>NC_051050.1:21789920-22108132 GCF_904848185.1 Acanthopagrus latus | reverse complement strand
TCAAGTAACTTTAAATTAAAAATGAATTGGTTTAAAATGTATTGAAAGTACAAAAACTTGCTTGTCATACTTCTATGTAAAGCCTGCCAGTTTAAAAGCCCTTCAGACTACTAGCTAATGTCGTTAGCAAACATAGCTAACTTTATCTGACTGAAAAAAAAAAAGGGTGCCCGGATTTGGCCAAGGACAGTCGCTGCAAGCTGCCTTTTATTCTGGGTCCTCATCGCGTATTGTGGTCAGGATATAGTTGTAAGGAAGGTATTAAAGGCAAATGTAGCGAGGTATAAAAATGATTGATAAGACTGAAGATTTGGCCGGGGACGGTTGCTGGGAAGCTGCCTAATGTTCTGGGTTTTGCTCGGTCATCGTTGCATCGTTGAACAGAGACAGCTGGTGGAGGTTCTCCTCCCAGCCTACGCTCAGTCGGTACATTCAGAGCAGGATGGTTGTGATGAAGGTATGATTACTATCCTCAGACTCCATCCTTCTGTTTTCATTCACCTGTCCCCCCCCTCCTGCACAACCACCCTCCGCTCCCATCGTTCCATCTCTCTCCTCTGTCCGTTTTCTAGGGCCCGCTAATTCAAAAGACCAAGCGGCACCTCATATCTGCGATCAGTCGGGTTTAACCAAACTCCCTTAGCCCTGTCGACACATCCCAAGTTCAAAGAAGACAAAAGGAAGAGTGGCTGTGGGAAGAGTCGCCCCCCCCCCCCCCCCCCCCTTCCCCTCAACTCCCATAAATCTTTTAATCACGACACTGACAGATTTTTTTTCTCTCTTCTATCTCCCTTGATATGCCAGTATTTTCTGTTCTTCTTCTCTTTCTTCTCATGTATTTAACATCCCCCCCTCACTCCCTCGTTCTCCCTTCCTCCCCTCTCCTCACGGCAGTCTCACCAAATAGCCGATTCTTCTTCTCCTCTCTCTCTTTTTGACAGCACTCTCCCTTTCCTCTCCCTCCCCCTTTCCCTCCCCCACCCCGTTGTCTGCCTACTGTAGAGCCTTAATGAGTACACTGGCAAGGTCTGTAAATTATTCAATAACTGGGAGAAGAATCTCTGATTCCCCCCTCCCCTCGCCCCCCCTTGTTATTCCAAAAATAGACTCTTGTGTTGGGAGTGAATCATTCACAGCTATTAGAAATAGAGATGCTCATTGTTCCGCCCTGATCCAGAGGTGCGCAGCAGATTTGACACAGCAATGTGAAATATTGGGATAATTATGATCCTATTGCTTTCCATTTGCTGACACTCCTGTGCAATGTGACAATGTACTGTGCCAATAAACCCTAAAAATACCATCGCATAGGAAACCATAAAAATGACGACTGTATATGCCTTTCGTACCAAAATCTCAACATCAGGATTGCCTGATCAGTGGTGAAGGTCAGTTTCCACGTCAAAAGCGCTCTACAGCTAA
Source organism: Acanthopagrus latus (assembly GCF_904848185.1). Lineage (NCBI taxonomy): Eukaryota > Metazoa > Chordata > Actinopteri > Spariformes > Sparidae > Acanthopagrus > Acanthopagrus latus. The sequence continues at coordinate 22,106,710 of NC_051050.1, read as the reverse complement.
TGATTTACACAAAACGCTTTTCCATGTGACCTTTAACGGCACTTTTAATGCAATTTTTGCCCTCTGGCAGCATCGATCCAGATCATATTTTCAGCTTCAGGCATGGCAGTGTCAGTCAAGCCGTCATCCCAGACTCATATCTCAACAATCATTAAACGGACTGTAATCACATTTGTCACAGACATTCATGGTCCCCAGAGGATGAATCCCATTAACTTTGGTAGTCACCTTACTTCTTCCTGTAGCACCACCAGCGCATCGACATTTTGCTTTTCATTGAAATGTCTCAACAACTACTACAACACCTGGTGCAGATGGTGTCCAGAGGAGGACGCATAAGGACTCTGGTGATCCCCTGACAGAATATTGAAAAGAACAAAAAAACACTTTAGCTAATTAGCCAAATTAATCAGAAAATGTAAGCCTAACAGCACTGAAGACTGAAGGTCCCCCATCACTTCGCCCTGCCCCTCTGTTTTGGGTAATACAATTAGTTTTAGGGCCCTTTGAAATGGAGGGATTTCAGAGGCACACAAGGAAAAGTAGATTTTTGAGTCTCGTTTCCAGCTCATCAAGAACTGATGCTTTGGGATGGCGGCCAACCCGTCCTACCACCCCAAAGTGTCGGAGTCAATCAACATTTCTTTGTTGATGACACTGCTTTTTGAATATCAGTGCAGGCCGGCAGGGTCGAGGAGCCTGGACTGCTATCGTTAGCCTAAAAAGCACCACTAGTTACCAGGTAATGAACGAGGGCACCGCCTTGATGACTTGATTGACTGAAATTGGGTGAAACTGACTGAAATGTCTTTATAATAATATGGGATTTGCCAGTAATGCAAGAGAAATCCTCACAGCTGAAGACAACACATTGGAAATACCTGGTTGTATCTGTTCTCCACCGCTACCCCTCATCACTCTGCTGTGAAGGGGGCACCTGAGACCAGGGTGGAGGGTTTAAAATTGGATATTGGGCCTTAGACTTTTAAAGTTTAATGTCCTATAATGAGAGTTTATTTGTGGTAGAGCAAAAGCACAGACGCATTAAAAGCACATCAAATAAACAATGTTCCAAGCTCTTACGTAGCCGCCATAATAAATGTCAGGCAGCCAGTTCAAGGTGCATCAATAACCGTATACTTGTATAATTGTCATAAAATCAATAGGATGTATACGGCATATCCTTAATGCCTCCATGTGTTCTGCTTAAGTACAGCCGCACAGAGCTGCTAGCAGGACTGTAGACTCTTTAAAGACTCTTTGTTTAAAAAACAGAAAGCCAGCCTGGCAAGAAGACTCTGGTGCAAGACGGTGTTGAGTTGCATCATGGGAAATTTAAGACATCAAGGGTTTTGGAGCTCCACTCAAGGAAAACAGTGTCAGGACATTTTGTCCTCTGCCACATCGATTTGAACCGCACACTGTGTATTTTGAAAATAAGGAAAGTACAGGCAGACAATGTGAAAGTGCCCCAAATCTGTATTCTCTTAGTGGGGCTGCTTTACTGGTTACAAACAGAAGTCTGATTGTACGTAAGCTTATGAAAAAATGACCCTACTTCCCGCTTGATTTGCCACCTCATTTGTCAGTTTTCCAATGGGTTTATGGTCTCAAATGCTAGTTTGATGTCTCCTTTAATACAATTTGATGTCCATATTGTAAGGAACAGTCCCATTTAAAGTGAAATAGATGAGGAAACAGTGTACGCATTAGGATGTAGCTAACTTGCAATTTACAAGTTGTTACCACCGCGGGTGCTTAATTAAATCAGGATATATTTCCCCAGATTCACTTGATTGTGACTTTTTGCAATATGATTCTTTAATTCAACTTAACAACAAGAAACAAACCTGCCTTAAGCGGTTTAATAATCATATTTCAAAATGTTTTTGTTTTTTTTTCCTGGATGATCATTGTTTGACAAGTGGGAACAGGATACATATATATTTTTTTTCCCGGAGATGTAAGATACATGTCTCCCTACATAATGAGTTACAAGCTCTCTTAAAAGCTCTGTAACATAAGCTGGGCTGAATCTATTTATTACTCTGAAGGTAATCAATAAAAACGCTTTAAACCCGATGGGCAGCCAGAGTGAAGCAGAGAAACGTGGGAGAGATCCAATCCCTTCATTTAGTTATAGATAAAAGCTGCTGCAGAAAGTTGCGATGAGCCTCGCGGTCTAATCAAGGAGGCAAAAATAATTACCAGAGGATGCAACAAACATGTGACAGACTTCGCCGTCCTCTAATCTGCATATATGATAATGCCTGTATATATAATAAATAAGATAAATGCCTGTTTTAACATTGAAAATACACCGTTTATAGTAAGAAGCCTGCAGCTATAAACACCTGGACTTGATTTATGCCCCACTGCATCGGCTAATTAACTGTTATTCCAATTTAAAAACGTTTAAAGATGCATCAAACTGTGTCAGACCATCCTGCAAAACTACACCTTTGAATGCCTCTGGAGGACGGGAGGAGGAAGGAGGACAGTGGTTTACTGTGATTTTAAAGACTTTTGGCTTTTGGTGCATACCTCTTGAAAAAAACATCTTGGTGAACTCGACTCACTGACCGTGTTTAGCAGATAAAACAGATTTAAACAAAGAGGCTGAATCACATTTACATGTAAACACTGCAGCTGCTGTCCTGTGAAGGTAATAGAGGTGAAACCCGAAGGCCTAATCCTCAACGGTGCGGCACAGTCCACCAGTCCAGGTCCACCTGCAATTTGGACACGGATAATTGGACTCTTTGGAGGGTTCCCGTCTTGTAGTGCTTTAAAAATTGCATTCACATAACAAAGTCAGAATTATTTTGTGGCTGTCCAAGTCTGCTAATTGGGATTCTACCTGAAGCTTGTCTCGTTTCCGACTATATTCATCCATCACTCCACTCCGGACCGGCAAATCCTATTATCTTTTCGTTTCTCTACACAATTCCACGGCCACAACATATTTGATTATCTTTATATATTTTCAATTTCATGCTCAATGAAACCGTAGTGGGTTCACGTTCGTAGCTCAAACTACACGTAATTCACCGTAAAGCCAGGAGGTGTCGGAATAATCAAAAAAAAAACAAAAAACACGTGTCCAACTGGGAAAATTTGATGTGCCCTGAAGATTGAGAAATTACGGTACACGAGTTGCTGAGTTGACACCATATGAAGCTGAAGCATGGTGGATGAGAGTCAACACTGGGTGAAGGGCAACATTCATATTTGTGGAATATATTTGTATTAATTTCCAAGATCCGTTTCCTTTGCGTGAATGCTCGAAGTGATTAAAAAGCCAGATAACATTTTGGCATACATGTTGCAACCACATTTCGACCTGATAAACATAAACGCACCAAAGTCGGAAGAGCAGCTTCCAAACGTGGGAAGTGGGATCATCCGAGGAGCACGTGAATGCAGCATGATGTCACTGACGAACACTAACATTCCTGTCACCATCTCAGAATAACAGTCAACAAAAAGTGAAGCTGCAGCAGCCCGAAAAGTTTGGTTTGCGTGAGCAGTAACCTAAAGTTGGAGATTTAAGAAAAAAAAAAGAATAAAAAAGGTGCCATTTGTAAGAAAAGTTGATTTTTGAGTCTCATTCTCAACTCGTCTAAAAGTGCTGCTTTGGGGTGTCAACCGAGTTTGGAAGAAGACTAAACTTTCCTTACAAATAGGTGCAGAAATTGATTTTTTTTATTGGTGTATAAATCACCTCAAACCAAGAACTGTTGTTTGTCTACACTCAAGAAGAAGCTGTTTATATCCACAGAGGGATCAGGTCCTCCTCCATGGAGTGTTTCAGCGCCATGTTTCGACAGTAACCCAAACCCAACCCATCAGAACACAGGTTCCAGAGAGGGACTTATATGTTTTCAGATGCCACCATAGGAGAAGGTGAGACAAGACAACAATGAGGCTGGTATTACAGTTTATAGTAATCCATAATGCTGGATTATGTATATGAATCCCCTCAAATTGAATTCATGACATTATCAATCTGACTTCAAATTGTGTAGGATTTAGTGGCATCTAACGTTGAGGTTGCGGATGATAACCGACTGAATACCCGTTCCACCACGACCGCCACGTAGGAGACCCTTTTTTGGCTTTTTGGTAACACAATAACGCAAATGGTCCTTTCTTGAGCCGGTGTTTTGTTAAGTGTCTCTTCAGGGCTACTGTAGAAACATGGCGGAGCTGCCAACATGTACGCATTTTTCGTACTTGGTACGCATTTTGACCCTTAAATACGCTTGTACGCATCGCTGCTTTCTTGGCACTAATTTTGCTGCATCTCGCAGTTCGCCGGTTTCAGTTTCTATGGAAGTTTAATCTATGAAGTTGTCTCTGCCGCTAAGCCACAACCATCTGCGTGTTGTAAAATTTCTTCTCAGAACATGGTGGACTCCACAGAAGAGGTCTCAACACCTCTGTAGAAACAAGAGACTGATTGTAAGACAACAAAAAACACAACAATTCTTAGTTTCAGGCAATTGTAGACAAAGGAAAACAAGTAAATTTCGCACACCGGGCCCTTTAACTGCAACCTTTATTTTACCGTAATGCCGTCATGCCTGTTAGAAAATCTTGTGATATGAGAAAAAAAAAAGAATAGAATAGAATCACCACACTACTGTGAGATAGAAATGATCGCCGGAAACCATGGTATTAAAGAATCACCAAGGGAATTGACATTTGTATGGGCTCAGCATTATCATCTCAAGCATCCACCATGACTGCACACACACACACACACACACACACACACACACACACACACACACACACACCTCCCCCGGATCCAACACTCCATCATATGAGGTGTCAGAAGAGGATCAAGAGATGATGAAACAGCTTCATGTGCTGTATAAGACACCGTGCTTTTGATCAGATTCCCTTCCCCCACCTCGTCTCCCTCCCTCCCGCTGCTTCTCTCCTATTTCCCAGCTGATGTGGGGAGGAAATGTGCCTTCTTGAAAAATGAAACAGAACAAACAAATGAGATTGGGTGTGTTGACCTCACTTTGTAATGCCCCATAAAACACGACTACCGATGCGGGGCACGGTGTGTTCAAGTAGATACACTCACACAGAGTAGCGTGTCTGCTGCTGGTGTGTTTGGTTTGTTGGAGTAGAAAAAAAAAAAAAAAAAAAGGGCATGTTTTGTTTCGAGAGAGAGAGAGGTAAGAAAAGAACTTCACAATTCATTTTTTTCCTGCAGATGAAAATGTACGACCTGATTAATTAGTGGATATGGCGAGAGCACAGAGGGGAGGAGACGAAGACAGAGAGGTGGGAGGGAGGGAGCCGACAAAGACGACAGATGATCTGTGGATGTGTGCAGAAGGCGAAGGGATTGTCGGTACAATCCCTTCGTTCTGCATGTGTGTGTTTGCACATCGGGAAGCTGACATGTACATCAGTGTCTGATCAGAGTGTTGTGCATCCATGTTTGCCCTGGAAACATCACACAACCTCATACAAGAAACATAAATACTATAATAATAATAAATAATAATAATAATAATAATAATAATAATAATCTGTTGTTCACTGTTAGTAGTATTAGTTTCAGAGATACGTCCATCTGCATTTTTTATTGTGTTGCATCTATGTCAGTTTCTGCATGAAAAATATATGTTAAACAAGTATATTTTATATTCTTTGCTCATGTGGATGTATGTGATCTGCAGCTTGTTATCGTCAGTCGAAGACGTATCCAGGTTTTGCCAGAAATAATCGTTAAAGTGCGACATTTTCTTGTGTTGCTATGGCGGTTGCTATGGATTCCATCGCTGAAACCACGTAGCTCACATGTTTGAATCATCGTCCCTGCGTTGTGCCGATGACGCGGGTCTCATTTGGTTTTCCAACAGGCTGGCACGTGTTTTCTGTTGATGATATCCTCGTCTATAAAAATCACCATGGCAATTCAACAGAAGCTTAGATTGATGTCACATTGATGCTTTGGGTTAGTGAGAAGGGCCGACCACCTCCTAACAACCAAGTTAGGAAGGAGACAATGACTCAGAATCTGATATATAAAGCCAGAAACTAATGCTAGATTGTGTTGTATTTTGGGTTCGAGAATCTTTTAAAAAACTATCTTGAAAATCCATTTTTATACTAAAAATGTGACGCAAACCTACATAAAAACACTATTTTGATGCAAAGTTTGGGGTATTTGTCATTAAAGATGTCTTTTTTTCTTCTTTTTAATCTGTGCTGTTCTCGCTGTTTTGACGATGGCAGGCTCTTGAGGGAAATAAGTCATTCTTCCGTGCACGAATCACAATTTGGTAAAACTGTTGAGGGTTGTGGAGTTGTTGGCGCATGTTTGCTTGACCACTGTTAATTTTTCCACTCTTAATCATACCAAATAGATTTCTCTCCCCGAAAACTTTGTTGCATATTTATTGCGTATTAACTTCAAAATGAATTTCAGTTGGATTTAATAAATTATCCTTCAAAATGTTTTTTCTTTTAACGATAATTGCTTATTTAATACACTGTATATTTAATAGATCGTATTAAAATACTTGTGATGTGAAGCCACGTTTACAGGGGCTTCAAGTCCGGACAGCAGGGCCTGAATGTGATCAGCGGCGGGTTTCCTACGAAGATAAAAGTCGTTCAGGTTGTTGCTTTATGGATTCACAATCTGTTTCAGTGGGGATTTGTGCTTCGCCGTGACCACCCACTTTGATCCGCTTCACCCTTCTAACTGCAACAAATCTGACATTTATTACCCCCGCCCCCCCATCTTTGATTAATATCACTGTAAAACAGAGTGCACAGCGCCGCTCTGCTCCGAGCCGCGGTCTCCCAGATGAGACAGACAGACAGACAGACAATCAGTACAACCTGAACCATTTCCAGGATTGTGTTTTTCTCTGTGCAAAGAGACAGAGATGTCCTATTTCCGGACAGAAAACATGACCTTGTCTCGCCATCGCTCTTTGTTTGTCAGCTGCTTTGTGTATACATCATCATGTCGTTCCAGGTCCCTGATTCAGAGATCCATATACCCCCGGTTGCTGCAGCTGACAGCGATATCACTCCACAGAGAGTAAAGACCAGAGAGGCTTGATTTCTGTCTTTCTGAAGATCACTTGTGGAAACACTTCCTTTAGTAAGAAGGTTGGAAAAATTTTCTTTTGCATCCGCTGCTCTGCTTCACAACTGGAACATTTCATCCCATGCTATCGTGTGAGAAATCTCATAATAAATGGGCAATTTAGACTATCCAAAGCTCTTTGTTGTGGATTTGCATACTAGAGAAGCGCTGGCGTCTGTTAATGGGAAGATGAAATGTAGAATCCAGGATTTCCTTGTTGCTGATAAAAAGAGAGGACGAAATGAACAAGAAGAAATGAGGCCAAGAGAAGAATTTGTGATTGTTCTACTTTGCATAAGCCCGATTGTGGTGGGAAAAAAAAAAAAAGTGTTCATTCTGCTTTGTTAGCCTTTGACTGGTGCCAAGAGGAAAAACAGATATGAGAATAATGCATGAGTGTCTGAGGAGCCAACAAAGTCACACAGCGAGCACCTGTGTTTAGTAAAAGTTGTCCATTTAAAACAGTTTCTGCAGGTGGAGTGGACGTGAGTTGCCTTATCTTGACTTGTGGAAGAAACCTGTTTCAATTAAAGGCAGCGGCTGCTTTCTGACATGTTGCTGAGACTCCACTGAGTGTGTTGCATTTGGATTAGAGCCTGATCTAGATGAGGCCATAAAAAGGTGCTGCCAATTTCCTGCCCAGGGTCGTCTAAGGTTTCGGTGGAAACACTGCCTTCAAGCTGTGTTGCACATTAATGTGCTTTTTTCCCCCTTTGAGATAAGGCCATTTCCCCGGGTCTCGGATAGAGTGTAAAAGGAAGGGAAAATAGTACTGTAGATCACTGATTCCAGGTGCTGGGATGAAAGAAGGGAAAATACGGAGCTAAAAAAAAAAAAAAAGAATCTACCCACGGTCTGGTGCCCATGAAAATCTAAACCCATCGCTCTTCTGGAATTAAATTTGCGGCATAGCATTCGTGGAAAGTGGGAGCTAATCGAGAAGCAGCCAAACGTTCGAGCACATCCCAGTCAGCTCATTTCCTGTGCGAGTCCTCCTGTGAGTTGTCTCGGTTTTCACACATCAATCTGCAGATCTTCTCGCTCACTCGTGCTCATCGTTCGACTGTTACATAAAATGATTTTGAAATTTTAAAAAAAAGGGGGGGAAAAAAAAAAAAATCAAATCTCCAAAATAATTGCACAGTTTGAATGTGATGCTTCTGTACAGCTGAATCCTTGGATATTGTATTCTGAGGAACTATGTGGCACTGATTTCCACTTAATGTCAAAGAAAAGTCAATCTGTAGAAGAGGATACAAAACATACTTAAAACTTAAAACGTACGTAAAACAGTTGATTTTTTTATTCACCAGCACATGAATGTATGTATGGGAGAGTTACTGATTTGGCTAGATTAGGGGGGTTCCCAACACGGACCAGGTACGAACCTTCATTTTTCTGATGGACCATGTTGGAGCACTTGCATTCCCGTGACCATGCAACTGTTTTTTTTGTTTGTTTTGTAGCTTTTGTCACATTTTAGATTGATTTTGGCTTTTATCTTTACTGTCTGTGGACCTTCCCCCCCCCACAGTTCCGCTACAAAAAACCAAAAGAGAACAACAACAACAACAACAACAACAACAACAAACAAACAAAAAAAACAAGTTGCCTTTGACCCTCGCATGACATAACAGATATAAAAGTATTCATTGTCATATCTAGACATTTACAGATATGGGATCAGTTTCTAGAACATTTTATTGTTTAATGGAAACAACTTCCCTTCTAATATGTAATAAATCAGTTGGCATTTCCAGGAAAATAAATAAGACATAATTACATCAGCCCCTCTAGTTCCTGTTGGGCTTTCTCGGCCCAAGACCCGGTACCACGGCTTGGTGGTTGGGAACCTCTCGGCTTGATAATCTGATTCCTTTTAAGCACTGCAGCTTGTGAGTTTTCAGTCTTTACACCTGTGAGTATGTGTGCATCATCTTCAGTGGCACCAAACTGTACCTAAAGGACACTTGGTGTTTTCTTAATGTCACAACATTCCTCTGCTGTACAACATTTGTATGTGACTGCCTGAAGAAGCAAACAAAACAAGTACGGGGGGGGATCCTTGCTGCTCCCTTGTTCAGAAGGCCCATTAATCCAATTGGACTGAAAGGCCATTTGTCCGACAGCCTGTTATCCCCAAAACAAAAGTCGACTGCTGAGAAGGCCAAAAATACTGTTTCTCACTGGGTTTCTTTTTCTGCTCCTCATATCATGTGTCAAGTTGGGTTAGGGTATGTTTTCTGGTGTAACGGCAAGATTCAGCACCATGGACAGGGCAGGCAGTCACTGAAGAAAAGAAAAGGCAAATGCACTCTTGTTCCAATGGGACATTTTTTTTGACTTTGCTGGGGTTTGAGACAGAATAGTGGGTAAATGTGTGCTTCACCGATCCAATCACTGACACATGTGGCGGTACTGGAAGGATGATACCACAAAAACAGCCCCAAGCCACAAAAATATGAACAAGAAATGCATATATTTGGGGGAAATGCCAGTGTTGTAATACTTCAAAAATGGTGAGAAAATGCATATTAAGGAGAGAAACAAAACTGAAATACACTTCTTTGACCACTTCTCAACTCCACAATGAAATGAAATAGGAGAAACTGAAGGTATATAGACAGGCTTCAATATAAGACCAACAACAGAAGCAAACCTGCAGGCGCCAGGCTATTCAACACTCCAATGAGCACTGCCCTGCTGCAGGTGACCTAGTAGAATGGTGACTTTTGATGCTCAGAACTCCCCTCAACTAAAAATAACAAGGGGAGAAAATCTCAACAGGGCCTGAACAGAGCAGAGTTCCTGGCTGACAGTCTGTGTGGATGAGGGCTGCAGAGTGCCAAGGACAGAATCAGAATGAGGATCAGTCCGACGTGGGTGCTGTCTCCCCCCCCCCCCAACCTCTCTTAGGCCCTCACAAAATTGCATCGTCACACCCTGATTGGCTGGGAGGGGAATGCCCCAAGCTGCTGTCACTTATTAATTAGGGAGCCGGTCTCCACACAGGTGATCTGAATCCACTGCAATCAATCCGGAGGGAGTCTCAAGTTCTCACCCCACTCTAAACCCTGTTCTTCTTCCTCCCACCATTACAGATGTCTGTGTGTACTTCTGTCTCAGAAATGTTCCTTCTGCTCCGTGAAAGGGAACCACAGGGTAACGATGAAGCCTTGCCTTCTTCAAGATCTGCTCCCCACCCCGAGTCTCAGTTCCACTCAACCGCCTTTCAAAACCCCCTCAAACACGACCCTCATCCTCTTTATCTCAAATCTTAAAGCCATTCCAAACAAAAGTGCTCCAGTAAAAGTAAAAAAGAAAACTTTTCATCTGTAAAGTGGTCTCTTAACTTTCTTCAGTTAACCTTGGGTTCTATTAACCATGACTGTGACTGCCCCACGATTTGAAACAAGTAATTCTTGCAAACCTCAACCGCAGCTGTGCGAGATCAGAAAATTGTTTTATTTTTGCAGCGAAGCTCTGTTACGGCTTTGAAAGGCATATTTTGAAATATGACTCTATCCTGCTGACACAGGCGAGAGATCTGAAAAGTCTTCTATGTGGCGTTCTGAAGGACAGTTGTAAACAAAGCATCTTTTATTTTATCTGAAGGACTTGTTGTCCTACCTGATGTGAACGTGGCACAAATGACTTAGTCCAGTGCGAAGGAGGTGGTGTTGGTGTGCTCGTCGTCAACCTTGTTTTCAAGACCACTTTCTGAATTTCTTGCCTCAGAATTGTCTGTATCTTTTCTTGGCTGAATCGTGAATCATCTGTTTCAAACTTAATGATGAACTCTATTGGCCAGAAAAACACAGAAAACCTGATGCTTGCTCAGATAAACTTTTGTTGTGTTGATGGTAAAACATGAAAAAGTAGTGTTGAATTAAGACTGTTATTTCAACTGCTTTGTGTTCTCTTCTCTGTATGTATTTGATCATCGAAAACAAAGTCGAATTGATCTCTGCAACGCTTTTCCATTATTTGATTGAGACGTGATCCGCTTGGTAATAAAATAACTGAGTGGAGAGGAAAATTAGTCAACTGCGGGTGTTTTTAAATGGATGTGGATCCTTCAGATGAATCTTAGGAGCACTTGCTTCGGTCTTGATACACTCTGGGCTTGGTCATGACTTGGTCTCAGTTTAACCTTAACCTGGGAGGATTGTGCACAGACACACTAGTAATTAGCCGCTGATGCGACACACCTTGGAGGTGGCAGGAGAGCCACCATGGAGATTTGCTGTTCAGGACTGTGACAAGTTGGAACTGTGCCACCAACTGTCTTTATCTAAAGATGAACGGGCTGGGCAAAGACAAGAAGACGCCTACGAGCCAATGGCCAGAGTTAGTGTTGCATGGGTGATATGGTCTTGTTCCCCCCCTGAGGCTAGGAAAAGAGAATGCAATGCACTCACCCAGGAGAAACATGGAGGACATCAAGTCAAACAAGTAGCAAGTTTAATGGTAGCTTGAGGTGCATGTCTGTCCTTTTTTTTTTTTATTAAAAAGATCCAACTTGTTTGCCGCGGCACTGCAGTTGGTGGCACTAACTGTTTCGCTTCACTTAACACTGTCGCTTTCAAAGAAGAACAGAAAGACAGAGGGGTTTCAACCTTGAGTTTTTTTTTCTGAACAAAAAAAATAAATAATTGATTCTCTGTGCTACCCAGCTAATTAAAAGCATCCCACCACCCTGTTGCTGTCCTTCCCCTGCTTTTCATACAGGGGAGGTCGAGAGCGGTGGCAGCGAGCAGCGGGGGGTGTCCCTTAACTCGCCTTAATTAAACAAGGATAAAAGTGCACCAACAGAGCGGGAGGGTGGGAGAGGGAGGTAAAAAAGCAGCTCATGTCTTCATTTGAGGGTGAATGGAAAGAAAGGGTCTGTTTTTGTTGTGTTTTCTTCGAGCTGCGTAAGGTTCCTGACAAAAAGTACAATGTCGTTACGGAGTCGACATATTGGATGTAATTGGAGGCCCCTGTGTGACGTAGCGTTTGTTTAGCTGGTGGCGTCTGCGTCGCTTCATCCCATAAAGACCATAAGCAATCAGATGGCGAGGGAGCTGGAAATCCTCCCCACATAATCTCAAGCCAAGAACCACAAGCTGAAAATCATTTCAGACCAATGGGACGTTTGGGATTAACTAAACACAAAGGACTGTTTTCTCTTCTCCTGTCTTCCAGCCATATTCTGGCTTTGTACGAGCCAGCCATGGAGGAGCCGACTGCCAGATCAGTCGGCGCAGGCCAACGGAGCCACAACTCAGTCGCTCGCCCCAGTGAATTGTGGGGCAACACGAGTCCCTCCTGGTGATTTCTGGGATTTCTGCCTGACAAAAGACGGGCTCCCAGTGGGTCACAGGGTGGCGTTAACGGCTCCACGGCAGCAATAAAGAGACGCTCCGTCTTTTACAGTCGGCTACATCTGCAGTAATATTGCACATTTACATCTGCCGACACTCTGCCGTAAACGTTTATATTCTGTTTACCGTTTTAACAACTTATCACTTGTGTTACTTACTTCATCCTGAGCTTGTCACCTTAATGCATCTCCTCTTATGATGCAGCGGTGTTTACAAACGCTCACAGAAGCAACAGAGTCAAGGTTAATTCACAGGACGGTTTTTATAGAAATGGCCTTTCGCTTCCGTTTGGCTGCTTTAATCGTTATCGCCACTGGACAGCTCAGAAATGACTATTAAACTGCGCTCAGTCGTTCAGGAAATTAATTAAAGGCAAAGCCTCGTCTCTGAGGGAGTGTACCTGGCACTCAGAAGACCAGCACGCCGGAGCTGCTGTTCAACAATACAAAGGAACAGCTTTGCCGTGTGTAGCGCTCACTCAAATGCGGCTGCGAGCCCATTCATTTGTTGTAAGTCACACGCCGAATTACGCAGGCTTTTCTGTAATGGACTCAGATGAAATGCCAGCGCAGACAATCGGGTTTAAGATAAAAAGTTTAAAAAAAAATCTCCTTCAGCATTTCTCAAAAAGCAAACAAGCATCAGCCAGGGAATCAGTCCAAACAGATCCAGGTAAGGGTTCAGGCACAGAGTCATTAATCTGTGGAACAAGCAAAGGTCAGGGAGGTAGAAAACAAACGCTGGAAGAAAAGCACAAACAAAGGCGATCCAGCCGCGTGAGAGTGGAGATGGGTGGTAGATTATATATACTGCTGGGCTGATTAAAAGAATGCAAAGCAGGTGAGTATGTGGGCGAGAGAGAGAGAGAGAGAGAGAGAGAGAGAGAGAGAGAGAGCGGCTGAATCTCAAAAGACAAGGAGAGTTTTGGCCCTGACCGCATATACGGAGGTATTTGTTATAACAAGTCTTTTTCTATGCATTTTGACCTTTTGTACACAAGTCAACAGCGATTCCAGTCACTGAAATCAGTTGCAACTTTGGAAAACTACTTCGAGGGTGAAGATAAAAAAATAGACCCACATGAAAAGTGTCACTCGGTTAAAACATGTCAAAGGCTGAAAATCACCAGGTAACATATAACCTATTTACCTGATCCCTCCACAACTTCTCCAGTCTTTTGTTTCCTCTGTTCCATCTTGTTTCCGATGTGCTGCTGCTGGTTTCAGAATCAGAATGAGCAAATATCTACAAAAATCAATAAAGCTGATGAGGCAAAACATTAAATATATCGTCTGTGTACCATTTTTAATCGAGCGTCTGCTTTATTTATGATTGTTGCGTCTGCAGCAGGTCGTATCATCATTTGTGTGATCTAGTTTCGAGACTAATGAACGATGACTGTGCAGACGCCTCTATTTTTTATCACCTCTCAATAGAGCAAATTACACATCTTCATCACCGACTGCATTAATTACAGACCAAGTTTGGAGGCCAAACTTCAAATCCTAAAAAGTGAACTGTTCAGCAGCCTGTTCCAACACTTTACCGTGAACGCTTGTCATCCCTTTTTTTGCAAATGAGCCACGTTGACACCGAGTGTCGCGGGCTGACATGACATAAGGAAACATCCTAACAGGATAACAAAATGTTTTTCGTGAAGCTGCTAAAAGGGAGATAACAACGCTGTTGTTGTTTCCAGCAGCGTGGTACATCTTTTCCTGGTTCATGAAAGAAAAGAGAGCAGAAAAAGAAAACATTTCCTGAATAATGGGACACACTCAGGGTGCAAAATAACTTTCTGATAGAATTTTGCAATCTGCTTTACCGCTGAAATAGGATTTGGGTTAAACCAAAATGCAGAGAGGAGTCATTTAAGTGTAAACTAATAGGATGTATAGAAAAACAGCAATTTCATTCTGAAGGAGCGGAGGGCTGAGGTCGTTACACTTCCATTAAAAGTTGGTTGTTTTGCCGAGATGCACTGAAGAAAATGTTTCGCCAGGAACTAAATGTGACCGGACTTGCACACCGGACACTTTTATTGTGACAGTTCCTGTGGAAATGTCAACTTCTTCAACAAGAATTTATATCCGCAGCTCGCAGACTTTCCCAACCTTAAACATATGCGAGCAGATCCATCTTTCTGTCAGCGCCAGTGCCGTTTATTGTTGCATCTTACGCTCGTGTATGTTTCCCTTCACGAGTGAGAAACATTGAGGAGGAGACGGAGCTGCATCTGAATGGAGTTTTAGTTCAACTTCAAAATAAAAGGCTTGGCAATTTACATGCATTTACATTTAACTGCCTACAAGACAGATCACTGTTGTTCCGGAACAACCCGGCCCGAGTCTCCCCCTCTCTTTATTTACAAGCCAGAAACATATTTTTTCATAATGTAAAATTAAATTTACACCTGTTCTGCAGCAGGATGAAAGCATGCTGACTTGCTGAGCCCTCTGCTGCAGAAGTGCAGTGCACTCTGCTGTGGCTGGCAGAGGTCCGCCTGCAGCCCCGGGGCTAATGAAGCCTTTGCTTGCCTCCCCACATTTTGCACATCTTTCAATTTGGGGCGAGTGATCATTCCAACCGGTCTGATACCTCCGGCCAATCCTAATTCTCTTTTTCTTATTTGTATGCATATGTTCCTTTCCTAAGTGGTCTTCTATCTCCTGCTTTCTTGGATGAATAGAGGCTTAACAAATTTAGGCACTTCCTTGCAGCACGACGCCTTGTGTAACAAAGTCAGAGCTGGAAATGAAATCTTGAGCCGAAAAAAGGATTTATCACCTTCTGAAGGATGAACATGAGTGTTTATTGTGGGCTTCTACCTGACAATAAAAAAAAAAAAAAAAACACTCACCAGCATCTCTTGCTAAGAGAACACTTGAGGCTTTAATTAGAACGGTCCCGCTGCTGTGTGTTCACAGCACGAGACAAAGTGATGACATACGACTGAGAATAATAAATCGATACCAATGAAAAATGGTGTCAGTCTCACGTTAATAACACACTTTACATTGGTAAATAAGTGCTGGTGAACACGATCACGGTGATGATGAAACACTTTATTGAATTTATACCGAAGCCAAAGGGGGATGATCAAATGATGTTTTCCAGACGGCTGTGGGCCTCACTCAGCGTTTCAGAGACGATATTGAATGAAATAAAATTGAGAGAAATGACATTTGATGCTTTATTTTCTGGAGCATGGCCTTGACAGTCTAGTCACACTCCAGCGAGCTGACCGAGACTTCAGAGTTTTTTGTTTTTTTTTCTACCGTGTGCAGACGTCTTTAGTGGAAAACCCTCCATTTACTGTGTGAGGACGAGCCGTGGTTTGAGGTTTGGCAACACATGATAAACTCAGCGTTCCCTGTGCCCTCTGCAACCTTTTTATTACTGTTGCTTTGCTTGACAGCTTTCAGGTTTTCTCTCTGCGTTCATATGAGGTTCACAATTATAACAGTGGCAGATTTACCAATCAGAACTGTTGACCCAGGCCATGCAGTGGCTTCTGTGTCGCACTAAATATGGACATATAACTGCTGTTCAAAGCTTAGTTTTTTTCTACAATTTAAGTCCACTTACATGCAAGAGTGGGTCTGAGCTTCACCACAACCTCGGATTATGGGAGGCCATATCTCACAAACTGCTGTCTAAAAGCAATTTATGAAACTGATGGTTACAGACCGAGGCAGGCTGAAGCAGGTTTGTCACTTCGAGGTCCAAGTTGTTGATTGTGCCGACAGATTTTATCAGCTGCAGCTAACTAGAAAATGTGGCTAACATTAGCTCACTGAATTCCTCGAAACCCCTGCTGATGAGCTTAAATACTTGTTACTCCTGCTATCCCGCTAAATAACACTAACTACTATAGGCAGTGAGCTAGTTAGCTGAACATGCTAGTTATTATAGTTAACATTGCAGTAGGATAAACTGTTCAATCCATTCTTTAGACTGCATGTATTGTTTGGATTTGAAAACTTAAGAAACAGAGACACCATCTCCAAAGTCTTGAAGGGTTGACACTTGCATCACTTCTGTGATTGGTTGTTACATCCTCACTTGATTAGACAGAGTAGGCTTATGAGTTAACACTTAGAATCAGGCTTTAGAAGCTTTATTATGTCTTGTTTATTTGTTTTTGTGGTGGTATTCCAGGGGACTGTGACCTGTAGTTTCCCCAGTAAACACACCAACTTCTTCGGCTGATGCTGTAGTTTTAGCGGATAAATTCTGAGCTTTTATACTTAAAGTTTCTGGCACATTTGTGAGTGAAAAACCAACAGTATGTAATTTTCTGGAGAAAGACAGATCCTCAAGTCTGATCCCCTGTGTCTTTGTTTGTTTTTGACAACCCGGGGATGAGACTCAACAACATGTTCCCCCAGAAAGCTGCGTGTTTTTGCATTAAAGCTATGGGATGCATATGCCCAGCTCTGAGCTTGATAGAGGCTCCCAAATGCAGGCGGATGGATGACTTCGGAGGGTTTGCGGGAGCTGATGGCAAGTCAAGACGGCAGTTATGGATGATATACAGGGGGCTAAATAGAATGCCAAGCCAGAGAGGAGTTATAGACTTGCAGGCAGCTGCTCCAGACGCAGTAGCTGGATATAAGTCTGAGGTCAGACAGCATCTGATGCAAATGTAATATGCAAATCTACCCAGTCACTGAGGACTGGTCGCAGCAGTGTAATCGCTTAATATCCAAAGCTGTAAAACAGAAACAGCAGAGTTAAGAAAAAGGGTGTTGGAGTATAAAAAGGTAACCGTTGTAGTCAGACCTTTTGTAAGTTCTGTGTAAAAAAAAAAATAGTTTTCCTAAACCAGGTGTCCTTTAGCTTAAATAATTGGAGTACTTCTACAGCACTTTTACATCCTCTCTAATAAGCTATTCAGTTACTATAAATCATAAAAGTAGATGTCCTTTAAAGGGCAACAGGTCGCCTTATTAGCTGCCTGGGAATTGTACCGCTGAATAAGAATGAGGGGTACCATGACTAGCCTGTCAGAGAGGCCACTGAGGAGCATGGGGAGCGGCACGGCGGCGGCGGAGGCGGCGGTGGCGGTGGTGGTGGCGGTGGGCCGGTGGGGGGGCAGAACAGGGCACAGAGATGTAAATGGAGAAAAAGACTAGATGATGAGAGAAAGCGAGACGGCGGCTGTGTAGTGGTAATATGTGTGGGAAAAAAAGTAGGAAGGGGAGGGCGAGAGAACAGGTGAGAGAGGCGGGCGAGAAAGTGAGAGACAGTGTGTGGGACAGAGCGAGAGAGAGAGAGAGAGAGAGAGACATCCTGGAGTAAACGATTGGAGCTGTGCTCCCCTGTTGTATGCACCAGATGGTGTTCATTGATTATTCATTGCATGCGATGGATGTCACTGTCACCGCACACGGCTCTGCTCCATTCTGCTCTCTGCCTCAGTGCACCTGGGGGCAGAGATGGGGGTGGGGAGAGCTGCTCTATAGGGCTGCGTTAAGCAGTATGTGGATGTTCGTGGTTCGGAAAGTGCACACACACACACACACACACACACACACACACACACACAGGCAGGCACTGACACACATACACAGACAGAAGTACATGTGGACGTCCCAATTTATGCATGTGCATTTGCACAGATGTATGTATGGGGATCAGCGGGATTTAGTCTGGAATGTGAAATTGGTTTAGGATTAGTCCATCGGTCAATGCCGATTGGTGTGCAGGCATCAGTAGATAAGTATCGGCCTCGACCGCTCTGTGTAATTTCAGCTTGATGTATGGTGCATTGTGTGTTGTCGTGTTGGAATAAGGATTGATTCTTGTCGTGATTTGGAGGCTAATCTGAGATTTATTCCCTGACTTTTTAGTGATTTATAGATGACAGCCGTCATGAAACATGCACACAAACGAATGCCAGAGAGTTCACTCGCTCGCACCCGGCCGACTCTCTCCCATAGATCTTGGCCGAGCTGCTTCGCTCTGTCTCTCGGTGATGGAATTCACGATTGCTCTGTCACTCCCAATTTGCATTCTTGATGACTGAGGCCGAGACGGCGAGAGATAAAAAATGCAGCGGGGAGTCGGCGACGGAGGCGAGCAGCGCGATTAAGATCCAACGGGGGATGAGAAAAGTGCAACGTGAGGTGTTTATGTGCGTGGTGCAACCTTTAGACTGTACATGTGATTGAGGTGGAGAGGTTGAGCACATAATTATCCGTTGATGGTGCAAAGGGGGAAAATTGCCTGGAGGTATTGATCCGGTTACATCTAATGCAGTTCTCACTGCTCCTGCTGAGACTTGAGGTGTCAGGTGTAACAGAGTAATCAGGCTGCACTGACAGGACTCCTGCACAGCAGCGGCTGAGTGAAATGGATGGACACGGCGTTGAATTAGTTTCCAAATTGCTGGTGTTTCACAATAGCTAGGCAGTCCTTGTGAGCGGGCCCTAACGGTATTAAAGTAATTGTGATATTGACATCTTACGTCGCAGGACAGTCGCAAATCAGACCTGAAATACTGCACTGCTGTAAACGAGTCTCCCCGCAGGTGAGGAGTCTCCGCAGCTCCATTCGAGGACTTTCATCAGACGCAGGTGGTGATTTAAAAAATATGTTATTCTCTGCAACAAGAGGATTGGAGATTGTTCTTTGTCAACGCTCACTGTTTAATTTCAGTCACCCACATCATTTTGATTTCGTCCCTTGGTTCGGTTCCAGGTGAACAGCCGACGCTGAATAATTCATCGCTCTGTCGCAGCCTGTCCTCAAATCATCTGGAAGCAGGGATTAGAAATGCCTATACTGAATCAGAGCCCATGAGTCACCACTCGCAGGCTACTCCACCGGATCACACCTCGCCGGAGACTAATTTAAAGTCACTGAAGATCCTAATCTCAAACTTTCAGTCACTGCTCACAGATTTTGTCATAGAAGAGCTCGTCTGAACGACTCACCTTATCTACTTACACGAGCCGCTGACACTCGCACGCAGTGCAAACTAACAAATGACATTCCCTCAGAAGAAAGAAGGAAAAAACACCTTTTGTTAAGCCGATACAACATCTCCAGGCTGGATGTAAAAATCTAACCAAAACAAGCACTTAGCACAAACAACACCTCGCCCCATGTGGGGACCATATATTATTGAAAATCAGTGGCGGACATGTGACTGGCTAACAGGCTGGAGCTTGTTGCTCTTTGCTTCCCTGTGATGATTGGCCAGTGTCCCTGATGAGAATACTGGCACGACTCAAACACGAACAAGAGTGTGAAATCTCCCGTGTGCACAGATGGCATCCATTTTGTCACCACAGCTTGTTAGTAATACGTACCCACACGCGAATAGACGCGCATGTGCAAGGACACACCATCACGCACGCGCGCAAATAAGGTTCTGACCCTCGGCAGGAGACCTCCCATATTGTCCGAGGCGGGAACGCTCTATGCGGCACAACTGTCGTCGCTGCATGCGGCCACTTAAGTGTGAAAGTAAGTGTACTGCACGCTTGACGGAGCACAGTTATGGCCAGTTGCACAGCAGAATGCATGAGCACAACACATCGTATACACAAATTATGCACCCGTAAACACACAAACACACAGGCTTTCTGACCGAGGTATAGAAACGGTGGAAAATATGAACGGGGGCTTTGCTCATTAGTCCTCAGTAAGCCCACAGGCAGTCGGTTCAAAGCAAACTCTTTTCCACGTCTGGAGGTATTAGATCCATAAAACCCGACGTGTAAATGTGGAGCGTCTGTTCATGTGCTGAGCGTTTTATTAGCAGAGTGTAATTTTAACAGGTCAGAACTTAAAGCTTCGCGAGTGCACTTTTTGATCAGTTGCACTTGAAGAAGAACTTTCCAGAAGTGAGCGCTGTCAACCTCACCTTCCTGGAAAATGATGAGAAATTCAATTCACTAATCTGCATTAGAAAATCTGTTTGGCTGCACTGCTTGTTATTATTTTATAGACGTAATGAGGAAAATATTCTCAACATATTTGTAAAAAAGTTCACATTTTTCGCTCCTGGCATCTTTGGCAGGATTAGCATTTCCATGGCTATCAAAAGGCAACTAAAAACACAGTTATGATTAATATTTTATAATAACAAGGGAACGAATGAACCCCAAAATTTCGCACTTTGCTCTGCAAAGTTCCCTTTGGCTCAATTGCGGTTTTCAGCTCATTATTTTGTTTTTTCCACAACCTTTTGTGTTTTGGTTTAGTCTCGCCGCTCTCATCTGTCATTTTCACTTGCAGCAGGCGTCTGTTTTAGTAATAATAAAAAGAAAAGCATACACCTGACTCATTTGTACACTACCTGCCCTGCATCAAACAGCAATCAATGCTAGCAACTAGCTAGACTTGTATCTCCACAGCAGTCTTTTTTTTAAACCAATCACGGTAGCCTTGGGCGGCACTAAAGCCACAATACGGCGATGGTGCCGGTGCAAACTAGTATCAGGGTTTTTGCAGGTAGGAAGACCAAACTGGCATTAAAATCTAATAATAAGAATGTTTCCTGATAGACAGCCAATGACGAGTGAATCAAAGATCCAGATATCTCCCTCCGGAGGTGGTGGAGACCATAACAGAGCTTAAAAGGTGAGTGACTATTGAATTAATATTTGTCACGTGGCCCAAAACACAGAACCAAATTAGCATTAAAAGTTGAATTCATACAGATTTTGAGTCTCGTTTCCCAGCTCGTCAAGCACTGACGTTTCGGGGTGGCGGCCGACCTGACCTACGATCCCAAAGAGTCGATATTTGATAACAGTTTGTCTCAACTGTGTCGGCATGTGGGCAAAAAGCCAGTTAATGTTGTGTTTTAATATTGAAAAGGTCGTTGACACTGACCTTAAAGATAAAATGCTGAGCTCCAGTGGTCTAAACCTAACAATTTAAGTGTAGACCACGTGTGAAGTTACCTTTTGGTTCGTTGACTGAAGTTTTAAAGCCTCGACTTTGGTTTAATGGCCGTTGCCTTCCTTGGTTTTGGAGCCAGAGGCCATATTTGGAAGGTCGAGCTCGCTGACAGGTTACTGTGGCAGGAAGGTGTCAATCACAGGGTAGCCACGCCCCCAAGTGCACCAGGAAGATAATTTACAGAATGACCATCATGCTGAGTTGAAGAAGATTTGAAATTAGAGTTTGAGAACATAAACTCATCAGGAAAGTGTTTACTGATGTAAGAAAATCAAATGAGAAATTGGGTAATTTTCTCGTAGACTAACCCCTAACCTGCCAGACCACGTGTAAAAAAAAAAAAAAAAGATGCTTGATAAAGTAATTCTCCTTCTTCCTCTTCTTCTGCCAAAATAAACTAGTAAATGTATTATGCAGGAAACCAAAACTGCAATTTATTCCGTGCACAGTAAGACTGAGTTTGGCAGTGTCTACAAGTGGTAGACACAGCTGTGTGTGTTTTTCTTGCCGGCAGTCTTGTGAGATCAGCATATAAAAAAAATAAATAAATAATAATAAAAAATGCTAATTGCGGAGACATTTTGTTGCGGAGCAGGTGTTTGAATTGCTGACAAGGACACAATTGTAAATGAAACCAGTGCACTGAGGATCACAAAGGGGACGTCTGACTTCCTTTTTACTTCGCCTTTTTATTATGGCATAATTAAAATGAATTGTCTTTATTGCTGTTGTTTTTCTCTCTCGGTCCTATTCTTTATGATTCTATTGATTTATTATTGGCTGTTATTCCAACCCACGCTGGGCTTGTAACAGTTTTAGCACGGCGACGGCTCTGAGCTACAATGAAAACTTGAACCTGGGGCTTTATTTCTGTTTTGCCTTCCCTCCCTCCTTCTCCAGCGTGATGAATCTGAATGGAACATTTTCGTAAAAAGGAACAGAATAAAAAACGGGAGTGCGGTGGAGAAACTGTCGGTATGTGTCATCTTGCATTAAATTTGAAAGCGCTCACAGTAATTGCTGGAGTGTGGGGCAGGTCCTGGGCTGTGGAAATGTTATTACTGCTTTGGTTCTCTTGACAGTTAGGGATTAATCAGGTTTTTATATCTCCAATGAAACTTTAACCATTTGGTGGACTGCGAGAAATCAAAAGGGAACCTAAACCGAGCGCGGCTGAAACTTCTGGTTCCAAACGACAGAAAAGAAACAGAACTGTACTTTTCTTAAGAATAATCAAAGCCAAAAGCTGTGGAATGTTTTGATATCGCAGGAGAATCATTGAAATGAAATTGCACCTCGGTTCGATCGAGCACTTGAAAACAACATTTAAATTCAAATCACAGGCACCTGGTTTAAAGTCTGAGCCTTCATGAAAACATGCTGCTGTTTGCACACGTGTGTTTCTCTCATCAGAGTGAAGAAGTAACCAATCAGATCAGAGTAATTAATTCAACGCAGAGCACTGAGACAGTTAAGATTCAACAAAACAGGCTCTGCTCTTTGAGGAACTGTCAGGATATCAGAGAAGCGACAAGAGGTGGAACTAATTACCACCTTAACAAACACACACACACATAAATAAGTGCCTACATATGTGTGTTTACATGGGAAGGTGTCGCAACTGTCAGGTTAAGTCAACCAGGCAGCTGAAGAACAAGCCACTAACTGTGGAGCGTGACTGAAGCAGCTGATAATGATCGACCGGTTAAAGGTCCAGAGTGAGGCAACCAACTGAATACTCCTCATCTCATCCTTCGCTATTAAATGTGCAGATTGTAGAGGGCACTCTCGAGATGTCAGTGTTTGGTTCATCCATTCTTGGAAACTATGTCATGGTGCAGCATGAGCGCAAAGCTGAGAACGGAAGAACGCAAACACGGTTCAATACATGGGACCTTAATTCACAAGACATGTATGTTGGTGAACAGAGAGAGAGATAAACAATTGATTGATCTAAAACATCATTTTCCAAGTGAATAAAGTCATAAAACTAATGAAATACAACAACGTGAAAATAGGTAATTATTAAAGGTCCAGTGCAAAGAACTGAGTGGTTAGACTGCAACTTGCAACCGACTGAACAGCCCCTCTGAGCCACTGTAGAAACATGGCAGACTCAGTGGAAGATATATCTGTAGATGGAAGGTCTTGTTCCAAACATTTCTTGGTTTGAGATTACACGCCTGTCAAAACATAATCATGAATAATATAATATAATAATGAATATCACATTTAATTTCTGCTCCTACACGCTGGACCTTTAATGCAACTTCAGTGCTCTGCTTCATGTCGTCAGGCAAAAATCCTATTGGGTTTATTTCTGATCACTGTCACTCTCGCTGTTTTCGAGTGTGCGTTATTGTGATTTCTGCGACGTTTCCCCCTGACACATTACATAACTTTTCATGGATTTGTAGCAACTTCTCTCACTTCTTAGGCGCCAAGACAGCCGCACAAATGAGTCATATCGACTTGAATATCAATTAGGTGGCTTGTGTCAGTTTTAATAGCGTGGCAGTGACAGTTTTCAAGGCTACGTAGCGTTCAAATGTACAAAGAGGCCACGGAGACGCAGCCCGATTGCCAGTTGCAGAGGTAAATTATGCAATGTAGCGCGGGGGGGAAAAAAAATTGACATTCCTGACTTTGTGGCATCAAATTTTGTGCAGCAATGCAAACTGCAGTGCTGTGCAACATTTCTGCAAGCCTCTTGTTGGCACATACGCACTAGCTTTCTATCACTGATAAGTGGTTCTGTCCTTGGGGGGAATGATGCACCTTACAGCTGGCCGGAGCAAGGTCAAACCTCTCCCCGCGTCCGTCCTCTACTCCCAGAAGTGCTGCTGCGGTAGCCGTGGCATTTAGAGGGCAAGGTACGCACAAGACAATTAGCCTCCAGCACCTATTTTAGTCTGGAGTAAACAAGACATCGGCGCAGATATGAAAAGGAAGAGAGCCGACATGCAAAATGATGAAATGAAATGCAACTGTCAGGTTCACGGACGCGTGAGTGTTGGTGTTGGAGGGGGGTTGGTGGTGGTTTGGGGGAAACTGGGGACCAGAGGGAGAGCTGCTCTGTCTCTTGATGCGCCAATCACTGCTTAAAGATGCAAATATATTCAGCCGCTGACTGACAGCTCGCCGTGTCGTACGCAGCGAGACCTTCCGCCAAACATGTTTCTCTCTCTGTGTTTTTTTTCTGTCTGTCTCGAACCCTTTCTGGGGAGCAAAGCAGCTTGTGTTGGCCAAGCACTCGGAGTGAAAATAGAAGCAATCATTTATTCATCGATTGAAACATCAGAAGACTAAGAGGCAGTGAGGGAGCGGCAGCAACAAAGAGCGGGAAAGATAGACTTGCTGCGGGGATAAAGGAGGGAGGAGGAGGGGGAAAGCGTGGTGGTAGTGGAGGAGGCGGGAGTGAAATTGAGTGCGGAACAAAGACGGGGAGACGATTGTTGACTGAACAAAAAAGGGGGACAGTTTGCCTTCATAAGACGACATCACAACAGACAAATAAGAGACAGTCAGGCGATGGGGAAGAAGCAGAGAGGGGTTATTCCAGTTCTAACACTGCCAGACGGTGACGGATGTAATTCGAAAAGAGAGGCTTTGCAACCGATGGAAACCTTTGATCGAGTCATCATCTAGTCACGGCGGCAGAAGTCAGAAGTTTCGTTTTCTTCTTAAAAAGCTCAAAGCGAGCCTATGTAGCTTTCTAAACATAGCCACTGTAATACGGGTCACACCGGGCTGCAGCAGCAAACCTCCAGAGTGTAGTTAGCTGAGCAACAGTGCATTTTGTCGCTTATGAAAAGGGTTCCCACACTTTCTTCAAGCATAAGATTCAAGGACTGATAAAGGACTTTCCAGGCCAAACTGTCCCAAATTCATGCACCTAAATAGTTTGAGACACGGACACAGACAACAGTTAATAAATCTTCAAAGAATTTCTCTCTTCTCTCTCGGACTTGTGGATTGAACTCTTTTCAACGTCATGGTTTTGAGACCATTAAGAGTTCCAGTTCTCACTCTCAAGTCAGGGTCATTATGCAAAGTTATTTTTCAATAAGCATCTGTTAAGCAGTGAGGGAAGTCCAACAAATTACAGGCGCAACCGGCGGACTGCAGGCAGAATAAACAAACCTGGAGCACCGGCTCAAAATGCCGCGCAGCGCCAAGTTCAGGTGGGAGAGATTTACACATGGAGCTCAGCGAGTGTTCGATCAGTAACACTGTCGTCATGCATGTTCATTCACAAGTCTCTCTCTCTCTCTCTCTCTTCCCCAACTTCTCAATCAGCTGACTGTGGGCGTTTACTCCTTCAGTTGAACCAACCAGATCAAATGTTGTCAAACTTTAAATCTGCTCCCCTTCCTGCTGTTGCAACCCACCTTTCTCATCTGATGTGCACACCTCAGTAAAGATATATATTCATTCAGGTCGATGTCTCTCCTGATTGAAATGCCGTCACGAGAGCAACTCCCCTCATCTGTGACGGGCTACATTAGCTAAACAACGGTAGAGGGACCTGAGCTTTGTTTCCAGCAAAAGAAAAAGGCTTTAGTCATCGATATGAGAGCATTTTGGACACACAAAGAACAAAAGTTGCTTTTAAAAAGGTCCAACACTTCAGATTTACTCTTATACTATTTATCGTTTTGTATTATTTCTCTTTTGAAAGACAATAAATGCCAATGAAGTCATTATTTTGGGGATTAGACACAATAAAACCTCTATCTAAATGTGATTTTAACCATTCACAGTGTTGTGAAATAAATTAATGCAGCATAATCATGAAACAGGGATTTTCCCTCGGATTACAATCAGAATCTATAATTGTTGCATCCCTACGCGTGGGAACCCCCGTATGAGTTTAACTTTTCATCCGTGAGATAATTTCTTCATTAAAAAAGTTGCACAGCCTCGTTTTAAGCCGAGAGGCGACAGGGCCTGTGCATGCTAAATACTCTCCCACAGCTCTGCACAAGAACACAGCGTCCCCTCCGTGCAATCTTAATGAAGGATGACCCAAAAGGCAGGAAATAAGAGCATTAGTTCCGACAGTGGTGCACTAAGTGTGCCGCCACACGGCAGCTCGCGGCTTTTGTTTCAAGGCAACAATCCGAAGCCTCAGATTTCTCTGTTTTATTGACACGAATCATTAACTATCTCATCTCAGATACAACACATGTCCAGCAAAGCGCAAAAAGAGTGAAAAGCTTTTGTCCTCGGCGAGGGTATACATTTAAACAGCATTATCCTTCACTAGCAGTGTGGGGAAACATGAGACAGGATTATCCTCTAAAAGAAAACTCTCCCTACTACAGGCGCATGATGTGAATCGCTGATAAGAGGACCAGGTTCCCAGGATACAATACTTGGTACATTCTGTTATTATTAATTTTTTTCTTTCTTTTTTTTTTTTTTTTTCCCTTTTCTTCAGAGAGAGATGTGAGCTCGATAGATTCCTCCCACACAGTCCAAATAAACAAATACAGATAGGCAAAACCGGTGCCAACAAGTTACAGTGATACGAGAACATTTTGGAAAAAAAAAAAAAAAAGAAAGAAAGAAAATGATTGCAAAGAAGTACAAATAAAACAAAACAAGAAAAACTAAATACGAAGAAGCAGGAAAGAAAGTAGAATTTGTAAATCCTCGAATCCCAAAGGTTTTCCACCATACACCCTCCCTCCTCCCTCCCTCCATTCTGTTTTTTGTTTTTTCTTTAAATAGTATCATACAGCAAAAAGACATTCAGAAGAGCAGACCGGAGTGATAGAAAACACTCATGCAAAGAAAGCCTTTTTCACACATAGTCACTAACACAGGAAAATCATCTCAAACAACAGCGCTGTCAACAGTCAGTGCCTTCAGGTCTTTTAGTGGATGTTCTTATTGTTGTTTGCTGTTTCTCTACAGACTTTTGATTTGCTACTGTACTTGATAAAAATGACAGACTTCACTGCAACCCATTAGGCTATCAAGTCTTCCGACCAGACTGACCTCCCACCTTCCTGTCTGTCCATGGGACCTGGGGGTCCCGGCAGTTTATTACCAACAGTCTTTTCATTTTTTTTGTTTGTTTTTTTTTGTTTTTTCCCCAGGACCCCCATCGACCAAAAGAAAAGTTCAGCTGGGAGGATTTCTGCAGAAGAACCGGAGCCACAGGGATGAGCTTAGGTTGATATTCCATTATATATAAAAAAAAAAAAAAGGCGTGACTTTTTCTTATTCTTTTTCTTTTTTTTTTTTGGCATCTGTTCTTATTCTTTTAAATCTTATATATAAGTCTACTTTTACAATCATTTTTCTATGCGGCAAACAATTAAAGAGTTTCATTCCAAAATAAAATACCCTCGAACCAAAAAACCAAAACAATGGCAGCTATCAAAATAAAGTTACTACTATGGGTAACTATTAAAGTCAGAAGTCTTGGTTAGACTTTGTATTTACAAAACAGTTCAGTTCGTCTAACAATCATCTGTGATTTTGTGATATGAACTTTTTTAAATAAAGCTTTTTTTTTTTTTTCCTGTAACAAATATATCACATTTTGGAATGAAACCCTTCAATTTTGGTATTTTTTTTTTTTTTCAGTCTCATGTTTATGCACATTCAATCCACTTTGCATTCACGGTTGATGCAGTCAGTCTCTCCGTAGAAGTTATTTCATATTATAAATAGAATGGTCTTGCCATAAGAGTCTTTTTTCTTTCGCAGATATATTTTTGTATATAGGGAGATCTCTACACAGACAATATGTATTTATGTATGTAATCCATTTTCCGGCAGTTACAGTTCTTCGGAGCGGATCACGTGGAACAGCGTGACATTGTAGAGGACCTGGTGGCCATTGTTCCAGGCATAGAGAGCTCGGTCACGCGGGTTGTAGTCCAGCATGGAGATATGTGAGTACTTATTCTGGAAGGCAATGTCGATGTACTCGTAAGTAGAGGAGTTGGTGGAGTAGGCGTAGTAGACCTTGGTGCCTCCTGAGTAGCCGTTGGTGACGTAGAGCGTGCCGCAGATCATAAAAGACTCGCCGGCGCTCCTTTTAGGATGGTTGGTGGTCCAGCTCTTGATGATCTGCAGCGTGTTGGGGTTCAGCTTGCTGAGGACAATATTCCCGGCGTTCTGGTTGGTGGCGTAGACGGCCCACAGGCCTCCCTCGTCCACCATCAGGTCAATGTCGGAATGGCCACCCCAGGCGTAGTGATACGCGTTATTGAAGCCGGCGTAGTCGAGCTGCCGGGACTTGCTGATTGAAGAGGTGCGGAAGTCGAACTTGATGATGACGTGGCTCTGGAATTTGTTGAAGTAGATCGAGCCGTTGTAGACAACCTGACCGGTTCCGGACCACGGGTGGGGCAGCCGGTGGGACGTGAAGTTGTCCGACGTCATGAAGTCCTGCATCGACCTGTACTCCCGCACGAAGCGATTGTTGTGGTAGCCGTCCATGTACCAGACCTGAAGACCATGACAAGAGGGAGAAAAGAAGAATTAGGATCAAACACCGCAGCACTTTGGAGCTGGACTAGAAGTACCGCCCTGAGGTTGTCTGCCTCTGCGCACAAAAAGGTTTTCACGATGGACACCAAATCAAACAGTGATCCGAGGACCAGCTGTGTTTGGACGCAACGCTCAATGGTGTCCACCATAGTTGTTTCTAGTAACAATGGGATATTGGAGACGTAGGCCGTGACTCTGCGATGGCCCTCATCCCCCTGCAAAAAACAAATTGGGTCTTAAAGGCACTTGGGGGATAAAACAGGAAAGTGACCTTCACCATTGACCGCCAAACTCTAATCAGTCCAACCTTGAGTTTAAGTGGACGTTTGTGCCAATTTTGAAAATAATCCCTCAAGATGAAAATGGGATGACATGAAGTCACAGTGACCTTAACCTCCGACCACCAAAATTGTGTCAGTTTATCCTGATGTTTAGTGGATATTTGTGCCAGATTTAAACAAATACCCTTGTTCCGTTTTCTTGAGAGATCGCGATTAAAAGAATGGGACAGACGGACAAAAAACTCAAAATCATAACAACTCTATACCCAGAAAAAACCCCCAATCATTATCATTTGTCAGCTTGACTGAAGTAACAGAATATTCTATGCAGATCACACACAGAATAAATCACATCACAACGTCAACAGGCATCCCAATTAAGTTCGCGCTGAGACTTCCTCCAGGACCAGACGAAGCCGAGATTCGGCAGCTTCTGAAGACAAACAGTAAGGATGACAGCCGCGGGGTGGCATGAGCCGGGCCCCGCGGGGATGATGCCCATCATCCCAGATAAAAGGCCTGTATCCGCTACTTCGGCCCTACTTCCTGCTGGCCCCTGCGGAGCCGGACAGAGAGCTCTTATTCCGGATCTGCTAGACGCTCAAACACTCCCTTATTCTCAGTGGGGCTGAGACACCTGAAGCCCTTCCTCTACCTGCTTCCATGTGCTGCTGTGATTGACTTAAGAAATGATTCGTATCACGGAAGCGTGTCTCCGGGACTTCAGAAAAAAAAACCACAATGTCAGGAAACCGAAAGATGAAAAGCAGCGGAGCGGACCTGTCTGCTCCTGTCAATTACACTCATTCTTCTTTTTTCTGCCCTTTGATAACGCAGCACATCTTTCATGTTTTCTGCTCAAAATGTATCAGTTTCTACCAAAAAAAGTCAGCCTTTACGGTATGCTAAATGTAGCCTTAGTCAGCAGTACGCTTCACCCTTGCTGCTGAGGATCTTTTAAAATACACACATTAAACCGCCTGTGTTGTCAGGACAATTAGCCTTCAGGAGGCAAACTGCAAGTTTGCACAGCGGCTGAACTGCTTCCTCTCAAGTTTTTTTTTATTCCTTTCCCTCCCTGACATTGAAAGTTCTGGCTCTTATAAAAAGTGTCTTAAAAATCCGGCGCACACAGACAATCTTCATGCTTAGCAGACAAATAAAGTTTCTTCATTTCCAGCTCCCTGTCTCACTTATCCGCCGGGCAGCTTCCCTCTTTTCAAACCGTATAGATTTATCTCCGTCCTTTCATTTTAATGTGTTTTAGTAATGAAAGCAGACCCATTTATTGAGCCAACAGAAGCCCCTCTCCGCAAAGGGAAATTCGATGCAATCATCTGATAAAAGGACGGACCAATTAACACAGACGGTTATTAAATTTCACGGCGGGAGATGACCTTCACCTATGATCAAGGACGATTATTGCTTCAGAGTCGTGTTGTATATCTTCCATCAAAAGTTTACAGCCAGTGTGCTTGTATTCATTTTCATCGCCCACTGTGTCCATATCAAATATTGTTGGGCTGCAGCTGACAGTTATTTTCATTAAGGATTAATCTACCAATCATCACCATGACGATGGCAGTCGATCAAGTTGCTCCTGTTGCTTGATCAACAGTTTAAGACCCAATCGTATTCAGTTTATTATAAAACTGGAGAAGAGAATCAGAGAAAATTAAGAAAGGAAAAGGTGAAACTGGAGCATTGTTGCTTTAACTTTTCCTTTAATCAATTATTCATTCATTTGTAAGAATTTTGATTTTATTATTTCGCAAACATAACAGTGATCAAAGTGTGTAAAACAACACTCTGACAGCGCTGAGCTTAAGAAAAAAACAAAACAGATTCACTGCTTTCATTTGATCGTTGAGTCAATCAGGAGACTGAAAGCAGCGCCAAACATGGAGGATGATTGACAGTACAACAGATTCTGATGCTGCTGTTTTGGATTTTTAAATACAAATTTAATTAAAGCCTGAAATAAGCTCAGTGGAAACACTTAAACCATATACACATAATTACTGACTGTCATCCCAAAAATCACCCCAAAAATGCAATATTTGCTATCCAAACCTAAATCAGTGGATATCTCTTGGCGACTTCTTGCAACACTGACAATACAAACACATATTTTAACATTTTGTAGTGCTAATACGATACCTACACCTTACTTTCCAACAAAACCTTTAATTTGTTCAGCAAAGGAAACCAAACCTAAAAAGGTAAATGCTGCCTGTCTCACCTGACAACGATTTAGCCTGAACAGGTCGATCGTGAGTGACTCCAAAAAACAACGTATCTGACTGATCACAACACACCGATCTGTGCTCGTTGAACTAAACCATCCATCCCCGACCTCCTCACTATGCCGACTGTGATACTCTTTACACTACTTCATCTGACTTGCTGCCATAACAATTACTACAGCCCTTGGAGGTCGCCGCCAAATGTGGGTCGTAATAAGCTGCTTTCACAGTCGACTTATATGATTGGGGTTTTTTTTTCTGATGACGACCAGCTGGCACAACGGATATCCGCATAATGGATATCTCAGGGAAAGACTTCCTCTTTGGTGCTCTTTTGCTCTCCACACAGACCGCATGAAGGAAATGTGATGATCAATCTTCCCTCTCGCCCTCAGATTCTGCATTCATATGCAGATATATGTTTATAAAGACTATCCAGACAAAATCAGAAGTAAACCAAGAGTCACAGTCCCCCTTTTGTACCCACTCAGATATCAGCCATCTAGATTTGCCTGAGCTTCTAGACCCGTCAATTTATCCTGATCCACAACAGCAAAAGTTAATGTGGGTCGAAACCTGCTCTCTACCCAAGTTTTGTTAAAATCTGTTCTGCAGTTTTTGTGAATTCCATCTGACAAACCAATCAATCAACCAACCAACCAAAAAACAGGCATGCATGAAGATATAAACTCCCTTGCAAAAGTGAAAAAAAAAAACAACAACACATTCAACATAGTATCAGGAGATGATTCCCACACTGTGTGACTGTGTGCACATACCCTTGTATCTCCCTCAGGCGCCAGAGGGTCAGTCATCCAGGAGCCGAACCTGGATCCGGACGTCTTGATGGTGATGGGGTCGCTGATGCCCGTCAGTTTGCCGCATGCTGGAAGGAAAGGAGCGAGATTGGGGAAAATCTAGAACAACGCCCAGCTGGATGTTCAGGCTCAACTCAAAACCCATTACTCCCATTTTACTTCCAGTCCAAACGCCTGAAGGATGATGCAGTTGATGGCCAGCTTTTTGCTGCTACTCCTCTCCCTTTCCCCTATCGCAGGATGTTCTGTGCAGGAGGCGCTTATTATTCCGTTCACACATGCTAATGCCTGTTTTTACTCTGTGTGAGAAGTGTGTGAGAAAGTGAGAGGGCGATGGGAAATAGGAGAGCGAGAGCCTCTGTGTATTCCGCTCTTGTGTGCGCCGCTTGTAAGCTGCTGCAGTGTTAATTAGTGTTGATTGAGGTGTTGCTGCGGATTTGACAAAAGTATCGCTGGGCTCCGCGGCCCTCGTGACTGAGTGCTGGTCGGAGTAATGTATCCTTTCTAATGAGCACGAGGCAGAAATGAGAGACGCGATTTCACCCAGTAACGGTACTTACTCAACATCACATCCGTTTGTTGAGACAGTGGCCGTTTTTTTTTTTCAGGGGAGGGGATGTTTTCGGCGACACAAAGGTTAATTAGATGATTTTGATGAGTTAATTTTATCTCGCTGATCTAATGAGTTGCTCTGAAATGCTAATTTAAAGAGTGCGACTGTGACGATGGCTCATTTTAAGTTTTCATTAGCATCCTTCTCTGTGAATTGTTGCATCCATTAAGCCCCTCACTGTAACACTCAGCATCCCTCTTTATTTATAGTGGAGGCCTCTGATGCTTTATTGTTTTGGGTTTTTTTTTTTTTTTTTGCTTTCCATAAAGGGTCACTCCACCAGTTTTTCAAGTGTGCTTACAGGTCTTGGGGAGAACTACTGCCAAATGTGAAAAAACGTAGTATAAAGCCTTTTTTGGCTCAGGAGGAAGCTGTAATCTGGTGAATTGCCTCCAGTGATGTCACTCAGTTGCTGTTGCTGAACCAGATATATCGCCTTATTTAATCTATTCATTCTTCCTCCATTGCCTACATTACCCACAATACCACTAAACCACTTAGTTTTCACCAAGACCTGGAAACACACTTTAAGGTGATAAATTGGTGGAGTTGCCCTTTAAGTGTTTTAACATAAAAGATCTTGAACCGCAGGAAACGCTGCTCCTGAAACACCTCGTCAGTCATCTCGCCTTGAATTCCGTGACTTTGTGACATCACACTACATCACAGAGTCACACATTTGCATATTTTACGTCTAAATTCAGCACAGCTGCTCTGTTGTTGTTGTTGATGGTGCTGGCTCAGGCATGTGTGAGCTGACCAATCATAGATGGCTGTGTATTCAGGAGGCGGGGCCTTAAAGAGACATGAGCGTCTCAGTCAGAGCTGCAGCAGTGGACAGAATGAGAAACTAATGTGTTTCTTGAGCATTAAAGCATTTAAACCTTCTTTGGTGGTGAACAGAAATAAAAGCATGAACCTGAAAATGAGCATAATGTTTCCATTAACCCCTCTTGCCCTTCATTATTTGAAATACACATTTCTTTGTAGTCTCCGTCTTCTCATCCGGCAGAATCTCTTCCACTTACATAATAAAAACTGTGGCTTTGCGTTCGTGTTTATGTGCAACATATGTCGTGTCCTGTGAGTGTGTGTGGGCATCACACCTCAGCGGCGGCTGAGAGACAAACACATGGTCACATGAGCAGCTTCTACTATCGCCAGTGGGGGTTGAGTCCCTTACGTAACCCACAGTGGGATTAAAGAGCACAGTAAT
This sequence comes from Acanthopagrus latus, assembly GCF_904848185.1. Classification (NCBI taxonomy): domain Eukaryota; kingdom Metazoa; phylum Chordata; class Actinopteri; order Spariformes; family Sparidae; genus Acanthopagrus; species Acanthopagrus latus. The sequence continues at coordinate 22,072,610 of NC_051050.1, read as the reverse complement.
ACACTGGCCATTCAGTTATTTATTTCTTTTCTCTAATCACGCCTCTATCTTTAGATGACACTACTCCCCGCAGGCTGCTGGGGAGCCCGCTGATGGATCTGCATTCTGGAGATGCACACGGGGTCTAATCCCTTTCTGGCCTGAATTTTTGCCTGGGCCGAATCAGAGGGCAAAGCAAATGGAAAAACCTAATGGGGACTGGAGCTGATATAACAAAAAAAATACCATCAGCCTTTACCCTGGGATGGGAGGATTTGGATATAGAATGAACATTAAAGATAAATATTCCTCCTCCTCTTCCTCAGGAATTCAAGTAATTTCATCATGGATCTTGTTTTGGTAGTTTTGGCTATGAGTTACTATTGGTTTACTTAAGTAATTAGTGAGATTCAAGGTTGCTGCAATAATGTCATGACTGAACTATTGACTGTAGGACTCTAAGTAACTTCTTCTGATTGATTTAAAGGTCGAGCTTTGAATTGTTTTCTGGATTGATAGATTTATGACATCTTTAAATGTCTCATTTTGTCCCCAAACACATTCAGCTTACTCTGAAGAGTTTACAATTAAAGGATAAATTCACCCAAAAAGGCAAATTCAGTCATTATCGTCACCAATAGATGAAGCCCTGACATCCCAAATTCATTTAAAAAGACAATTATATCCTTTTCTCAGGTTGATATCGTCACTTCACCCAACTGAAGCGAGTCAAGGGCGTAGATAACCTCACCCGGCCTTTTGGGGTGAGTAGAAAATGACTGCATTTTCAATTTTTGGGTGAACTTATCCTTTAAACCATTTACTCTTTTGTAAGTATGGGAGCGCAGGAACAACAGAGATACGTTTAGGTTGTTTGTATGGAGGGAAATATTGATTCTGTGGTGTGTGAACCTTACTATAACGTTATGCCTTGTAACTCTACAGATGAAATGCAAGGTGAGAACGACGCGTGCCGATCGGGCAGCAGAGGAGGGTTTTTATGTGCTGGTATGACTCTCCTGCTCCATTCATCAGTATTTCAGTGTGTAGAGGCCGGATTTGCCTGCAGCTCCTTGTGCCTGCACATTGCTGGGGCACGACACAGGGTGATTTATTTATTTGATTATTGCCCAGCAAGCTGGCATGTCCCCTTGATCGATGGCCATTGTGTCCCAGCAGCCGCCGGGCTGTTAGTCTCTCCGGCACAAAACAGCTTGAAGGACAGCTCTGCGGGGACCCTAGTTACTCTCTTTCACTTTCCCTGGCCGCCTTCACTTTATCACTCCTTCTCCTTCCCTCTCACCGCCTTCTATCAATTCCCCACGTCGCTCCGTCTATTACTCAATACTCACATTTCTCCTGCCCTCTCTATTTTTCCTCTCTTCTCTCCCCCTCCTCCTCCTCCTCCTCCTCCCGTTGTTGATCTGCCGATGCAAATTTGGCAAGTGACCTTCGCGAGTTTAATCTCAATATCGGGAGTGTTTTCTGGAGTGTGTTGGTGTGTGCACCGTGCATGAGTGCCTCGGCGATCGTGTGAGGATGAAAGGAGTCGCCACCCTCTGTTCCGCCCGAGCCAGTCCCTCGCCGGGTGACCTCGGGCTTTATCTCGTCTGATCACACACACACACACACACACACACACACACACACACACACACTGGAGCGCCTCCCGCAGTTCCCCCTGCTCTCCTATCGGGCCGCGGATGTGAGGCGCGACCGTGTGCACTGAGCTGAGAGTGAAAACACAAGACAGGCCTCCCCGCTCCAGTCCGGTCGGTGGCGAGAGCAGAGGTGTACGGTAAACAAATGAACCGTGTGCGCACAAACAAAGAGGAATAATGACGGGAGAAGTAACTGAGGGAGCTGAGCTTGAGGTGCGCATCTTGATCTTTTTCTTTTTAGCAATCTAAACCCCCATCTCTCTCTCTCTCTCTCTCTCTGCGTTTCTCAGACGACTTTTTCCAAAAAGAACAGTGGCCATTGTGACCAAAAAGCCTTTTTTTTCCCCCCTCTTGTCATCTTGCGCTGTGAATAATTTCAAACAGGGACACAATATACCCGTGATGCCTGTAAGTGTCTCTTGCTCTTGCATCTTAGTCACTGTGGTGTGGGTGTGCATCTATTAGCGCTGTGGGCTGTGACAGAGGTGTGAAGAGACGGAGGCAAAAAGCAAAGATAAGGCTGTGGTGGGAAGTTATCTGTGAGCTCTCTCTCTCTCTCTCTCTGTATGCCATCCCTCAGTGTGAGTTTAAACCATGTTAATCACCTCATTATGTATGTAAACCTCCCAATCATTACATCACAGGAAGTTTCCATAGACTCATTCAGAATTCCACATTAAAAAACACATTTGTGTCATCGCTGGGCCTTCAGGACTGCTGCCAAGGATTATTTTTAGTATCTATTAATCTCTTGGTAGTTTTTTTTGTACATTAAAATCTCATAAAACACTGAAAAAGGTCTTTAAATTCTTCCGTTTTGTGTGATAAACAACCCAAAATATTAACTTGAGACTGTAATAAAATAGAGAAAAGCACCAGATGCTCAAATTTGAGGGGCTGGAACCCAGAAAACGTTTGTCTTGTTGATCAGTAAATGACTTAAACTGATTTATGCAAACGATTTTCTGTCACTCGTCCAGCAGTTTCAGCATTAGTCCCCTGCTAAAGTTATCATTATCAACTCATAGTTTGATTAATGATTCGTTCTGTAAAATGATCTTGATCTCGATGAACCCTTTTAAAATCACATCCTTTAAATCTGAGTGTGCTTGAACCCAGAAAATGTTTGGCTTCTGGATTGATGGATGACTGTTTCTTGTCCGATTAACAGCCCGAACTCAAGAAGCGTTCAACAGACGCTGATACAAAACTAGGAGGAAAGTAGCAAATCTCCAAAAATTTGAGAGGCTGGAACTCAGAAAATTGATTTACAAAATCTATTAAAGTGATTTATCAGCCAAAAAGCAAACTGATTTTCTGTCCAACACCAACAGTTAGATGATGGGTCTTGTAGGACTGCCACTAATCATTACTTTCATTATCAATTCATGTTTTGAGGGGTGATTTATCAGATAAAATCTCTTGGTTTTTGGTTTAATAAAAATCTTTCTTTTCCTTAAAATCTTTGTTTTATCTGACAGACGGTCCAAAACCCCAAATTATCAAAGTACAACAGAGAGAAGCAACACATTCCCAAATTTGACTGGCTGGGACTCAGAAAGTGTTTCGCTTTTAGGCAGACAAATGACTTTAATTGATTTATAAAATCGATTTTCTGTCACTTGATCAATGTTTTGAGCACTTGTGCTGAAAAGGTGCTATTGAAGGACTGCCATTGATGACTAATTCCATTATTGATTTATCTTGGAAAAAAGTAATCAAATTGTCTTTTCCAATAAACCTCGAGTCTGCCCAACTTTGTGCATCCTCAAATTTGAGGGTCTGGAAACCAGAAAATTGTTCAGCTTTGATTGAGAAATTAAGTTTTTTCTGTCTATCGACTAATAGTTTTCGGACTAGCGCCTCCATTTTTTTTTACAGATATAGAAATCACCAGGATGCATGCACAGCCCTTGATATCGGTTTATCTTAACAACATTGTGCAGACGACTGTTAGAAGGCGAGCATGTTTAAAATAGAAACCATGGGGTGTGTTATCAGACGTGTGTGATGTGCACCGGACTGGTCGAGTGTCGCAGCTGCACATGATGTTCCTGTGATGTTCTGAGTCATGTGAATATGCCTGAACATCTCTCCTCTGGTCAGTCACAGCATACTGGGTGTTTGGTGCATGCATGTGTTTGCAGTAAAAAAAAAAAAAAAAAAAAGTGTGTGCCAACAACTTTCTGTGCCTACCTAATTTTTGCATGCATGCTCGGAGTCTCTCCTCAAGATTTGACACTCTGTTGTGGAGCTCCTCGTAGTCATAGGCCCCCATCTCCTCCTGAAGTTCGCTTAGAACTGACGTCAGATTCTGGACCTCCTCCTTAAACTGCAATACCAATTTGGCATCGGCCTTGTACTCCTCCAACACTGGTATCAACGGTCTAAGCTCCTCCATTTTCGCTTTTATGGCCTGAAAGGATTAGAATAAGCTCGGTTGAGTGTCATGCGCGACAAAAAAGGAGACTGTCCATAAAAGAAAAAGAAATAAAAATAAAATAAAACACCTGTCTGAGCCTGGCTACTCTGACTCTAGCCTGCCTCTTCACTGACACGAAGAACCCCCCTGCTTGTGTCCATGTTCAGTGTTTTTTGTGTGTGAACAGCTGTGTGTTTTTTTTTTTTTTTTGGTTTTTCTTTTTGTCCGTGCAGGTGTGTGTCTGAGCAAACAAACCCGGAGCAATATTCTCCACCCCGCCGGACGAGCAGAGCAGGTGGCTCCGTCCACCCGGCAGTGACCAGCCGTTTAAAAAGCAAGCCCTCGGTACACCGACAACAATTGGGAAAGCTCTTTATTGGTCATCATCGTTTAAAATGCAACATCGTATTAAGGGTTACATGCTTTTACATGTCACACACAACAAAGTGTCTCGAATTTTTACGTCTATAGTTTTACGTATAGATTTGTTGAGTAACCAAATATGCATAGACAAAAGCCAAAGGAAAATAAAATGAATAACAGCAATTAATATAATAATTATAAAGATAATAATAATAAAGATAATAATAATAATAATAATAATAATAATAATAATAATAATAATAATAATAATAATAAATGTATTTACGTCTGAAAAAAGCTTTTAGATGGAAAACTTTGACAGCAGTAACATGCAGGAGGAGATCAGTGGTGGGTTGGTCTGGGAGAAGGGTGGGGTTTCTTAGTCTTAATGGTGCTAAAAGGTAAAAATTAACTGTTTGACGCCCAAATGCTCTCAGTACTGTGGCCCAGCTCAGGGGAATCTGGAATTGACCTGCCTCTTCTTCCCTGTGGCTCTCTTTACATGTCTTAAAGTTAGCCCTGCAAGCAAGAAAACGACAGACTGTTGACAGGGGCTGGAGCTTGCTAGCCTATCTAACAGACACACAAACAAACGTACGCACACACTTTAGTATATATATATGTAGATATTCACTTGAGACATGACAAGAAAATTTGCCCGCATGCACTGGATGCAGCGTTGGATGCATGGGGGGGGGGGTTGGCGAGCATGCATAGGAGACAGGATCCCACAGATGTGTTGCGAGAGTGAGATGATGCTAACACTGAAGCTGCAGCAGGTAAGAATGCAGGTGAACGCAAGAACTGAATCTGTGTGAGTGACTGTAAAACAGGGCTGAGCACCAAACCTACATACTTTTTTTGGTCCTATTCGATCTGTGTCAGTAGCACAGAGCTACAGTAACTTCTAAAAGGGGGCATCAGATGCCTCGTGGTGATGTGGCTGTGTCGGTGTGGTCCTGGAACATCATAATAAATGTTGCAGCATCATTTCATGTTATGAAACAGAAACAAGAGCTGCCTCTGGAGCAGGCTGTCATGCATGAGTGGGCTTGGTGCAGGACTCCTACTCCTCACCTATTATTTCCTGTTTATTTTCAGTTTCTGTTGCTGTTCAGTTAGGGTTAGGGAACTAAAAAAACCTTGATTTAGGGAACTAAAAGACTTGGGCTCAGACAACAAAAAGACTTGATTAGGTTTAGGAAAATGGTTTGGGTTAAAATATGAGATCTCTTATTATTTCCCTTTTATGGTGGGTTTTCTGTTGCTGTTGGGTTAGGTTTAGGGAACAAAATACAAAGTTTTAGGAAACTAAAATATGAAGGTTAAATGACTTAATACTTAGGTTAAGCAACAAATAGTGTTTGGTATAGGACACTGAGATACAAAGGTTTAAGGAACTAATTTATGTTGGTTTAAGCAACAAAAATACAAATGATTTGGAAAATAAAAAAACAATGTTTAGGGAACTAAAACACTTAAGTTTAGGGAACTAATACACTTCAGTTCAGGGAAATAGATACTTAAGTTTAAGCAACAAAAACACAAATGCAGGGAACTACAATTCTTTGGTTTAGGGAACTAGAATACTTGATTAGGTTTTGGAAAACATGGTGTGGTTTTAAATAGACCCTTTCACAACTTTATATGGTTTTTATGGTCTTTCACTATTTACTGAGACATTAACCTTCATATTAACTGGTGAATTTGTTATTTACAGGCTTTGTTAGATAGGAAAAAAAGATGTGTAGAGAAAAAAGTAGAGAAAGTAGTTGCGAAATCTTGGTATATTAGCACTTTTTTCTGAACATACCCTCCTCTACCTGCAAAATATTGATCCAAAAGAGCTTTTATCGTTCTGTCTCTTCCATCAGGATGGATCAAAGATGTGGGTCCCAAATATCTTAGTGTGTGACTAAACATAAACATTTCATCGTAACGAGTTTATTCTGATGAACAACAGCGTTTTATTAAATCTCGTAAAGTTGATTTAGGAGACCATCAAAGGTTTATTAGAACTGAGCTGGTGTGAAATAAGGATATGAATTCTTGCAGTTTATGGATCCAATCATTTAAACGCTCTGATTCTGCATGCATTATGGGTTTCTGGCTACGTGGCATGGTTTTTAGGAGAACACATCTCAACTGTGGGAACACACAAACACAAAATGGACAAGGCTGCGTAGGATGGGCTACTGAGCAGCGGTGACAGAATGGCGGTCGAGTCGGTGGCTCTGTACCTTGTATTGCTTGGCGATGTTCTGCTTGTGGTTCTCCTCCACCTGCCTGAACTTGGTCTCCAGGCCACGGAGCTGCACCTCCATCTTCTCCACGTACTGCAGGTCCCTCTGGGTTCGCTGGTCCAGCACCTGGATGGACTGGGTCATGTTCTGGACCTGAACACGTGACACATGGGGACAACACTGTGATTTGAGGGACGAACCACGTCTCGTATTTCTAACGGTCTAATTAGAGTGAGGAGTGTGAGAGGAGAAAAAAAACGCAACAGATTTTCAATATGTTGCTTTGGCTTACTTCTCGCAGTGATTCACTAACTCTGACATCAGGCCAACTAGTCAGGGGCCTGAGACACATGGTGGAAGTGTAGAATGCATACTGTTAAGACATTTGTTTTCTACGAGACCGTTGTGCTCTGTAACTCCATAAACCTGGCACGTTTTCCGTGTATTCATTAGAGCTCCGTTGATATCTGTGTTGTCTTTTCCCGTATACGTGACACAGCGAGCTACTTTCTCCATCTATAGATTAAAAATATCATAACACACAATTGTTTTAATATTCCTTTCGGGACCAGTCTCTCGTTATTGAGCCGGGTTGCATCATTAAATGTGTTTCTCTGTGTATGTTGCTGTACAACACGAGCAGAGAGGGAGTGTACAGCGGCCTCCCAGGATGCCTTTTTCGGTTTCCAGGGAGCTCATTAGCGCATGATTCCTATTCTTGTCCAACAGGCTGAGAGGTGATTGGAAGACCGCAAACGTGGGCGAGCCTACATGTGTGTCCTCGCCTTTGTAAGTAAAAGGAGTGAGGGAGGTCGCTGTGCTCGTGACATGGCAATCGACTATCCGAGTCTCGTGTTGCTGACGAGCTAAGCGGCGTTTACCTTCTCTAACAGCTGCCTCAGTTGTTTGGTGCGGGCGTCCCGTGAACACATGGACTGCTGGGGCGCCACCACGGTGCAGACACACCTCCCCTCACTATCCTGGGCTGAACTGTACACCTGCCACGATTCCTCTGGGTTTGCTGGCAACACCTGAGGACGAAAAGGGGGAGAGAGAGAGAAAACAAGGGTGGGGGGAGGAGGCAGGTGAGCAGGCGATGCTGGAGGAGGAGGAGGAGGAAAAACAGCTCAGACAGGGGAAAAAAAAAAAAGGAGGACGCTCATGACGTGTGCTGTGCATGTTCTACCGCTACACACCGCCAAGCTCCACCCTTTTTGCACCATCATACAGAGTATTTCCGCGGCCACACAAAGAGAGGAGGCAGCCAATGAAGGCAGCTGGAGCTACTCCCATTATTCAGCGGGTTGGGCGTGTAGAGCAGTGACGTGTGTGACGTAAGAAAGAGGTGGCAGAGCGAGAGAGAACTCCAGTTTCTAAAATGTTTTTTTTTTTTTTTTTTAAATCACTACTGATTTATTCAATTAGTGTGGAGTGACTTTCCCAAAACGCCCCGAAAAAAAGGTGAAACCACAGCTCCTGTCAGTCAGCTGCTTTCCCACCAAAGGATGTGCTGACAGCGGGACAAAGAGAAATCACTATTGAGCAGCTGCCTCGACACCTCAGCGTTTCCTCCGCGCCGCTCGTTCATTACTACCACACATCACTGACAGAAATGATCAGATAGAACCTCAGAGGACCTGCAGAAACAACGCCTGCACACTCCCCCAGATATCAAGGAAGAAGCACAGCGCGATGAGGAGTAAATATCAGTCAATCCTTTTCTTTTACTATTCTGCCTTCAACATCCATTGTTCTAAATTCCAGAGCAAACATCCACTTGACAAGAGCGCTCGCAATGTGATCCTGGCACCGAGACAGCTCCTGCAGCCAGCAGCCTGCCGGGGGAAACAAAGAAACGCTTCATCTTGACTCTATAACAGCATCTTGGCTTTGAGCGCCTCTTGCTCATTCACACACACGCGCACACACACACACACACACCGGTGAAAGGAAGAATGAGGGACTCCCGCTGATTCAGAAAAGGGGGGCAAAAAGGAGAGAGAGGGGGAGAAAATAAAAAAACAACACTCCCGTGGCATTTGTTGGTGTCGATCGGCTAATTTTTGGGCACCACGGATTTCTCATTTATGTCGATACCAGGAGAAAAGAGGCGACCAATAACTTTCCACTTAGTGCAGGAGACTCATATCGACAGAGGCAGCAGCCCCGGTGGCAGCTGGAGCAACATCAAAACGCGGAGGGGGGGGGAGATGAGGAAGATGCCTCTCCAAGTCTTTTTCTTTTTTTTCTCTCACTTTTTCATGCGTCCTGCAAAGCGCATCACAGGATTTCTCCTCTAATTCACCAACTCAGAAAGCGCGCATACTGCCTGAGATGGACTGTCATCTAATTGCAGCAGTTGATTCATTCATTCATTCATTCAGGAGGTCGATAGGTAGGGAGGGAGGGGAGAGGACAAAAAAAGGCGCAGGATTTTTTTTTTTTGCGAAACTTGCGCACTTACTCCGGTGCTCCGATCTGGATACCCTCCCTGTGCCGCCGTGAGCTTGGTGGTATTGAGCCCGACCAGAGAGGGGAGGGTCTGCGACATCCAGTTGGTGATCATCGCCATGGTGCTGAGCACGACGCCGATCTTCAGCAAAGGCACCGACATCTTTTCAAGCGCTTCGCTTTTTTAGGAAGGGGGGGAGGACTCTTTCACTCAAAAAGCCGTCTTCATTCTACAGACTCCGGGGAGAAACAAGGCAGGCGAGTCGTGGTGCCCAGCGCGGCTGCTTGCTGCTTCACCCGGGACTCCGGATCGGATGCTCTTTTTTTGGACATCTCCAAATCGAAGTGTGCGGCGGCGGCGAACGAGTCGGACGCGAGAAGAAAATGGGGAAGAGACGACCGAGGAGGTAAAAACTGCAACACTTGATCCGGTTTGCAAAAAAAAGGAGGGGAGCAACAACCGAGAGCGGCTGCTGGATGCGTCCTCTGGATAGCTCCTTGTCCCGCACACTGCTGCCTCTCCGGTTCACCGTTACTATTTCGTTCACGCCCGACGGTCCGCCTCCTGCCTTGGTGCGCTCTGTGATTAAGTGCCACTGACTGCACACACACACACACACACACACAAACGCGCGCACGCGCGCACACACATAAAGGCTGCTCCAAATGGATGAGAGGAGGGAAGGAGGAGGTACTACGGATCTATCTATATCGCCAGACGCAATGATGTCAGCCAGGTTTGGTGAGATCTGGGATCGCGCCTGATTCGCCCAAAGCTGCCCCGACACGGGCTGCGTCCCCCCCGGGGGGGAATGACAATGAGCAGTGCGGCTGAGGTCGGCCGACACTGACGCTGCTGAGGGATTATTTATAGCGGACAGTGACAATTCTGATTATTTCCTCCAGAAGACTCTCAGTCAGAGAGGACCCCGCATGGTAAAGCTGGCCTTTCATTGCTTTTTTTGTTTGTTTTGTTTTAAACTTTTAACAAACCGGTGTTTTGTGTGACCGCACAGCCCCAAACATGTCACGGTGAACGAACACACTCCTGCAGAATGTCGCATTTCAGTGAGGAGAGCAGGGCTCCGGGGCTCCGGGAGGTTGGAGAGGTTGTTGGATCGCTTTGCGCGCTCAGAGAGAGGCGCGCGTTTGATTCGTGTGACTCTGGCGCCATCGTGTAGCTGATTGCGGCGTTGCTACAATCAGAGACCGAAGAGCTCTAAACATGCAAAGATGCACCAGAAAACATCCAAAAACATTTATTTATCGGACGAACAGAAAACTTCATGTATTTTGGAAAAATAAAGCGGATTTTCTTTGGCTCTGCATTGCAAAATCTCATCTTTACGCACGGAAAATGTGGCTACTGAGGCTCAAAACACTGCGTGCACATTAGATAAGTGCAGGTAAATGGTGCATATTGTTGTTTAGAGTCTCTCCAGAGCTCAGGACAGATGAATTATTTGTCGTCTCTCGGTCGTCAGCGGGCTTGTATAGGCTAATGCTGCAGCCTACGGGCTGAATGGCAGCACTGCATCATACATGAGGGCCCCAGAATAGCAGGAGTGTCCACAGCTATTCCTGTGTGCTCCATAATGCATTTTTCTGGTAGATGGAAGGGGAGGGAAGCCTGCACTTACTCACCCTCCACATTTCTCCCCTTTCCTCCTGCTACAGCTCTTCTCTTGTCTCTCTCCATCTCCTCCCTGTGACCTTTGAGGTGAGAGCTCACAGGAGTGATGGCTGCACAGATCGCCCCCTCCCCCCCCGCTGTGCACTGCAGCCAGGAGTCCGGCCCGCAGCCTGGTGTGATGTGATGTTGTGCATGCTTGGCGTCGACACAGCGGTCTCTTATGGCTTTCTAATGGGCGCAGTTAGTTTTTCTAAGCTGCCTCAGGTGGGGTCTGATCAGATTTAGTGTCTGGAGAGGTGAAACAGATGACCTCAAGTCGGTCTGATATAAAAGACGCCGGGATCAGGAGGAAATCCACAGGTGTGTTGATACAGGGTACTGATTCTAACCGAGAAATCAGTCTGTGAGACTTTTTAGGGTGCTTCAGACAGTCCATAGTCAAATCTTAGCACTTTCAAGGTGTATTTTCAAGCTTTTCCAGGACCGTAGGACACAAAACAATGCATTTTTAAAGGAGAAAGTAAAGTATCCTGTGTCTGAAATACACATCTGGCTCAGTTCTGATCAGCTCTCCATCACTAGCTGTTAAAGGAATGGAGGGCAGCGTGATACCGGGTCAGTCTGCTGGTTGCTTTCACTTGCGTTTTTATGCCTTTACCTGAAACTATAACTAATCAGTCAGGTAATGATTCTCAATTATAGTAAAGTAGTTGCAACTTTGAGCACTTGAAAACATCACATTGCAATTCAAGCGTTTTTAAGGATCCCTTTGTAAATTAAAACTCACAATATTTCACTAGACGAGCGCCCCGGCTCTTTGTAGTGGAGGGACTGACGAGAGCTCAAATGTGCGAAAACGACAAATGCAACAGTTGTGTAATGATCAGTTATCCAGTCTGATGTAATAACTGTGTATAAATGAGATTGTGTAAGAGAGGTTTTGATCAGATTACGTGGTGGTTGCCTGCAGTGATGTGTTTTAAACTGTGGGTGTGTGATTGAAGTTATTATATAGGACACAAATTATGATTTGGGGGAGTTCAGAGGTATAAATTTGCCTGCAGGGGATAAACAAGCAGCCACATTACACAACAGAGTGATGACAATAACTATAATGATGATAATAACAAAAGAGACACCTTCAAGCTGCAATATGTTGTCATGGGGAAGAAACTGTGTCTTGTAGATCTTCATTGGCTTATTTTTTTAGGCCTAAACCAACTAAATAAACAAACACAGTCTCACACTGTTTTAATTTGTTTACATGTGGCGGACCCTGCCACCTTTCTAGCTTCAAACAGTGTTCTGGGACCTTATTTTCCTCTGAGAACAGCTTGTTTAGTTATTAGCTACGGAAAAGACAAATATCTCCGAGTTTGTATCATGACTTCATTTATATTGTAAATATCGCAATTCTCGGTTTGAACTTCTTCTCCTGTAATGACTGTGTGACAAACAGCCAGAAAAACGACCAAAATACAAACAAAATAGAACATTTTTACGCTTAACGAAAGTCGTATTTCTGACTGGGCTGTTGCTGTATTGCATTAAAGCGAACAGGTGTTTATATCGTAGCAGAACCACGTTGACACCCTCAGTATCCAGTGTAGTAACTGCTCATAAAGTGGCAAAAAAAAGAAAAAAGAAAAAAGAAAATCACATTTCCAGCATGCGGGTGAACTACATAATGCTCCGTATCTCCACCTACTCCTCTTCTGCTCACTTTCTCTCGCTCTCTCTCTCTCTCCCTCCTCTTGCTTCATCACTCAACCAGCCATACTGAATAATAAATAGCCTCAACCCCCGGCTGCCAATCACACCACGCATATTGCAATTCAGCTCCACTCCGTCCTCAGTTTCTCACATGAAACCAAATTGATTTTTTTGGGGACAAAAGACCTAAAAACAGTTTGTGTGTTTCAAAATGTTCCCCTGCTGAAGCTTCTGTGGAGGGAGATTTTTAGCTGCTGCATGTGAATTGGATGATTTAAATGTAAAACTCTAGATTCTTGAAACTAAAAAACCAAACCACGTGCAGGTGTTTTACAGTAATTATTGAGCTTTGGTATGTAGGTTGCCTGGTGTCAAAGGGGAGGCGAACAGCGGCGCCATCTGCTCTGTCAGGTGTCTGGGATGCTTGAGGATGTGGGCCTGGAGCCATGGGGGAGCCGCTAGGTGAGGACCAGATGCTGCCTCCGCCGCCTGCTTGCTATTCTTCTCCGTGTTAACGCCAGGCAGGAGCCAAATCCTTCAGTGGAGATGGAGGTGGGGTGGGGTGGGGGAGGATAGGGGTGAAGGAACGCGGGCACAATTGAAGAGGAGAGCGTGCCACTAATCAGGTGTCGCCCTGCTCCCGCGGCCAGATGTTAAGAAAAGCTGCCCCGCGCCGTCTGGGGCCGTGCGACACTTCAGAAGCACGGTGGTTAATGCGGTCATTAAGAGAGCAACTCGTTTTGTGGAGCATCAGAGAGATCAAGGCCTGCCACGCTGCACGGATGGCTTTTTTTTTTTCCTCGAACTCTCTCGTGAGTTATCTGGCAATAAAAAGCACCTTTAGATAGATACACCTCTCACTTTTTTTATATATTTATATATATCTAGCTTCAAACAAGACGAGCTGCGCAGAGGCCTTCTCCCATCCTACGTTGACATGTAGGTTTCTATTAGCAGGGGCCGAATAAATGGAGGCCTGTCAGTGTGTCTTCTGCTTCTGTTCTCCAGGAAGGGCGCAGACAGGCAGGGGCTGCGCGTGGACTAATATCGACTTACCTTCAAACCGATGACACGCGCACTCTCAGGGCATCAGAGAGAGACACACACAGACTGTCACTGTAACACCGGGCCCTGACCCGCACCATGCGAGGACCTGAACCCACTGTCATGACACCCAAAACGAAACACACGCTCCCCCCCTTTTTTTTTTTCGTCCCCCTACATCTGATGGCTTCCATCAATCAGCAGCAAACAGCGACAGTGTCAGCATTTTTCTCCGTCTCCCATTTATTGATTCATTAGCTCAAAATCCTAATAACTGCGTGTAAAAAAAATCTAATTCCAACATGAACATCCAAACCGAGCTGTTGCTCCATGAATAAAAAGCGTCTCCCGTCCCCCCACGGCTTGCAAGCGCGCTGACGCTCCTCATAAATTTTTGCGGAAATCAATCGCCGGCACATTTCTGCCAAAGCAATATTACATCAATATTGTTCTAACACGTTGGTTATCAGGGCCAGCAGCAGCAGCAGCAGCAGCAGCAGCAACCTACTTCCAGCACGTTTTATTGGGTTTGTCACACAGAGTAGTGGAGTGTATTGCAGATACACTGTGAGCAGAGATTAATCTATTGATAGTACCTCAGTGGCATGTTTGATTTTTTTCTTCTTTTCTTTTCAGTGTCCAATTATCAACCACAATTGGATTCGCGTGACAGTGACGCCCCCCCACTTAAAACATGACTCAAGGACGGCCAATTAAATCACCAAATTCTTCATTCCAGTGGTGGCGGCGGTGGAGGGAGGGCCTGGGAAATAAATACACTCTCCCCTTTCTTTCACTTCCTCTCTCACTCTCTCTCTCTTTCTCTCTCTCTCTCTCTCTCCAGTGTTGGTGGGAATTTATAATGTCAACAGTTTAATGCAACAGTAACTATTATACGTATTGCTGCAAATGGCCCCCTCGGAGAGCAGGGAAGTAATTACTAGTTCCAGTAAAAAAGAATCACACACAAGCATTTTATTGACCGGTGATTTTTTTTGTGTGTGTGTGTGTTTTGTTTACCACTCGTGAGACTGGGTGGCTTTGGCACTGTTGGACTGAATGTTCTTTACCCCCCTCCAACACCACCACCACCCTCTCCTCTCACACACACACACACACACACACACACACACACACACACAGACACAGAGGAGGCAACAAGCAAGTCACACTGTGGTCATTGAGCATGCTCAAAAACAACCCCCTTTTTTTTTTCCTTGACACACTGCGTTGTGATGGTGGGAGAGCCGTGATTTAAAAGCAGAATTCATCAATGGCCTTTTTTTTTTTCTCTCTCTTCTCCTACAGAGAGCTGCTGCAGGGCATCACTGTGCATTAAGAAAAGAAACACACACACACACACACACACACACACACACACAGCAGCGGCGGCTGATTAATCTGACCATTTGCTAATGAGGAAATTGACAGATCATGCAATACATCCCCCCCCTTCCTCCCTCCTCCCTCCTCTCCATCACCTCCATCACCACCACCAGCACCAGCAGCAGCAGCACCAGCACCACCTCTATATCTGGCCCGGTCTGTTCTCTCTGCTGGATCTATCCGCGCCCGTCCAAAAGCAGCACAATGTATTCACATCATGTAATCCCACCCGGTAATCTGTTTAAGCAGGGGTGGTAGAGGGGGCTAATTCACCGGGGCTCTTTGATGCGAGGTAACCGAGGTAATCTCTCAGCGACATCTCTCAAGCCAATTACATTTCTATTGTTCTTATTATTACTAATAATAACAATAATACAGGAGGAGGAGGAGGAGGTGGTGGTGGTGGTTGTGGAAAATGGCGTTTAAAATAGGAGACCTACTTGGGTGAGTTCAGTGCCCATGAAGATGAGGAGAATCAGAGTGAGGAGCTTGCTCGCAGGCTGCATCTCTTGCCTCCGGTGTGTGTGGACCAGCGGTCTCACATGCAGATCGAGTCCCCCTGTTTTGTTTGGTTTTTTTTTTTTGTTTGTTTGTTTTTTTGTTTGTTTTTCTTTTTTCTGCGTTTCCTCCCGCACAGCAGTCCTTTCTCTTTTTTCTTCCTCCACGGGCTCTCTCTGTTTTTCAGCGTTGCAACTCGATTTCACCTCTTGGCTCCTTGTTTTTAAATAATAATAATAAAAAAAAAATAATGGAGGAAGAAAAAAAAAAAAAAAAAAAAAGAAGACTACTACGATGTGATCCCCTCTCAGTAACCCAGCGGCAGCGAGCTCGGCTTCACCACGGTCTCGTCTCTGAGCATTATTCAGTTCATATCGGGGAGCCTTATCTTCGGTGCCTCTCCCCGTCGGTCTGCCTTCCGTGGCCGCACTTTTTTTTCTTTATTTTTTTATTTCTCGCTGCGACGGACTGAGCTGAACATCGAGGCTGGCGGAGAAACACCGTCGTTACAACGCGGGCTATAAGCCTTCACTCCGATATTGCCAAAAGTTTACCTCCCCGCCTCGAGCTGCCGTATAAGCTCTCGATGAAAAAATGAGAGTGACGGCGCTGTACATGGTGCTGAAAGCGGAAGTTGCATCGCCGAGAGAGGGAGATTTAAACGGGCAGGCGTTCAGGGGAGGGAGGATTGTCCTCTCCGACGTGAGAGAGGAACTGCTGCCCCACCAGCTTCATCTTTTTGGCTACTTAAAAAAACAATTCAACGAAATAATTTCATCATAAACGGGAGAGGTTTTTGCCGCATCAGTAGGCGGGAACGTTTAAAGACGTTTGTTTACATTAACGTCCGGTTAGAGCCGATAAGCTTACTGCAATTTTTTTTTCCCCACGATGTTATTACAAACTATACACATCTAATTAATCTTAAATACATGTTAGATGCATTTGTATCTCATTAGTGACGACACTTTCCCCGAATAGAGGAGTTATGTCTCCAAACTAACGTCAATCAACCGACAGGTTTCTAACCGGAAGTGGATGTTGTTGCTAGGCTAACCCGGAAGTTAGCATCGCCCCGGTTACCTCGACAAAAGGCCTGTGAGATTTTTTTAAACTGTATTTTGTATAAGTGCCCAAAAGAACAGAGTGGTGTAGCGATGGTGTGTTTTTATATGCTAACAAGGAAATTAGCTTCGGCCTGGTTTCTTGCACAAAAACATATATAAATTGGCTTTTTGAAAACCCCTCTGAAAATAATCTATCTGGCAGTTTATGATAGTCCCACATTCTGTTCAGCAAGATAGTCTTTACTGCACTTTTACACTACTTGTGTCACCACTTACGTTTTATGAATCTTATCTTATTTAAGATAAGCAAAAGCAGAAAAAGCCTCAGACTCCTACTGGAGACACTCTCTGGGATTTAGGACTACAAACTACACCAATCTATAGCCAGCAGTGAAAAGTTAATGTTCTAGCACTATTAACAGAGCCCCAAAGAAGAGCACCAGGAAGCTGAGCCATTTTGGCTTCATGGGCCACTGAGCAGCTTTCATATGAATGAACCGTGCTCCGTCTCCAAGGCTGTGTCCAGGTTTTAATGTAATGTCCTTGAGCTAATTGTATTTTTTGAAGTGAATTTTGTTTTATTGCCAAAAATAAGCTCTGTGGCAAACACAAGTTGAAGATAGCCAACTTCAAAATGTCTTAGCCTGGGGCTAACAGCTCCCCGAGGCTGGGGCTAAGTGCAGTGTGAAAAGCACTTTAGAATATTTATTTGCAACTGAAGTCCCCTTTAAAGATGGATAGAGAGTAGATGATTGTCTGTGCTCGTCATAATGATGTCTGATGTCCCAGACAAGTTCTATAGTCTCATATAGCCACTTGTCAGCAACCACCTTTTTTTTAGGATACGTAAACACCTTTTTAATCAAACATGGGGTATTTACTAATTACTACTTTTTCTATTTTATGTGCTACAACAAAACCTGAAAATCTCTCAAGCTTGTGGTCACCACAGACCTAATTTGTGGCATTCAGGTTTAAAGAAAACTACTGAAAAAAAAACATTGACTTCAAAAGAAAGGAACAAGGAATGCAAAAATACTAACTTGTTTCCTGGTTTTAGCGCACACTCTTGCAGCACTTAATGGTGACCTTAAGCCAGGGGTGCACAAACCTTTTCCATCAGACGATGAAAAGCAAACTAGCATTGTTTGTATGTATTGTTACGATGCAAAATGACACTAGGATCACAAGTTACCATAACTGACCACCATCCTGCCATGCTCAGGTTTTGAAAATAAGTAGCCTGATAATGTCACTAACCTAACGGGCCCCACTCGGAGGAATCCTGCTCTACATGAGCTCAGTGCCTTCACTGCAACTTAAGAATACTCGTGAAAATACACAAGACAATTAAGAAAACATCTTCACTAGTTGGGCAACAGATGTTCAATTTTCAAAGTACAAAGTAAGAAAACACAATCAACTGCAAGTTGTACAGAGGAAAAAGGAAATTGTTGCCAGTCACATGCTCAATCTTCACATGCTGGCTCATGAATTACAGCATGTAAAAAAAAAGCTGCAACAATTAACCATCAATATGTTCTTTCTTTATCTTACTGCAGATGCTCTACATGCCTAAAGAATGATTTCATATGTGTGATTAGTGTCTAAAAACATGTATCTAAAAGAAAATCTTCAATCCAACCATCATTCATGGCAGAGCTCGCCTATGTGATTATCAAGGATCGACTCAAAAAAAGAAAAGGGCACAAGCTGCATGTGGAAATCATGATGCAGAAAGGCTGAGATTAAAGTTGTTTTCTTATGTGATTCAGGTTTTAAATATATATAACAACAACACCTCTGTAATAAACACACCCAGGGAGCTGTTTAAACATTTAGAGGCACACAGGAGGCATGCAGGGCGCCCATTAGTGTACTGCTGCACACTTTTTTGCAGGTCGGACCACCTTTCGTCAACCATAAGTGCATCCAAGAGGGCACTTTCACAGTGTCAATAGACAAGTCTTTAGCTTTAACTTATCGTTATGACATAAATGTTGATTGTGCAATATAATGGCTACAGAATAATCACGGCATCAGGTTTTAGATTGCCTCGCTGCTGCTGCAATATTGTCTGCCACCGTGGATGAAGTCTCCTGGGAAAAATGAAGTCTGGCTGGTGATCCAGTCAGACTGACCACCTGGCACCATCTCTATCTGCTATCACATCTTCATTATAGACTAAATCAATGAATAAACTCCCATTTTTAATCCTCTGCCGCTGGTAGTCACAACTCTCAGGACTGATGCAGTTGTCTTTGCAACAACAGTCTTGCATTAATAATTTTACGAGGAGTACAAAAGTATTTGCAGCAAAATGTACTTCAAGCAATTCATTATTTAAGCAGTTAGCCATGTGTTTGTGATCGTTAAAGTAACTTTATGTGGCAAACAAATATTATGCAGTGAAGATAATATTAATAATAAGTAGAAGTAAAAAAAGTGTGCAAATGTGAAAATACTCGCCTATGTCACCTTTAATTCAGGTGTCAGAACTGGGCCCAGCGATGAGGATTTTTACTTTGCCTGATTACACCTTTTCAGAACCATGTGCAGAGTTTGATTGACATCTCCCTGACCCACCTGCGAGGGCGGTACAAATCACATCACAGCCATCTCTCTTACTGAGGAATCTGGTGGCCTCTTGTCGTTCTCGTTTTTACCGCGTCTTCCGCAGCTTCGACACAAGCAAAAAGGTCTCATCAGCCATAAGTGAGAACGCCTGTGGGCGTGTTCGGAGCTTTTCATTTTAAGTTTTGGGGTTAAGCGGAAAGAAGTGCATGCACATTCCTTGTCCCCCTCAGTGTAGGTGTCAGTTTATCAGTGTGCTTTACGCCTCTGGCTATGTGGAATCCTACTTTTATACTTGGGCGCTCTGTTTCTGTGTGGGCAGTGCGGTACTTATGCCATTGTGAATGTCAACAATAGGCTCTTAATTGGGTAGCCGTGTGGTTCTGAAGCTGTTCTCCTCCTGCCTGCCTGTGACCGCCTGAACCGCATTATGTACTAACGGCTCGGCGGCCTTTAGACAGACAGCTGGAATAGATTCTCTTATGGTGGCGCTCAGATACATGCAGCACCTCTGCAATGGCATCAGGGTGAGTTCATATCTCCATCTCATTTGTCTGTTTCACAGATTTTGGCTGCTCCGTGCACCTGAACGAAGCGTTACAAGGTCAGACTGAGAGGAGGTTTAAGTTCTAACAGAAGGATAATGATGTTCGGTACTGCGAGTTAAAGGGCAAGGCACCTGCTTCCTGTGCCTATGATTGAAGTTAAAGCTTCAGATTGTTACTTTGAAAATGTGCAGACTGGAGGCTGTTCCATCTACGTGACAACCACCTACTCCCATTTTATTATATTCTTACAATAAAGAATACTTAAGATAATGTTGTTGTGTCACTTGCTTACACTACTAATTATCTTGAGAACCTTAAGTCACCTGTAAAGGTGCACCATGTAACTTTTCAAAAATAGTTTTGACGTGATGACATCTATGTATCATGTTGCAAAGCATGTTTAGCATGCTAACCAGCTAGCCCCAGTCCATCCTGGTCCAAATCTCCTGTGTTAGCTGTGTAAACCAGCAACATTACATTAACACCTGGACACAGCTTTGGCGGCAGAGTCCAATTCATACAAATGAAAGCTGCTCAGCAGTGCATGAAGCCAGAAAAAGCTTCCTGGGTATAAAATTAGCTCGATCTTCCATGTTGTGGGGCCCCTAGAGCATTCACACTAGAGCCTTCCACCAACAGAGCTGGCTAACTTCCAATTTAGCGCCAGCCTAACTTGACCAGAGATTAATTAATTTAATCTTGAGTCATTTTGCAGGGAGTTGTGATGCTCCAAATGTATCCACACTTTTACAGCTGCTTCTTTCACAATGTAAAACCTTTTTTGGAGCCCAAATGCATCACATGATGTTGTAATTACAACATGCAATGCTCATTTTAGTCGTCACCTGTGTCTGGGTTCAGGAAACTCAGTGTCTTGGCGTCTTGGCTTCTTGCTGCGAGGGTGTGTCTTGTGCCGCCATCTGCCTGCCGCCTTTTGCACGTCTTCTTTCAGCTTGGACATACAGCATAAGACGAGGGCTAGTGTTCTCCATAACTGACTCACATACAATACATTTATCTAAACATAATTCTATTAAAATGTATTGTATTTTTAACCTTGTTACACCCGCTATAGGGACGTGCATGCACGCGCACAAGCATGTGTTTTTTGTGTGCTACCAGCCGTGCCGCTGGCAGCACCACTAACTGAGTTTCAGCTCACTCCATGAGGATTTGATTAAGGGGGCACTGGAATGAGATCGGCGAGTAATGAAAGCGGAACGCTCCGGACAGAGAGAGGAACATTTGCTTGGCGGCAGGAGCCCTTCCCCACGAGGTGGTACACAACCCACGCACTGGGCAGCGGGGGACACATCTCACCAGCCAATATTAAAGTTTGTCCTGGAATCATTAAGCGGATACCACTAAGCACAGCAGATCCTTTAATCAGGGCTGATGAAACGTTCTATTATTAAGAGTTTCAAAAGGAGAACGGGGAAAGGGCGCTGTGCACGTGTTTGTTTGGATGTTTACTCCCGGTCTTGTGTGCGAGAGAAGACACCCAGCCTCCGTTAGATTAATTAATACGCAGTGGTTTCTTGGCATATTTTCACCTCGCAGCACTTGCGAAAAAATAAAAACTCCAATTTCGATGACAGGTTTGATTATTCAGTGTGCACCGCTAGTTAGTGTGAAGCGAGGACAAGATAATGTGTTTCATCCCTTTCTAGTTGACTGCAGAGAGAGGACTGTGATGAGGGCAGCGGTGAACAAGTGATGAATGGAGAAACAATCAAAGATTCCGAATGTCAGCACAGGAAATGGGAGATGATGGAGCACCACTGTGATTTGGAAGAATTCAATGAGAGAGCTTTTTTTTCGAACGGTGCACAGCTTGACGGGGATGTTGATTTAATGTGGCTGCTAGTATGGATATTCCTCCTCAAGATTTATTTCCTGCCCATTGAGCTCCGAAATGCAAATCGCCGGATTGTCTTGTTTGCATGCAGATGTATGTAAAATGTCTTCATTGCAGGTGCATTGGAGGGGGATGAGGAAAATGCTTGTGCAGCGTTAACGCCCGCACACACAAACACAAACACACACTTTCACTCTCTCCACTGCTTTTTTTTTTGGATTGCAGAATTAACCAAAAAAAAAAAAAAAGGCAGGATTTGGCAGAAAAAATGATTACCCCTTCCAAAATGTGTAGTCATTTGAGCCCAGTTCTTTCACCAGTTGAGCTCTTTTCTTCTTCCCAGTTAGGGTTCTGCGAGTATGAGAGTGTGTGGAAGCGAGTGGGAGCGAGAGACGGAGGGAGAGTGAGTTAAAGAGCCTCAGTTTAAATTTAGGTCCTAATAGAATTTGTGTCTTTCCTCTCCGGCACGCTGCCATTACTTCCCCCTTTCATCACTTTCCGTGCTCTCTGCAGGGTAGATGCTACAGATAGCTATTAAAGCTATGTTTCACGTGTCTATTAGGTCTCAGTAATGCTCCGTTCATTTAGTTTGCTGCAGAGCGGCTCCGGATGGGTCCAGGACCTTGATCGGTTCGGCGCTTATGGAGAGAGAGAGAGCCATAAAAATATGATTTAACATCCTTTTTATGTGTTGATCTTGAGTCAGTATTAATGCCTTTTATAATCACTCTGTCTGTATTCAGCCTTCAGACCTTGGGAGGATAAAGGAGGAAGTGCCGTAGAGCGACGGAGAAAGGAAAGAGGAGCGGACGAAGGACAGATAAGAAATCTTTACAGACGAATGAGAAACAGCAGTGGTTGTCAGTCTTCGAAGAGATTTGATGATTATCTATAGAGTTATGATTAACTCTGAACTGAAACAATACGTTGAGTTTCACAAAGCTGCCATTTATGGCACAGCTGCCTTTAAGAGACCGGAAATCTGAGGCTACTGGAGGGAAGATAAATAATCTGGCATAAAGAGAATAAATTCCAGATTCGTGCATTTGAAATAGTGAGGTCTGATGAATCATGTTCCACTCATTTATCTGCATCCGGACAGATTTGTGTGAAATAAAGAAAAAAAAAACTAAAAAGGCTTTTGACTGTCAGATACCAGATGCTAAACATGGTTTAAGGCTTGGAGTGATGCAGCCGTCTACTGCAAAACATCAGATCTCGTGATTGCGATCTTTGCTGCAGTAAACATTACCACACTTTTTAAAAAGGCTCTAGATACCAATAACCCCCAGCTGGACATCAAGCACCAAGACCGAAACCAATGTGCACAAAGTTGGGATAAAAAGAAAGTCACATCTGAACTCTTTCTGAAGTATTTTTTCACCTGAAATGACCGAGTGGCCGCCATATTGTGTCCTGATTATAAACTGAGGCCTTGTTCATTGAATAAAGTTGGAACTACAATAGCACACACCTCTGCCAAGGTCCAACTGTCTCCTTTTATTCAACCAAGCTGAATCACCAATAGAGCCTTTCTGAATCCCAATTAACTAGCTCCACAGCGATTCCCCGTGAATAGTCATGTAAAATTACGAAAATCGCCCTAACTGGCAATGTTAAACAGAGTGAGAAGTTTGCACCATATGACCCTGAAATATGGCGGACAAAAGTAAACATTGGGTTGATGGTAACATACACATTTGTGAAAGACATTTCATGGCTTACAGGATCCGTTTCTTTTGTTCTTCCTCGTCACTCACACACTGGAAACAGCTGTCAGTGTGTCATTTAACCGCTCTGAGCGGTAAGATGCAAAACATAGTGCATGTTGTTCCCACTCAACACACGTAAACACACAGAAGTCGGAAGACCGTTTTCTGAACTCAAGAAGTGGGATCATCCAAGGAGTCTCACTCCCAGCCTGTCAAACACTGATGCTTTGGTGTCAGTTTTTGACAGCCTGCGAATGAGACCAAACATATTGAACTTTCCAGAGGACTAACTGGTAAAGTAAATAACACTGATAGATCCTGTTGCAATGCGCTGTTCTGCTGGGAAGCCTTTGGTAGCGACATTCATGTGGATGTCTCTTGACACACACCTTCCACCGGAACACTGCTGCAGACGAAGTACAACCACCATGGCAACGGCCTCCCCGACAAAACCTCCTCAGGAATGGCCCGAGGCGCATGACAAAGAGCTCATATGACAAAGGATGACCTCAATGGATCGGACTTGTTTTAGACTTCTCTCTGATCCTCAATCAGATTGGGATCTGGGGAATTTGGAGGCCAGGTTTGTCATCTTGAGCTCTTTGTAAAATGCTAACTTCCCAAAAACCCCTGACTCCCATGGAACGTGACAGTTTTAAGATTGGTGTCGTCAGGTTCAGGTGCCCATATGAGGATTTGATGTTGCAAAGTGCACAGATTGATGTTGTATCTGGCACAGACCTTCAGGGTCATTGACCAACAGGCCAGGTCACTAGCCTCAATACATGGACACTGTCCCTCACATCAGCACACAAGGATAAAATCAACTTTTCCAGTTCCAACCAACCTAAAATAAGGACTGACTTTTGCTTGACCTAGCTTTTCATCTACTGAGGGACATTAGGCCGTGTTTACAGTATCAGGTCCACACAGTAAGGCAGACACCTTTCCCTCATGGTGCTCCCATACTGCAGGAGGGTAATGTCACCAGACACTGCTACAGCAATTTAAGAGTAATTTCATCGATGTCGGGATGAAGTCAAACACATTATACAGTCTCTCCAATCACCACATCCAAAAATCAATAAAGTTTTATGGCAAGTTTCGGAATCACCGAGATAAATTAGACCGTTAACATCTCACCTCCGCGACCTAACGTCATTCATCAAATAATTGGAGGCTCGCTTCCTCCTTGGACTAATATGCCCCCTCAATATAGCTGAAGAGTTATACAGAACGCTGACACTATTTTTTTTAAATCTCTGCAATAGAAGCCAAAGCCCTCCATCGAACAGATTTTTGTGTTCCGTAACCGGAGATGATGACTCTTTGAAGAAAGGGTACAAACGTTTGCATGCAGCCCAGCTAGTAACTCAAGGGTTTGTTAGCTGACTGCATAATTTTTGGGGGGTTACAACAGAAAAAAGCTTCAGGACAGAAACAGTCACAGCACAGAAGATGATCATATTGTAGATGCCACTACGCCATTGTCAGGCAACAGACAATACGGTCTCCAAACTAATGTTAGTGAACGTGGCCACTTGTTGAGTTCCTATTGTAGCTTGCTAGCTCAGTTAGCCGTGCAGCTAGTTGGATTTGTGGTGCTCAACATGCATATTAAGTCTCCAAACTAACATTAGTAAAAGTGTTGTCATTTAAAAAAAAGGTGCAATATATAATAACAGGCCACGTAACTGTATTCTGTATGTAAATACACGACTGTAGCTTGTTAGCTCAGTTAGCCGTGCAGCTAGTTGGACTACTGGCGGAGGGTAGGTATTTAGCGCTAACAGAGGAGCTCTAAGAGAAAGAGGTTTTCAAGGGACTAGCCAATTAGCATGCTAACTTCAGTAGATACATGTCTACAACACAATACATAAAAGTCTGAGTATAACATCAAAACTACATATTCTTCAAATAAATCAAACAGACATTTAAAATTAAGCTTGTGCATGATTGCAGGAGATTGCAACAAGTAAACATTGTGATCGGCTAAAATCTTCCCTCATCCTACAGTTGACTGACTTTAGCGTACCCTGCTGTAGCCTACAAATGAAATGGATCTCCTTTATCTCCATGTTTTCCACATATATTATCAGTTGGTAAGGTGTGCTGGTATTTTTTAGCTTTAGCTTAATATCATATCGGTAGCTACAGTGGGCGTATTTAAAATCCGGTTTCAGACAAGCTCCTGCATTAAGTTTTCATCAAGGTAATGATCATAACTCACAGAATCTTGCTAGTTACCATGATGAAATATGTCAGCAGCAGTCGCAATCAAAGCTTGCAAAATTGGCAGTTGCAGACTAGAAATAGAAAAACTGCCTCTCTTTGAAATCAAGGATCTAAGTTTAGATTTCAGTTTAATTTCACGTGGTAAATCAGTCGACTCTCTAACTACAGTGCATACGCTGCTGTGTGAGAGCAGAACACCTTACAATCAGTAACTCAGGAGGGGCGGGACGTCGATCTTCACACACAAGTTGTCCTCATTTTAACCTATGAGCTGATTGTTCTGTAGGTGGTGTGGGTTGCTGTGAGTGTTCCTGAGCTCACACAGTTTGCTACGGCAAACACGGGCAACTCCAACTCCGGGCCCCCGGGGGTGGAGAAGCCTACAGGCCAGCCCCCGGGCCCTGCCTTTGATTCACTGACTAAGCACTGTGATTTGACTAATGCAGACATTTACAGCGGGAGCACAAAATCCTAAATTGAAAAATATTATGCATCCCACGCGTACACCTTCGCCCATCAACTCTGCCGTTCCAAAAAGATCCAGACACGCTCACAGCGCCGCACGCTAACTGTAGATGCTCTTTTATTTAGCAACTCTGAGGCTGATACACTGACGGTATGCGGCTGCTCACAACCGCACTGTCAAAACACATTCACAGCTGAATGACTGTATTAGTTGAGAAGGTTTCAGTGTGTCTGTATCACCCCATTTGTCTGCTACTGTATCCATTCAGTTAGCTCTGTTAACACTACGGGGTTTGTGCACTTCTTCCTTCATCTCTTAATTATCCGTTCCATTTATTTCTTTGTTCACTGCAGCCAGTGTCTGTGCAGAATATTATCGTCGCCGCTCAGACCGCGCTGTCTTTCTCCATGTTTGTCTGCCTCTGAATAGACCGCGGTGCTGCTCTTGTGTGTTGTTGCTGGGGGGGCTTATGTCGGCGCAACAACTGCCACGGCTCTGATTTATGCTTCGCGTACGAGTGTGTGTGTGCGAGCGTGTGCATGTGTGCGTGCATGTGTGTTTTGAGTGACACAGCCCCTGAAGGGACCTTTCCGCCATAGAAGATCCATGCATCATAGTGCATCAGCCATATACAAAATTGATGACCAGGGGTTATGTAGGTCAGGCCGGAATGATGCAGCAGACACGCACAGAGGGACACTGACAGACAATGGGAGACAGGAGAGGAGAGGCTGAGAAAGACAGGACAAAACAAAGAGTAGTCAGGAGAAATGCAGCGGGGGAGTCGGACGGATTGTCGAGCAAAACAAGACGGTGGAGGGAACGGAGTCGCGGGAGAAGGACGAGGACAGCACTTGACGTTAGTGTTCCTGTCGTAGAGTACCATCCTTTTGTTTTTGCTCATCACACGCGGCATCTCTGTGTGGTTCTTGTATTCGTGTCAGAGCTAATTACAGGACGACGCCGCCAGTTGCCAGATCAGTAGTTAGAGGACGGAGCCGCAGTCTCAGCAACGTGCTTTTCCACCCTACTGGGTTGCCAGATTCGTGGACGTCTTAATTACGCCGTTGCAAGCTCGCAGCAATGCCTCACCTTCTGCGTGTCCTCACATCATGATAATAATAATAATAATAGCAGCGTCGCCAGGCTCCACATTTCTTCACAGTCTTTGCCTTGAAGGTCAACGCAGTGTGTCTTAGCATCCATTTATATGCTTCTGACTCGAGCCGACTGTGGAACACAGCTCTTAAAGTGAAGCGAGGAGGAAAATTAAACCAATTTTCTGTCATTAATTTCTGTCTGTAATTGGCAGTTGCTTTGAATGGTTTTTACTTTATATTTCAGATTACTGTTGACATGCAGTGGGTGAAATTATTACATAAATATGTGAAAGGTGTTGCTGAAAGAGACAAAACACACTGGAAAATGAACGAGGTGAAATGGTCTGATGGCAACTGGCATCTGGAGATCATCATCAGTTTATAGACAGTGTCTTTATTATTAGTAGTACATTCTGCAAATCACTGTGTAAAAATGGCAAGATATGTACAAAACATACAAAATCACTTTCATATCAGGAGTCAGCTGGGATCAGTGTGCAGGGGGCATGACCCTGCAAAGGATATTACATTTACAATCATCCATAAGGAGGCTTTTTTCCTAAACCTAACCAGACCAAGCACAGCGTGGTCAAAAGATATTATAGAAAAAAAATGAACTTAAAGAAACCGAAAGTTGCAACACATGTGGTTTGCAGAAACGTTCGTAGCCAACATTCACTCTGGCAACTGATCATTTCATCCAGTGTAGCGTATCATAATGGATGAAAACTTACTCATGAAAGGTAGTCCTACAGGCGACTTTGGACGCCATTGTTGTTTACATTCTTGTTCCTGGAAGTCGGTCACAAGGCCATCCCTCCTGATAGTGATGCTCACAAGGCCTATGATTGTCACAGGGACCATTTCAGACCCCCAAATAATATATATCTTGTAGTCTGATTAGCTGGTGATAATAATGAAGAATTTAGCAGATAAAGTGTCTGATATTTTGGTGCAGGTCACAAAAACGGCTAAAAGGAGTCTGAATATTGAATGTGAATTTATTTTATTCTGTGCTTATTTGTGTAGAGACAAGTACGCAGAACAAACCAATGACAGATTATTTACAGAGCCTGTCCCTGGATGGGAATTGAAATAGAACTGCATAAAACTCAACAAATACACAAGAGACGTTACAAAACACAAAGCCAACAATAAATACAAATATCAAGGAAAAACTCAACGAGAAAACAGAAAGAGACAAGACACAAACAAAAAGACAATAAAAAAGCTAACACGCTAACAGTGTCAAGATGGTAACAGTGTCAGTGCTGCATTCACTGCGTTTCTGACCACTGTTCCCAATTGATCCGTTAACTAACCTTGTTAACTCTGCATTAATTCATGACAGTTACTATATTTGCACACTGCTACAGGATACATGAGGTACACGTCTCTTTGTTGGGCCCTCAATCAGGGCGCCAGATTTGGTTGATCTCTCTCGGCAAATTATATCTCTCTAGTTATTACTGTCTGCAAATTGGATTTGCAAAGTCTGACGCTGTGCGACTGTTTCATAAATAAAATTGTTCAATTATACATCACGAGTGAAATTGAACGGCGTGCGAGACAATGAACGCAGAGATGAGCAGACAAGAAAAGAAAGAAAAGGGAGTTAGTATTCAAAGTTGGTCTGAGGGAAAAAACAAAAAAAAAAACCTTCCCGGAGCAGCTCGCGGTGATTTATGGAGGGGCGAATATGCGTGATTTGTTCTCAGGAGCAAAAATCTGCCCTCTCGCCTTAATAGCGATTTCAATGCGGTTCAGGATTTTCTTTCCTTACGCGAGCGCCGAACGCACCAGCGCCGGAGTTCAGTTAAACACCATTTCAAAGCCCATCAAAGGGTGCATTCGGATTACAGCGATGTATTTGCTACTCTGAGACATCACACTGCGAGTGTTACAACTTCAAAGTGGCGGCAGCAAGTTCCATTGGCTTGAACGCTGGGGTGCCATAGAAACCAAAAAGAAAAAGGCAAAAGAAAAAAAAAAAAACCCTCTGTGCAGAAATGAAGACAGCCCCATAATTCACACAGAGTTGAACATCCTCGCTGTGTTGTACGAGGATGATCTTTCAAACACCCGTAAGAAGTCTGGCTCTTTATCTGAACGCCTGTTTCATATTCGCAGGATGTTTTTGACAGTTGCATCAGCGGGAGGTTGCTGCCAAGCACCTGTACATCCTAAAATGCAACTCTAATGTGTGGCTTTTTTTTTTTTTTTTGTAATTTCTGAGGCTTTTTGTGTGGGCGTCGTAATGAATCGTGTTGGATTATAAACCGCAGCTGATGTGTCGTCCACCTCTCCTGACAGCGCATCTTTAATCACGTTCACACATTGTGCGTTTTTTTTTTTTTAGTTTGGTTTTTTTTCTCCCCCCCCTCTTTACATGTACTTCTGCCCTCTCCTCCCTCTTTTATTCTCAGTGTGTGACATAGTTTTCATCTTTTCTGCGCTGTGTCTGGAGGGCGCCCGAGCCAGGGAATTCATCATCCTAATACACCATGTATAAGCACTTGTTAAAAACCCCACACTGCATTTTTTCGATATTCATCATGGTTGTAATATTTCTGCTTCGGATGCCTGAGGCAAACTTTCTGCAGCCGGTCAAAGAGCATCAGTGAAAAGAGGAAAAAAAAAAAAAAAAATCAAGCAGCATCTCAAGGAAACTCCCAGATATGAAAACAGACGGCTATTCAGGAATACTGCTGTGGCTGGAAGTCGTCCTACTATCACTACGACTGTGTGAAGATTTGGATTCTCTCTCTTTTGAATCATTTTGCAAGAGTATAAAACATTAATGAATGCAAATTACAACTAAATCATAGTGCAGGAGAATGAATCCAGTATTGTGTTATGTAGTGTTCAGCTTCTATGAGTTTTAGCACAAGGATGTACAGTCAGAAATACAGTTCAGTCACATAATGCCAGAAAACACACAATCTCATCAGCTGTGGCTCAGGGGTAGAGCCAGCGTCTTGTTCTCGGAAGGTTGCTGGTTTGATTCCCCTGGTCTGCATGTTTAAGTGTCCTTGGGCAAGATACTGAACCCCAAACTGCTCCTGATGTGCAGCCACTGCCATCAGCGTATGAATGTATGTATGAATTACTGTAGGTCGCTTTGGACAAAAGCGTCTGCTTAATGCCCTGAAATGTAAATAAATAAAAAATAAAAAAAATGGAGGGTGTGGCAGCATTCACTGTTACAGAGTGTTTGGTCAGCAACCCATCTCTCTCCTCCTGCTGCTCATCCAGCAAAAGAGAAAAAGACATTTTTCTGGTTTTCCCTGCCAACATTACCGTCTCCATAAAGAGGAGTTCCTCCGAGTAAAAAGCACCATCCTCCTGTTTGCTGATGTGTGGTGACTGAGAGGAGATCGGGGATTGCTGGCTGCAAAACAGGAAAACACTAGCTGAAATCACAAAAACGTGTGCAGCAGCAGCAGCAGCAGCAGCTTAGACGAGCCGTAACTATTCTGTGTCAAATTAGATTGAAACCAAATGTTCCATGTTCAGCTACGTTTCACAAGTTTGTAACACTTCTCACAGTTGTACTTCAGAGGGTGTTACAGTGACAATAATACATGATAATCCTGCACTTCTGTTGTCTTTTCTCTACGTGATTATGTAATGCAGATGTCTCTCTTTAACGCAGGATTAGCCATTAAATCGCAAAGCAAAGTAAATTTAATCGCAATCAGTCACATAAAATAAATTAGCTCCCTCACCAGCATGTTATTTATGTGTTCAAACCCTGTCGGAGCTGTTGTACAAACTTCCTGCATCAGTCAGAAGCATAAATATACCGTACATTTGCATCTGACGTAGCTCAAGTAACAGATGTACGTGAATATATGCCGACCTTTTCGTCGCTCCTCACCTTCTCTGTCATCTCTCATTTTAAAACATCAACATGTACAGTATGCCGACTGCTTGTTCAGCACATTATGAGTCACGGTCTGTTTTTGTTGTTGTTCAGTTGTCTGTGATTTGAGGTCGTGTTTCATTTAACGCCTGTTTTCTGTTGTCAGAGATGCTGACTCACACGGTGCAGTGATAGAAATACGATCACATGACTTCTGTGTTTGGAGAGGACGGCAGGTCAGAGACGTCCTCTGTGATTATTACAGTACTACTAACAGTCAAAACATTATACTCATCCCGTGCATAAAGTGTTTAAGACATCATTTAGCTCTATAATTTGCTCAGTTGCTCATATTTGAGAAATAGAAAAGTAATCAAATAGAATAAACTGAGTTAAGTTACTTAACAGGCTTCTTAATTATCTGTAACCCACTGCATTTCAGAAATAACCTTTCCATTTCTGACCACATACGCTCAGACAAAGCCACACAGATCTGAACGTAATCTCCTCTGACTTGTTTATCGCCTTCGTGCCACACACGCGCAGACACGAAACCTCTATGCATTAAAAATGAAATGAGTTCGCCCGGCTCTATGGGTGATAATGACGCTGTTTGACTGTTTGCTTTGCGGATGCCCCTCTAGGCACGGCAGTCCCTGTGAGGTTTGTGGGAATGCCATCAAAGCCCAGTAAATGTCATCCGGAGGGGGGTTGGGGCGAATCCGCCTTGGTTTCAAATAACTGCTTTGGCCATGTATTTTGATTTAATACTTATACATTAGAAATATGATCATGGAACAGATGTTAAAATGTGCATTTCAATCATTGGGATCAGTCGTTTGCATCCTTTTGTCACGACACTGGATGAAATGTAGATATACATTATCGTATGCGACACAGAGTTTGATTATTGGTGTAATAAATAATCAGTCACAATGCATGATATGAGAGAAACAGGGTTTTCTGGACATGCATAATAGATTAATTTTACTTTTGCCTCCATATTTCCATTTTCTTCGGCTTTGTACTTCCACTAATCGGTCAGAGAGCAGCTGATGTTGCTGCCAAGTGACAATAAACACTGTAGCCCTTGAAGCTAGCATAGCAACATTAGCTAGCATACTACTGCTGACAAGATCCCAAAATCTAACCTCCATTTCGCTTTAAAGAATAGAAAACCGTCACGTCTCGCCACTCATCCGAATTCCTTTAACCTTCTGCTTTAGTTTGCTTCTCAGTGCTCATGTTTAGGTCTGCTTCCCCGTGACAGGGATCACTTAAGGTGCTGCGCTGCTCCCTCTGGTTCAATAACCTCGTGCTGTCATTTCAGTGTGAAGTCTGTGCATGTTGAGGATTAGAGAGAAGACAATGTTAGTTTCACAGCCTGATCTCAAAATCAGTTTGGATTTTAGAAGTCCTGTGGTGGGAGCGCAGCTTCAGTCCGGCTGAGTTTGCTGTTGATTCAAGTAGATCGGATGAACGGTTCTCGAGACGTGAAGGGCAGACAGAAAGACGGGTGGAGAGTCGGCGCCGGCCAGACCAAACTGTATTTTTTGCCACACTGGCACAGAGTCAGCAATCAAGTGATGGAGAGTGACATTTGGAACGGGTGGCGCTGTAATAATGAATGTGATGTAAATGGACTGTGGTTTGGTGGTTCTCAAAATGAGTCTTTTCAATAGGTCAACCCCAGAAAGGAGAAATTACTTTATAATTCATTCAATTTAGAGACTTTCATCAAGTACAGACTCGGCATAATCCCAGTCTCGTGTCAATACATTGCCCCACTGGTGAAGGAAAATGCCAACATAGGATTTAATCGATCGTACGTGAGACGCAGCCGCTTAACCGCAGGTATGAGCGCCTCATCTCAGGCTGCAGCTCCACCGATGTGTGACTTATTAAAGAGGGAATGGCCGAGCCGTCGTTCGCCCGTCTGACGTGCAGCACTGCACATTAATGTTGATCACAAGTGTCTGAAGACTCATGATCAGTTTGAGGGTAAAAAAAAAAAAAAAATCAATAGCAGCTGAGTCTCCAAAGCTCCCGCAACTTAAATATTGGGGCCCGCGGGGAAAGAGATCGATGACCACACCAGCAGCAGGTGCATGATCCAATTACACCTGCGTACCACCAAGCATCCATCTTGCTAGTTGGCATGCACACAGGAGAATTAACCCCCAACACACACACACACACACACACACGATCTCACACCAACACTGTGGCCTGTGTGTGTGTGTGTGCGTATATATAAATAAATAAATCTATAGATACATATAGATGTGTAGAGAGAGAGACCTCAGTACTCCAGCACAGTTGAGACACAGTCAGTCTCATCCACCCCTCCCCCATTCCTGTAGGCTAACACAGACACAGACTGCCCTCTTTACTGATTCACAAAGATGCTATACGCTACATAACGAGCGGTCGCCGCACATTAAATCCAGACCGCAGTTCAAGCCGGCCAGAGCATTCGTTAGCATCAGTGTGCCTGTAAATAATTTGTTTTTTTTCCATCACGTCATTTCACACCGTTTCTGCTCTGTGCAGGAGAGCTCAGGCAATTTACAGTCATTCGTGTTGAAAGTAGTTATTTGAAGTGAAGTGATCGAAGTAGCAATGGAGATATAGAGCTCATAATGTTTTAACAAGGAGCTGCAAAATGGTAGCGTGCTGCGAGGATGATGGCGTGCATTTTTTTAGGCTAACTTGTAAGGTGATCTTTAAAAATTACACTTGATTTTAATGATTTTTGAAGGATAAAAGCTATCACCAGAAGTAAAAAGCTAAATTTGGCTTTAAATGAACTGAGCCTCCTGCTACACTTCACCTTAAAAAGATCAATCTGCAAGTTGTAACATCAGAGTTAGAACAGCTCGCAGCGAGTAAAGATACAGATACGTCTTCGTGTTCGGCGTGATGATGTTTCATGTCCCCGACAACTTCTGAAGTCTCTTAGCCGCTGGCTAGCGAAGACATGTTAACAGTTATCATACATGTGTGGGTTATTTACTGACATACCTCATGTTATAAGACAGAAGATGACGATCTCGTAAGACTTTTTTCAAGCACTTAACCGAAACCCTGTTCAAAAAAACCCATCGACTTCAAGACGAGGGAACAGGAAGCACAAAAATCTTAACCTGTTTCCAGGTTTTTGGACCGATTCCTTGCTGGAGTCCTATTAAACCTTTGTCAACAATTATTATTAGTATTCAGCATTAACACGGCACGGCAACATTTATTCTGTGATCCAGCTTGAGGTGTCAAACTGTTGTGATTACTCCATGAAGTCACTGTTCTCCTCCATTTCTTCAGGAGGCAGCGGGGTGAACAGAGTAAATCAGCACAACCCCGCAGTGCTGCCTTTTGACAAGACCTTTTTTCTCTTTTCCTTTCTTCATCTTACAGCAGGAAGTTGTGGGCCTCTTCCTGACATCTTCATACATCAGCGGTGTCTGTGAACAGAGTGCCTGCCTGAGTCAGATTTGTGTTGACAGATCCACCATCGTCTACGAGGGTGCTTATGTGCAGCTGGCAGCGAACAGATAGATGTTTTTTAATATCTATTCCACCAACTGGACCCTGAATAAATGAATCCGCCTTTATCTTGCCAAGAAACATCTCGCCATTCTCTTTTGTGTGCGATTGTTTATTTGATGTGTGTGAGAGAAGAAGGCCGTGCAGAATTGATTTTGATAGCACAGTTTTCGATTGCGGCGTACAAAGCCCAGCCCTAAACTCGCTGCCCGAAAAGATGTAATATTAAACTGCGCCAACAGCTCTCTGAATGAATCTGACACCGCACGCTCAGCTGCTTCAGCTCCTTCAAAAAAAAAAAAAAAAGGCAGTGGAGGTAAATTGTCAGGGTGATGATGAGCACGCCAGGCGCTGCAGACTGCTCATTTTGAAATAGAATTTCTAATGTAATTTGAACAAGCATCTGCAGGCCTCAACGGGATTCCTTTGTGTGTTTGATTTAGTTGCAATGGCATAAAAAAAAAGAAAAAGAAAAAGAAAGATATTGTGTTTGCAAATGAATTTGAGCCCTAATGCAGAACAGAGATTCCATCCAAACATCATTAGGTCTGAGTCCTCCGCCCCCCTCACACACCCCGCCATCTATTCTCGGCGAAGCCAGGCAGCAGCTCTGAATGAGTAATTTGCATCACATTGGGCATCATTAGCAGCTTTTACGAATCTTTAGACAGTGAGAGTATCGCTCTCCTTTTTTTGTAATGAGACAAGTCGTTCCCCTAAAACTCTGCAGGCAGAGGAAAATGTACGGAAGCCCTGAGGGGGCAAGTGGGAAATGATTTCTTTTTTTTTTTGGATCCATTTTGAAAGTTGGATCTAAATATTTTTTCTCTCCTGTGTTTATGACTTGTCATTGAAAATAAGTTTGCCGGGATAATCTCTCTACATTTAAGTGTCTTCATTGTTTCTGTCACCCATCTGTGAAAACAGAGAAACATTTTAGGAGAAAATATTAAACATGTCACGTGAAACTGAGTGAAAAACATATTTCACAAGAAAACTTTTTCTCGCCATGTGTAGAGCCGAAGGATTTTTACATGCGTGGAACAAAGTGAAAAAACTTTTTTTTTTCTCAAGAGCGCCAAAATTGACACATTGAAATGACGGTCATGTTAAATAATAACCACATCAATGATTCATCTTGTGTTTAGAGTGCAGAGAGAGATTAATGAAATACCTTCATACGTTTGTTTTTTTGTTGGTAAAAGTGTGTTTTTGCATATTAAATTGACTAACAGTATTGGTTTGCAAGTCATTGGTTCAGAACAGCCTGTAACTTCATACGAAATCTTGTTGGAGTAGCTTTCTAAGTAGCTCTTGACATAATCAGTTCTTTCTGTACTCCAATTTTGTTTCGGCGGTACGTAAAATCAGTCTACCGTCCCCTCCGGTGTATTTTCTGACACTTGTAACCACAAAGTCGGCGTTGGTTTCCTCTGTTGTCACCAGAATAAATGGCTGCTCGGAGCCAAAAATACCAGTCTGTGCCTCGTTCATCTCATCGTACAAGAGAAAGTACACACTGCTGAATAAATGCACCTATTCCTCCTCCACTACTGATCCTACCTGACTACTGTATTCTAATGGTTTTTGGTTTTGGAAAAGCCTAAAAAATATAAATATATATATTTATAAAAAAAAAAGAATGACACAAATCTGAGTGATTGATTGTGAGCGCAGACAAAAAGTTCTCCTGTTAAAAAAAAAAAAAAAAAGCAGCAAATTACAGCAGCCTCTTCTTGACAGTGTCGTTTCTTTCCCCCCTTTAGTTTACAACACCTTTTCTATCACTCACACTGAAGGAGACGAGACGAGAAGAGATGTTCAGAGACGTCAACATTTGTCTTTTTACCCAGACAATTGGGCGTCTGGTGGGTAACTTGAGATTTCCCTCTGCTGTGGAGGAGAAGCTACGTTTATGCCCACAGGAGGATTCGCTGCCTTCATTAAGATATACTGCCTGCTAATGCTGCTCTCATCCGGCTAATGTAGGCACGTTACATTTCCCTGGCACAGAGTGCACACAGGACAGGACAGAACAGAACATGCTGCGAGTATATAAAAACATGTTGGCTAACCACTGATACCTTCACATCACAATCACATTATATGTTTATGACCCTGAATTCATATTGTGTGGTGGAGGGATGGTCCAGCGGTGTCTGCGAGCCGTTTAAGGGGTTTTCAGGACATCTCAAGCCGCTTTTTTGGCGACTGAACAGGATGTTTTTGACAAGACCTCGGTACATCTCCAGCTGTGATCGTAGCGACTGAACCGGATATATGTGACAACTCAAACCACATCTGATCTCTACAAACACAGCCAGATGATGTCACCTGCTGTTGTCGCCACAAAGTGTGGATGTAAAAGCTTCAACATGATCTTTTCCTGACATTAACCTCGTTTGTTTATACCTAAACCTAATCAGATCACACGCATAGTTTCAGTACATCTGTGGTTTGCGGTACATTTACTCTGCAACTTGGTTTGGTCTGTGGAGTTTGTACCAGTCGGGGGTGACGGGTCTGACTTCACCGCCCTCTGGGCACGTCTGACTTTCTCACTCCACTCCAGTCAACAGCAAGAAATAATAAACAAATGCTGAGTTTGTCAAAGTGTTTGTGTGTGTGTGTGTGTGTGTGTGTGTGTGTGTGTGTGTGTGTGTGTGTGTGTGTGTGTTGTGACAGCCACGATGTGAAAAAAAAAAAAAAAGGGATAAACAGCGATGATACAAAAATACCAATTTTGGTTTATTGGCTGCAGCCCTGAGAGCACCTCCTCTTCCTCCTCCTCTTCCTCCTCCTCGCCTGCCACACTGTTACCTTTTGACATCTCCGAGCAGCATTTCCCATTACTGTCCGCGAGTTATAAAAGTCACTGGGAGTGCTTTTACTGCGAAGCACGCTGAGCCAATTAGGGATCACTCCTTTCATAGCTCTCTAAAA
Organism: Acanthopagrus latus; assembly: GCF_904848185.1. Lineage (NCBI taxonomy): Eukaryota > Metazoa > Chordata > Actinopteri > Spariformes > Sparidae > Acanthopagrus > Acanthopagrus latus. The sequence goes on along the minus strand of NC_051050.1, from coordinate 22,035,306 downwards.
CTTTTATAACGCTTGACACTGGGCGTCAGCCAGGGTTTGAGACGGATTTGTCCAAGTAATGTTCGAGTAAATGGGCTTCAATTCGTCCCCACGGAGAAAGAGAGAGAGAGAGAGAGAGAGAGAGAGAGAGAGAGAGAGAGAGAGAGAGAGAGAGAGAGAGAGAGAGAGAGAGAGAGAGAGAGAGAGAGAGAGAGAGAGAGAGAGAGAGAGGACAGTCTGGGGACAGAAGATGGTCTGGTGAAGATTCGGTCTCTTCTCCAGGGTTCAGCAAATCATCTTCACGACATCAGCAGCAGCTAAGTGCCACAACTTAGCTATATTTTTGAAATGCAGCTGCCATGTTTCCCCCCCAAAAAATATCAATTTATTGTGACTCAGTCGTTTTGTCTATTCATGTTAAGTCCACAATTTGTCCCCTGGCTGCGTTCATGTGCCCGTTTGAAAGCCAATTAAATCTCAAATCTTCAGATAAACCGGATTTAACTTTGTTTTCCCCCCTTCTCCCCGTGAAATGCCTCTTCCTCTCGTCTCTTTCACTTTAACCTTGTGTAGTAAGAACTTATTATAGCATCATTAAACAACTCGGACCCCCCGAGACGTTGAAACAACAAAACAAAAGAAACAACCCGCCACAGCTCGTTCGGCTTGTATAAACAGAGAGGAAAAGGATGACGGTGGGGTCCAACCACACACACACACACACACACACACACACACACACACACACACACACACACACACACACACACAGGAGGAAGGATGAGAAGCAGCCGACAATCACAGTGAGCGATGGAATATAAAAGAGGAGTGAGAGACAATTGGTGGCTGGTGTAAAATAAAAAAAAAATAAAAACAGATAAGAAGAGTAAACAGAGTCGGAGGGGAAGTTGAGAATATGCAGCGCGAGGGCCGAGAGAGGGGAGTTTAAAATCCAGCAGAGCAATAAATCTTCACTGAAAGAACAAAATGGGAGAGTCGGAGAAAGTGGAGGTGGAGGAGGAGGAGGAGGAGGAGGAGGAGGAGGAGGAGGAGGGAGTGTGCAAAGATAACGGGGGAGGAGAGGTGAGTGACAGGAGTAGACGGTGTCGCCGGGGGAGCAGCGTTCTACCTTTTCCCTCCTCTTCCTCAAACACGATGCCACCTTCACAACCAAGTCGATACTCATCCAATGGTGAGAGTAAAAAAAAAACAAACCTGGCTTTTTTTCTCTCAGTACAAATGATGATCAAAAGGCAACAGGTGGAAAATAAAATTGAAGTCGAACTTTTTTTGGATCCTTGGTGATGTGTGGAAGGAAGCTCAAAGATTTTAAATCCAGCAACTATACTGTCAAATATCACCAGAGAAGAAGAAGAAGAAGAAGAAGAAGAAGAAGAAGAAGAAGAAGAAGAAGAAGAAGAAGAAGAAGAAGAAGAAGAAGAAGAAGACGGTCTTGCAACATTTGTGCGCAGCAGCTTCGTTATGGTTTGAAAAGTGTAATTTGTGGAATATGGCCAGAATTCAAGGGCATCTCCAAAAGAACAGATTTCCCACTAAGCGGTGAATAGACGGCTGGTAATTTCCAGGAAACTTCCAACTGTTTCCTGCTTAACTTCTGCTAATCACGCCATTTTAATTTCCATCTTTTAATCAGCTTCAATTCTCGTTCAATTAATCTGCCACAACCGACTTCAAAATTTAGTGGCCTGCTGAGTGGAAGCTGGACGCTGAACCTCAAAAGTATGGGAGGTTCATTTTGACCAATTTAGGGACACTTACCGTGAAATTTCTGGACCGAGTCTGGCAAAAAGAGTCTGGGCCGAGAAAATACGGCCGCAGGGTGCTGCCACTGGTGGCTCCGGTCCAGAAGCTCACGACTAAGTGCCATATGTCCTGCTGGTGCTGGCTTGAGTCTCGTATTTCTGGACGTGTGCCACAGAAGTGTTCGGTTGTCCACACCTGTATGTGGTTCTGATGGTCCAACGCTCATGTAAAAAAGTTCAGCTTTAACAATATATTCTACTGTTTAGGATGTCAGGGCTCCTTAGATTTTTAATCCTTTTCAGGACTGCTCTGAAAAGTCACTAAGTACACTGTGGTGGATTAGCCTTAACGAGACTTTAATTTCAATTCCATCTGTAGGTTGATGAAGTTTCTCAAAAAGTACTGAAACAAAAACCAATGCCTGGAAACAAACGTGCTGCCTGGAAATCAATCCGAAAAACTTATGAAAAGAAAAAACAAAAAACAAAAAAAAAAAAGGTCCACGGAGTGATGTTGAGCCTGCGATGTTTGTTTTAATGGTCTTAAAAGATACAAATCTGCCAGTATGGTCCTTTATTTGACTAGTAAATTCAATATCTGTGTGTCTGGTGTTGTCTTTTCATTTCTCCGTGTTTCGTTGTTTTCTCTTGGTCTAAGTCGGCATCTCTAATTAGAGAGGGGATTAGATGGCGAGGATAATGTGTTATCGCCGGCTTCTGTCTGCCCGGGCCTTTATTATTAGCTCTTCTCATCATCTTGGATCATTGAGGAGTGGGGAAACAGATCAGCGCTGTCGGATTAACACCGGCCCTGAGAAACCAAGGGAGCTTAAAAAAGGCAGGGTACAGTTAATACCAGCACATGAATTTCAGGCGTGATGTGAAAGCTGTTATGATCCTCCAAACTACAGTAACCAGCTCTGGGACGCCGTCGGCACAGGAAAGCGCTACAACTCGTGAGGTCTCCGACGTTTGGGGCGGAGGAGGATTCTGCAACATGGTGGGCTAAGCGTGATGCTCGCCGCATTGAAAATAAAAAATAAAAAAAAAAACCTTTCACATCGTCACATCGTGGTAGCGGCCTGTGGACAGAGCGTGACTCACTGCCGGCGCCGTGACTCGCCCCCCCGGCAGCTGTTTTGGCCGTGTTTCATGATCCGACGTCTCATGTTCTGTCACAGGTTTCATACAGAGACTTTAATCCTCATGAAACATTGAGTTCGTTGGCCATGCGCCTAAGGGAACACTGAGACACGGCCGTGTGTGTGTGTGTGTGTGTGTGTGTGTGTGTGTGTGTGTGTGTGTGTGTGTGTGTGTGTGTGTGTGTGTGTGTTGTTCCGCCTCTCCCTCTTCCGTCTTGGTGCATGTTTGTGCCATCGTGCTGCAATTCTGCCATCTGTCCAAGCTGAGAATCAGGTGCTGAATGCTTTGTGATTTGGCTTCCAGCTAATTCCTCGTTCCCCAGCCTCGCTCTCTCTCGCTCGCTCTCTCTCCGAGGCCAGTTTATGCCTAAATGAGCCCAATTGAAATTACAAGTGCAGATACCGGCGCCGGGCTGCACCGGTCCAAAATTTTTTTGCGATGCTGAACACTAACGGAGCGTGTCGGAATGATAATGCTGCGAAACTTTCTGCCGTCACCACAACAACCGCCATCTTTCGTACCCCATTTGCTCGCGTTTTTTTCTCACTTCAGAACGCACTATGAAACCGAACGCGAGGTGCTGCTCAAAACAGCTGTTCAGATATTAAATAACGAACACAATAATATAAACCACGATCGTAAAGCCTGCCCGTCTGAGCATCTCGGTGTGTTTTTGTTTTTTTTCCCCCCCTTCTCTTTTGTGCCCCAGCCCATCCTGCGCTGGACACTCGCAGCACAACACCATTAATAATGCATTGACTGAGGGAACCATGCGAGCCAGAGCACAAAATCTATTTTTGTGGCCAAAGCAAATACACTGATTTGTCTTTTATTTACAGCAAAAGTGGAGACGACGCAGCAGTCGTCAGCCTTCGACGTCTTGTTGGCCTGCCGCCGCCGCCGCTCTCGAGCGGGAGGGGGGGGCGAGACACACTTGACATGATAAATAACCTGAAATATGAGGCGGTCGCACAAGACAAATGCAGAACTAATACAGACGCTGACAACATATGAAGACTGTCTTGCATTTTTATAAGCACATCTTCAATGCAGATTCGCAGCCCTGGCAGTGGATCACGCCCCCACACAGAACGCTGCTCAGCTAGTTTACAACCACCTACATATAAAAAAGACCCCGCTGGAGTTTTTAACGGCGCCTGCAGCCGGTTGTCGTGTTGCACAGCGGCTCAGATGTGTTCACTGCTCCCTGTAATGAGTGATACCCCACCTCCTCTCTCCACCGATGGATTGTAATATATGACATCACACAGCCTACTCTCATTCCCTCTAGATCCAATTTCCTTCCTATGTAACCCCGGGGCATCTGCGCCGCCGCGCAACTAGCAGTCCGCAGTCCTGTGCAAATCATTCCGCCCCCTTCGTCTTCCCATTAACTTTGGCATTAATGTGCGGATGCTGGTACATTGCGTCAGGCGCTGTGGACATCGCCGAGGAAGAAAACGGTGAATCAGAAGAAGAGGGAGGAAAGACAGAAGTGGGTATTAAAAAAAAAAAAAAAAAAAGGGAGACGTGAAATGACTCGAGCAAGACAGATGGCTGAGCGACATGTCTATTTCCAGGGTCATGCATAAATTGCGGAGCAGACTTGTTCTGCTATTATTATTTCTGTGTACTCCGGCGTGCAGCAGTGAATGAATCGCCTATGACCCGCCCTCTTCCGTCCCACACATTTGTTTACTCTGCGAGACAGATTGTGCAGAAGCTATTTAACCAGGCATGCACATCTGTCCACTTTCAAAAACTATTTTTAAAAAAAACAAAAGAAAGAACGTGGTCGTCACTCAGACTAAAATGCAATTACGGATGTATATTTTACGGGCGCTGTAAAAACTCAGAGGGCACACTGTATATTGATTTTTTTTTTACGCGTTCGTAACGACCTCGTTTTAAAGCAACAGTTCAACATTTTTTAGAAAATGGGCTTATCGCTTTCTTGCCAAGATTGCAATGAGAAGATCGATACCACTCTTATGTTTGTCCATTTAATATCACACTAAGGCCAGGAGATGATTGCCCTTCTTTGAGTCTTTAGGCTGAGCCAGAGACTGCAGTAAAGGATCGACCTTTAAAGATTTTTAATGGACATGATATATCTTGTTCCTTTAATCCATACAAAAATTGAAGTGCATAAATGACAAGATGTGTTTTTTTATGGAGGGAGCTCACATGTGCAGGACTTACAGGAGCCATTCTTCTTCCTTAAAGCTTTTTTTTTTTTATTCTTAATTACTATTCCCAATGTCAGATTTCTTGAGGAACTTCGAGTTTGGAAGCAGGACCAGCACTTGCACCCACAGAAAGGTTCATACTGTTAGGAGACCTTCAGTCAACCTGGTAAAGTTTCTGAATAAGCTCAGTTATGCTGCCACTGTAGCTGTAGCTGTACCGGAGCGGATAATCGATTCTTCACAGTTCGCATTATGTCTTTCATTCTTAGCACCTGAAGATGCAATCACCACTGACGTGTCAGAAACATGAAATGGATTGGATAAAGATGTCGTTTTGACACGTGAGGTGTGAAGATGATGATGATGATGATGATTCATGTCAACTCCTGCTTTGAGTTACATGCAAGAACATTTTACAATGAAAGAAGCTGACAGGGAGCTCTGAACTGGGGAGAGGAAATCAAATCAGTTCACAAATGACCAGCGTTAACGAGTAACAATGAAAAAAGTCATCAGAAAATCCTCTCGGCTTAAAAAAGGTCATGTAATCATTCAAAAAAAAAAAAAATGCTGCATCATATTCTGAACACGATGAAGTCAGTCGAACATTTAATCATTCTGTGAACTTGCCACTGATGGAACAGTTGTTACATGAAGGGGCATCATGTAGTCTGAGAAGGAATTCAAACTCAGATTTTTAATATTTACAATATCGATCAAGAAATATATAATCAGAAAACATTTTTTTTTCTGTAACTGGATAAACAAGCTGATCTGAGAGGACCCTGCCACCTGTCTAGCTTCACAGTAACAGCATGAAATTGTGTTTTTTCCGCAAGGTCACTTGTTTAATTCAGTTTTAGTCGTGAAAACAAGTTTGATTAGTCATAAAGAAACGCAGTTTCCCTAAAACTACACAGTGCAGCTTTAACCTTCAAAAAATGAGCATTACCATAAAAAAAAAATATTGTGTTCATGGTGTCCACCTGCATTATTCAGCAGCAGAGTCTGTCCAGTCTGTGAAAAAAAAGGCGTGCTTTGTGCTGAAAGGTTGAGAATATTTCGAGCACACATGAAGCGAGCTGTGCCTTAGAAAAACAACATTTCTGCTGCCAGTTGGTTGTGCAGCAACAACAACAGCAACAACAACTACACATGTATTTATTATGAAATGGATCAGGACCAATTTTTTTGGCTATTATCAGGCAACTGGCAGAGACTAAAAATGTGTGTGCAATGTAATGAATTCATAAGTTACATTTAGCAACAAAAAAAAAATAAATAAAAAATATGTCCCTCCAAACCAAAATGTCCTCACAAGACAGGCTGTCGTATCAGTCCTCACAAGTACAGCTAAACCTGCCCACGCACACGCCAAAAGGCGACGAGTATTCTGGATAATTGAGCACATTTTCTACACTGGATGTTCTGCACTTCCCTCCAAATTCTCACAGCTCTAACACTCCTTTGGTAGCTGATGCCATGCGGGACAGCTTCGCCGAGGACAGACCGGTGTGGTGTGTCCGCGAAGGCCGCCGTAAAAAATTCCCATGGTCACGGCCTTCACTCCCAGAGCTCAAACTGGGTTTAATTCCATCCTGTCAGCGGTTGCACCACAACGAGGGCTGTAGCTACCAGCGACTGCAGGAGACGTGGCTCCCATAATGATCCCCCTCGACTGCTGCAGGGTTTTTTCTTTTTTGCTCTCATCAAAGCTAATACAGAATCCCCCCTGCTGAAGATGGACGCAGGCTGCAGAGGAAGGCCTGACAGCTGTGAACGAGCATGATGCCAACTACATATCCAGACTATTCGTGAACCCCAAACTGCACATCTCAAGGCAGGTGGGTCCCTGCGAATCGGGATAGAGTAGCTGGTATTATGGAGCAGATAGTTGTCATTCATTTCCAGCCATCTGGGTGTGGGTTCACATTTTTGTCCCCAAGTTTTCCTGCAAACTGGGCCACGCTGTAATTAGTATTCACAGCAGACGATCTGCTTTGTTTTTGGTCCTCGGAGGCCGTGAATCACATCTCACTTGTTCCAAAATTTGACACCGTAGCCTCAATAAAAATGCTCTGCCCCTGCGTAGCTCACATTCCGTACTTCATATTGCATTGCTACTAAAAAAAAAAAATAATAAATTAAAAAAAAGGCAGCAGACCGATGTTTGTGTTTTTAAAGTGGCGAGTGAGATATCACACCTAGTTGTCAGCCGTCAGATCAGTTTCTGTGCGAGGGAGTGTAGCTGCCAGCTGCACACCTGCGCTGGCATTCAGTAGCTTCTCCACGTCAGGACCGGCTCGGCTGCTTCTCCTCCGAACAGTTAGTGACGACAAACGGTTGGACACAAAAGGAGCGTCTGGGTTTTTGGGTAACAATCTGCCACTTTGTTGACAAAATGTGTGGCTGACTGGATTTCTAATTTCATGTTCGGCGCTTTAATTAGTTAAGGAAAAGCTTATGCTCGTGAGACCTTCATTTCACGAAGATGTTACGATCCTGAAAAGTTGAGCCGAAGTGAATATTTGTGAGAGTGTGTGTGTCTGCAAAAGAAAAAAAAAGCGGGGGTGGGGATGAATCTGTCTTCTTGATTTATCATTTATGGAATATATTCATCACTATGACTGGAAATTGTGGATTTTGTGTGTGCGAGCTGGAGAGTCGGACCAAAAAAAGAAAAAAAAAGGAAAAAAAAAAAAAGAAAGGCAATTATTTTTAAACTAGACGTACATTGATAAAGCTGGATTAAGCGGGCTGTGTATTCAGGTAAGATTTACAGTAAAAGGCTGCAGACGGAGCTGAAAGAAGAATGAAAATGGAACCAAATCAATTTAGTGCAAAAGAAGTGCATTAAAGATTCTGAACCCGACAGTCTCTGGGAGCTTTTATCCAATTTCCCCGCCAAACTCAGCATATTGATATCCAAGTCATCTCGCATCTTCCCCTAAATCACTTCTGACTATATCGCTGCTGTATTTTCTTCTCACTATTGATACCTATGAAAATTCAAACTCATAAAATATTCACCACAGAAACAGACAACTGTCTGTTGCAGCTGTTCTGCACAAGCTGGAAGTTGTAGTCTCACATTGTTTTATCAAAACTACATTAAACAGCTTGTCTCGACATACCGTCTCCTTGATGAACGTAATAAATCACGTTTAACAGCATGCGCGCTTCCGTTTTTTGCCATGTTGTCCAGCTGTTGACTATGTGCTTTGCATATAGCACATAAACAAAATAAGATGCTGGTGGTTTCCTGTTCCTTCTGCTTTCTGTGCAGCAGGTACATGCTGGAATGCTACCTGGCTCCAGATTTACTGATTGGTAATTTGATTCACAGCGTGTATTCAAGCGCAAAACTGAAACGACCTTCAAAAAAAAAAAAAAAGGGGGGTAAAAAAAAAAAAAAGGTCTCGATTGCTCACATACTGTCACAGTAATCAGCAGTTCTGTCTGAATGCTCAATCATGTTGTCAGCAGGGCTCCATGTGGGTTTCGCATCATCACATATTCTGTTTGTAATATTTATTGACAGGAATCTCAGAGCAAAAAAGGAAGGAAGGAAGGGCGAAGGGTGAAGAACGTCCAGTACGCGGACCTGAGAAGATTGAGATGCAGACTGATCGCTGTGAAGATTCTCAGTCAAACACTACAAAGGCAACCGGACTCGCTTGAGTTTCTTGAAGACGTTTCACTCCTCATCTTCAGCTTCTTCAGTTCTGTTCGGTGGGGGTTGCTAGCTTTCAACCTTTGTGGGGTCGATAAAACCCTTTCAGAGTCGTTTGGAGGTCACCTGAGTCGAAGTGTGAACCGGTTGTGAAGACTGTGGCTCTTCTGGCTTCATCGACCTGTGATCAAAATACCTCGGGAGAGTTTACGAACAGTTTGGGATGCGAGTCAACGCTGACATGTCTCTGGTCGTAGCACTCTGGTGCCGGACCGCAGACAAAGAAGTAGTAAGTTATTTTATTTCCATTATATAGACGATCACGTATCTGTGTCTGTCTCATTCTACCCAAAAATATAAGCCCTCAAGCTAGATGAAATGAGTGGAAAAAAAACAAACATCTTCGGGGAGATACTTTGCAAAGGAAACAGGAGAAGGTCCAATGATGAGACAAGAAGATCCTACGACTGCCGAGAGAAAGGAAGCTGCATGTAGGGAGATGGACGACTGTCTTCAAGTTGGCTGATACCGTAGCTGAATGGCTGTATGTTACCTCAGTCAGTTACAGAGTAGACTGAACATAAGGAAGGCAAATCAGGTGGCAATTATTCACTGTATGATTGTATTTTACTACCGTGTAGTCCAGCTCCCCTCGCGGGTCTGTAAAATAGTTTACATGAAACCAGTCCGTGGTGCAAAAAAAGGTTGGGGACTGTTGTTCTAGATGATGGTAGATGGACTGTATTTATATAACGCTCTACAACACAAGACAACACACACACACACACACACACACACACACACACTGAACAGTCACCGGGAGCAATTTGAGTTTCAGTATCTTGCCCGAGGCCACTTCGTCATGTGGACATCAGGGGCCGGGGGATCAAACCACCGACCTTCCAGCTCTGGACGATGACTCTCTAGCCTCCCTGAGCCACACTTGTGATTTCACCAGATGCACTACAGCTTGTTTTTTCGAAACGTATCCCAGAAGGGGGGTCTCCACGCTCTTGAAATATGCATCCAGTCTATTTTGGGTTGAAGCCGCAGCAAGTTGCAAGGAGCAGATTGAGCAAGGGAGGAAGTCTGACACACGGCAAAATGGCAACGAGCCTCTTCCCAGTCGGAGAAACAGCAGAGAGAGAGAAATCATTTAACTTTGTAGAGAGTTTGAAGGACAAATCTGAGCATGTCAACGAGCCTCTGATAGGGAATGAAGCCATGTGGACGCAAGAACGTAGAGCCATGCCCGGTGGAAAACATGGTGTAGGTTTCGGTAGCAGCAATGCAGGCGTTGTACCCTCACCGATGTTTGTCTAGCAGGCTGTCTCACCCCTAGATAAAAAACGGTGTGAAGCTCGGACAACTTCTGTTCCTCTCGTCAAAGAGAACACTGGAGTTGGTTCTGGGATCTTGGACGTCCTCCTTCAGAGGTTTCCCAGATACTTCCAACTGGGACGAATCCGTGGGGCATCTGGCTCGGGAACATCTTGGCATCCCCCTGCGAATTTCAGGACATAGCGAGGGAGAGAGACTATAGTGCTATGATAGTTTTGGTATTGGAAAATGGATGGTTGGATGGCTAAACAACAACAACAAGTTTCTTCCGGCACAGTCCTGTAGACCAGGGTGATAAAAGTACCTGTGCAAGACACCCCTGTGTTTTCAATAAAAAAGGCAAGTATGCAATGACAGACAAGCGCCAATGTGTAATAGTTCATCATCAAAACTTGCTTTATTTATATGCTCTTATTCCCACCTTTGGATATAAGCTTTGTCATCTGAGGTTTCTTAGTGAATGCGAAATCAAAACCCAAAATAGAAGCCTTTGGTTGTTGGGGTAAAGTCGACGCACCATGGAGGCACCAAACACTCATCACACAAGTGTCACATATTGATGATAACTAACAGTGCAAGAATACCTGCGGGTGGATTATTCCTTAAAAAGTTAATGCTTCCTGATGCCTGCCTGGGCGCCATTAAAGATGCATCACGCAAAGTTTATTTGATCCAGCTGGGTTTTGATGATGAAATGTCTTTGTAGTACTTCTATCGGCGCGAGCGCGCACGCGGCATTTCCTAATCCAGCTGTCATTTTGGGTTAATGACACGTTGCGCAGACAAAAAGTGATGTGAAGTCAGACCTTAAAGAGAATCAGTTTGACTGGATCAAGCGCTGGTGGTAGAGACGACGTCGCAAGATGCGTAAGGTAGCGTAGGGAGGAGTGCAGGAGGGTCGGTACCGTTTCTCCTCCAGGACTTTGTGGAAAAATCGTGTGTCCTTGTTTGAATGGAGGTTTTGACTCCGTGTGTGTGTCTGTAAACACAGGGAAAGCCAGCAGCCTGCGCTTCTGCTGGTACCAGGGGAGAAGAGTGATGACAGCAGTGAGCTGTGTCAACTTAATGCCATTAGATGAATTATTCTGCCCATCAGTCAGTCTGGCTCTGGGCTGCATGTAGCACAAGCCTGACAAGCAGTAGTCCAGCCGGTCTAGTCCCAACAATCCTCTCAGTGGCTCACTGATAGCGCGCCAATACACGGAGCGCTGTTTATCTTTTTTTAAGCCCGCCTTCGTTTAGCTGTGGTACGTTGCGGGAACATGAGCCGAGCTAATCTTTTCCCTACTTAGCATACATGTATTCAGTTACACTGTGTGAATGATAACGGCAAATGCATTTTGTGAGGAGTGTTGATACTGAAAACTGACTTCAACGTTTATTAAATTTGTCTTAAATTAAGAGTTTTGTAATATTATACACTGAATTTGGATGTTATGGGCAACGGCCTGGAATTGACACATAATATTGTAACATTACACAATCCAATATGATGGCTGTGATAAGTGTTAGCTTTGCGAAGTATAATGATTGAATTTTGTTGAGACACACTCGAGGCGCTCCTTCAAAAATCGACTTTAATTATAAAAAAAAGGCCACAGTTGGTGGTGTTTTTGTATCGGACTGCATTGTAGGAAAGTTTCCACAGACTGCAGGTTAATAAGAGATGAAAAACAAAATCATTCCCAAGAATTATTCGTCTATTTTTGGAGCAAACAAAGCACTCAGAGAAATGATGTTAAACTGCCGTGAGCGATGTAACCTCATTATAATTAAAACGGCTTCTCACAGGGACTGGTTGGAGATCTGTTTTTGCTTTGCAGACTGCAGTGAGCGTCTCCCTCCAGGCCAAAAGATGCTTCACTGGTTTGATTCTCCTTGGCATCACTGTCTCCGCTTGATGTTTAATCAGAGGAAGCTTTCTGACCTGCTGGAAAGGTGTTGATGTTGAAATGACAGTGATGAATTACCTCAATGTGCTGTGACCTCAGGTGGTACATCCGCACTCTCATAATTTAATCTTCACTTTTTTTTTTTCCCCCCTTTCCCCTTCAATGTGCATCTTTTTTTGGCAGGATGCAGCAGAGGTGGATGATTCCAGGTGACTCTAATCAATACAAAATCAACTTTGAGGGCAGGTTGGTTCCCTGATATGTTTCAAAATTAAAAAAAAAAAAAGGTAGTAAGTTGTCATATTCAGTTCTCCGGAACAAAGAAACAGAAAGTGGAGTGTTAATAAAAGCGAACACAGACAGACAGTGTCCACCTTGCTGTAGAAACAGGGTTACAAATCATTTAAAACGACCATTTGTATGAGACAGACTGAAATATCACAAGGGCCGAATGTGGTCAAGGCTGGTCCAAGGAGCCGACAGGATGCTATTTTAGTGCCTATTAGTGCCAGAGCCACAGAGAGGGGCCTTGGGCTGAATCCCATTTCTGATTTTTACCCCTACCTCTCATTCTCAAGTGTCCCCTCACACCAGAGTCACAGGGAGTGGTTGAAGAGACAGGACAACCCTGCTCAACCCTCATGTGTCATCAGTAGTCATTAATTCTGTGGATGTAAACTGACATTTCCGAACATGCCATCTCCATCTCCAGCTGATTTTTTCCTTGCGTTACTGCTGCAATCCTGTCACAGTGCCTTTTATCTGATGGAGGCAGAAGTGCTTAGAAACTCACTGTCACATCGCGGTGAGGTTTGTCCTGTCTTGGGGTCTGCCTTGTGAATTTCATGTTTTATTTTGAAAGTAACTCTCCTCTCGTTTCAGGTCACTTGCCCTTCCTCCCTGGTCTGACGTCATCCCTAATCCTTGATTGTTTTCACCTGTGTCCCCTTCCCCCATGTGTATAAAGTCTTTGTCTTCCCCTGTCTGCGTCGCCAAAGTATTTCGTCATTTCGTCGTCTACTGAAGCCTTGTACCACAGCCTTGCCTTGAATATATCGTTAAGTATTGTCACGTTTTATTTTCTGATTTTGCCCTCTCTAGAAGGATTTTGTGTTCCGGTTTAACTTTGTTTATAGCCTTTTATTTTCCTCCTTCTGGAGCGTTTTGTGTTGTACCTTTTTGAATATAGAGAGAGTGTAGTTAAGTTTCATAGCCTTCGTGCTTTTTCCTCTTCGGAGTGTATTTTTGTTTGTTAACTTGCATATTCTAGAATTATAGTTCAGAGTAGGTTTTCCTCCTTCGGGAGCGCTTTAAGTTATTGTGTGTTTCATGTCTTGTTTGTCTTGTGAGTCTCTTAGTATTTCATTGCATTTATTTCATCATTCTGACTAAAGAGTCGCATAACAGAACAATAAAACCTGACATTACATCTGCCAAATCTGCATCTGAGTCCTCTCTTTTGTCTAAGCCTGACACTCGCAGTTCATTCAAAAACTTCAAAAATTTAAAGAGAACACTGCTTCATTACTTGGCTACTCGCGGCGCTTTATACATATAACATTTTCAACTCCTGCTGCTACGCTGCCAGTCTGTGCAGATATTACAGGAGCCGTGCCAAGTGAAGCAACTTCACCACTGGACTTCAGTTAACGTTCAGGCTTCAAAAAAAAAAAAAAAAGGAATGCAACACTGAGAGATGTCAAAATGTGGGACTGTCATGTTCAAATCAGTAGTAACTATTTTGCCAGCTAACCTCAACCCAATCTCCAGAATACGTTAGCCAAGAACCTCTCTGTTTTGGTAGAGTATTGTTTCTCTCGTCACAACACTGTGCCTGTACTCTGCTCAGGCATGAAAACCACTTGGTTAGAATAAGAAAAACATCAAGTTTTGGCAAAAAAAAATAAAAAATATCCGATTTCTGACTAGTCGCCATAAAGATGGTGGAAATATCCAGAGGACTCTTTAAAAATATCCACTGGTGCGACTTGAACGGTGGTCGGCCTTGTTGGTTGTAACATCACCACCACTCTCCAATGTGCAAATCAGATAAGACTACAATGTGATTGTGAGAACTTGATGCACTGTTAACTACCAACATGATATCCTGCTGGCAAAATAGTAGCTGTTGTTTTATGCCTGTTAAAAATGAAAAAAAAAGGACCATAATACAGCAGAGAGGGTAGGAAGGAACCTCTGAAAAACCTTGTGGAATAATTTGTCAACTTCCGATTTTGTCTTTCTACATGGATATTCATTCAACAAGTTGTTTCAACATTGGGAACATAATAAGTTTTAGCCAAGTTATCTACACATAAGCTTTGCTTTTCCATTGCTAACAGTAATGTGAATTGTTGATGACAGCATCAAATTTAAATGTTTTTAACATTCATTATTCATTCAGTAGCACCCAGCCGCTGGCTTCTGCGCCACCGCTGGTGGACGCTGGTGCCAGCGCCAGCTTCCCACCCATGCCACCCTTCCCCGGCTTCCCACCCTAGTGTCCCGCCTTGGCACTGGACATGAGCTGGCTCACCTTGTTGGACCAGGAGGCAAGCATTGTCACGCGATGCTGGGTAAGTAATTTTTATGGGTGGCAATTTGCTACATAAAAACTACTCAGTGACAGTCATATTAATGGTGGATTATTTATTTATCCCCCCCCCCGACAAATGTAATAGGGTCAGGCTTGGGGACCCTAGCACCACCCCAGAGCCATCTGCAGCCGGGGGGGGATGTAGGGTCGGATGTGGAGTTTTCCTCGGAGGCATCGCCACCTCCCTGTCCGACTCCGGCTGCATATCCTGAGTCGGCTGCTCCCCTCCCACCAGACAAATGTCTCCAGGACCAAACTCAGAGACGGACGAGGAGGTAATGGCGTAATTTCTGCCCCTCTTTGAGTATGAGGACTGAGCGCCAATTGGTTTTTTTTGTTGATTTTTTGTTGTGTTTTTTCTATTTTTGTTCTGGTTGGCAACAAAGCCTGGTTATGCAGCATTGTGGTTTCTGTCTTCATTTAGCCTTTTTTACACTTAACGTTATAGGATGATATAAAAAAAAAAAAGGATGAAAACTGCTTTCCGTAGGGCACCGGACTGGAGTCTGCCTTGAGGTGGTGTGGGGGCCCATATCATACTCCTGCCTTACCACACAGGAGTAAACTGTGCTGGGTGCAGCCACTCTGGAGAATCCCTGGGACCACTGGGACCAGACAGACAATGTACCAGGCTGAGCTGAGCTGGCGCCAGAGGAATTGCTCTCGGTCACCGTTTGTCCCTGGCAGCCTGGGAACCTCCGCATCACATAGGGACACTGTCACTTGAATTACGGGGTTCCTAGGCTTGTAAATCAATGTAAAATCAAAGCTGAAGTGGGTGAGAGGTGTATTGAGATTGGGCCCCATCTTCTGTTGTATTATACGGAACATGTTATATTTGGTGTTTTGATGTATAAAGCCAATCTTTGTAATCAGTGTATTCGTGCAGGGGTGTGTGTGCATGCGTACGTCTCTCTGCGGCAATTCATGCATATGTTATAGCATCTGAATTTGCATCTGTAAATGACTGAGCCTGGATCCTAGTTTACCATTTCCTGAATGATTTAGTAGCAAATAAAAAAAAAAATAAAAAGCACAGGGGAAGACGGTGAGATGATTTTTGCTGTCGATGGATAAACCCATGAAAATAAACCCATGAAAAGGAAATAATGAAAAAAATATTTGTTCATCGTGTGTCTACAACCCTGAGCTACTGCTGCAACAGTGCAGCGTGTGCAGACTGCATGTTAATCAACTGCACACCGTCGACACAGTCTGTCCACGGCTGCTTTTTCCACCTCTCCCAAATCCATTAACAGCCCCGTTTCTTTCCCACCTGTGCTTAACCACTTAACCAACACACACGTGATGGGTAAAGATGGACGCCATCTGTGAGAAGAGGAGTAAAGACAACACAGCGGTCGAAGAAATATGAGAGAAATTGTTTGCCGACAGCTTACAGAGCCACGTATACAAGAAAAAAAAAAAGACAGTCTCCCAATTGAATCTGAGAGCAAACAATATTGGTTTCTGTGTTCATCGACCTCGTGAGCCCTCTTCACTATATGAAGTCTTTTTTTTTTAGCCTCCAAATGTCAAGCCATGAAAGTCTCTCTCTCTCTCTCTCTCTCTCTCTCCATACTACACACTGTATCTCAGGAAAGAAATATGATAAACCTGCCATAAATAAAATACATACAGGATCATTTCCGTTGCATCAATGCATCATCTTGGCTGCTGCCTGGATTGTCAGCAGGGAAAACTACTGTTTTGTTTCAACCCGTATTGAGCACAACCGCTTGAGCAATGTGTGCACAGCCGTCACAAGAAGTTGGACGTCGTTGCTTTAAGCGACAGCAGATCAATATGCACAGGGAGTTTTGATGGCATCTATGTGCTCTGAACAAAAATCCCTAACTTCTGCAATCAAACCTCTACTTGTTTTCTCCACCAGAATTCAGATAAGGGGTGATTCTCGTCACCTTAGGTGTTGTCAGGAAGTCGGACTACCAACCAAGAGTCATCCTCCTGGGAGATTCACGATTAAACACCCGTCACGAGGTCTGCATCTGTCCTCCTGTTGTTAACCCCGATAGTATATTAAAAATTCACGACAATCTGAAGGTCTGGAGGGAACATCGTGCTCGGGTCTTCTCTCCGCGCTGCATGTATTATAGAAATCTTACTCATCACACCGAGTGTGAGATTCTTCAGAGAGTGAGCAACAACTCAGACCTCAACAACGTAACGTCTTGGTCTTCCAAAGACGTGATCGGTCACCAGTGACGGCTCTTTATTGGCAGGATTTATGCTTTGTGGACATTTACGTGGCAGTACTTGCAGGAAAATTCCTCCAAACCACATCAAGATATAAAAACCAGAATATGTTTATATCTACGCGGAATGCAAACATCTCTTATACTTGAGTAATCAAGTAAATCTAAGTAAATCTTAGGGAATAATGAAACTGAGATGTACTTCTTTCATCACTTTGAGTCCCCGATGAAATATAAAAACTGAGAGGTTCAACAAAGGAAACCTGCAACACTCTTATTCAATCAAGCTCAGCCCTGATGCAGGTAGCCCAGTCGAGTGGTGAACTTTTGATGATCACTTGGTTGTAAAATGCTCACAACTTCCCCTCAACCAGAGAGAATAAGGGCGGCAGAGAAATCTCAGCAGGGCCCGAACAGAGCAGAGGTTCTGGCTGACAATCAGTTTGGATCAGGTGCTGCAGTGTGTCAAGGACAGAGTCAGAATGAGACTCTGAGTCTGACCTGGGAGCTGTTCCTCCCACCTCACTTAAGCCTTCACAAAAAAAAAAAAAAAGATGGCATCGTCACACCCTGATTGGCTGAGAGGGGAACGCTGCGAGCTGCTGTCACTCAGTAATTAGCAGCTGGTCTCCACACAGGTGATCTGAATCCACTGCAATCAGTCCGGAGGGACCTTGAAACTCAGCTGAAACAAAACCAAAAAAAAAAGATAGCCGGTAGTAATACATGACGGGACATGGTTACTTTAGGAACACATCGTTTCTGTTGTTGAATGATTCATGATCATGACAATTAAAAAAAAAATACTTGTCAACATGACTGAAGTCTCACCTGCAGTCAATTTCAAGACTCAAAGTTGTTAAATTAAGAGTTGAAGAGAAGACTGCGACAATATTTAAAGATCCCACGTATGATAATAATAATAATCCAACAGCCGAGCTAACAAATGAATCACTTGACTTGAATAATTTACTGTGTCCTTGTTTGTCCCCTTGAATGACATGAAGGGAACTCTCACACTGCGTCGAGGAGAAAGTAATTAATGCCGTTAACTCGGGCCCGTCCTTGGCGGCTGTTTGAGTCCTGCACGCCACACCGGCTCTCTTTGACCCCGCCTCGCTACAGGGGAGCGCCAAAGTGTGGAGGAGCGGCCCGCGGCTTCAAAGACGATACTCCGGGATCCCGAAAATAGAACAGAGCTACTGTATGCGAGTGAAGGTGGGTGGGAGGGGGGAGAGGACCATATGCTCTTCCTTCTGGCCGTGAAACGAGATGATCTAATTAAATCAAGTGCTAAGTTTTACATGAGTGGGACAAAGCTTCTCCTGCTGAGAGAAGGTTCAAAGTCATATTGTTAGATATTTTCTCTCTGGCACCGGATCAGCTTCATTCGCCGAGATTTATTCCTTTAAAGCGACCTCGTGTTCTGAGCCTCCATCCAACCTACGCTGTCAAACTGTATATAAAATGTGCTGTTCACGTTAACGCGGCGCTGCTTTAATCTTTCTTAATTTCTCTGATTTGCCGGAGACATCTGAGCTTCATGTCGTCCCCCCCGAGAGAATCAAACTGCTCCTGAGGAGGCGAATTCAGCGACAGCCCAGATGTTTGGCATCTCTGGTGACAATAGCTGAGAGGAACAAAGAAAGACGCGCGGGACGATGAGGCTGATTCCTTCCCTGCATGCTAATGCTACCTGCAGACACTTATTTGAATATTATAATAATGTGTTATTTACCTGCTATTCTGCAGGGAGAACATCGCCGGCTGTGTGCGGTGTATTTACACATCAAACATCTCCCTCGCTTCCCCCATTACTGCTCCCCTTTTATTAATTAATTCAATTATTTTTTTGTCTTCAAGTTCTCCTCGGTCCCTTCCCCCGTCTTCATTTTAAGTCTGGGTGGTTTTTAAAAACGTCCTCTCAAAAGTCTTATCTCGTGTTCGTTATCTGATTAATCTTAAATAAAAAAAAAAAAGACCAGACTACAGTATTGACTCATTACATTTGTTCTACATGCACCACCGATTTAAAAAAATTAATAAATGCAAGGTTGTAGGATTGAATAACCGCTGCGGCGAATAACCTTCGCAGTGTTCGACGTTTGGATACTTCAGGTGAGCCGGTGGAAAGCATTCACAAAAAGATAAATACATGCTGTGTCTCAATTCAGGGTCTGCATCTTTCGAAGGACCCGGTCTTTGTGGTCTTCGAAGGCGAGTCATGCGGAGAGACCTTGTTAACTGCATCGACTGTATGGGACGGTCGAGCCTTTTGGAGCATTTCCTGGTTGCATCACCACATGTTTTACTTTTACGTCATGATTTCTGCCACCCAGGCCCGCGAAAGTGACGATCTACGCCACGCAACGTTGTCGTTTTCGGGCACACAAAGAATCTTGAGGCCACAAAGGATCGTAACAGTGCGTCCTCCAAAAAGGGGGAAAAGACGGAGCGTTTGTTGGCTGCATTTGGAGGAGACTTCGAGTCGGGACAGCCTTCACGCGGTCCTGTGACTGAACTGGCCTTCAAATGCTCCTCTGAAGGATGCAGCCCCTGAATTGAGACACATCAACACATTTTTTGAAGGCTCATGTGAAGCCTCTGCACGCCCACACAGGTGTTGTCACTTTGCTGATTAGACCTCTCAGCTCTGCGTGGGAGTGTGCAGACTGACATCTGCCCGACTCTCCTGGCAGCTTTGTTGCACTTTTTTTTTTTTTTTTTCCGATTCTACTTCTTGAATAACTGTACAAAAATAAGAAGAGGAAGAAGAAGAAGTGGTTTGAAGGTTGGTGTCCTCAGCGAGCACCACGCACGACAGGTTTGCTCCCTAATCAGCCCGGACCGAGTGAAACACTCGTGTGGCAGCGCAGCAGCTCTGACCAAAAAAAAAAAAAACGTACCACACTTTTGAAGACGTGTTCGTATTAATCAAAGCTTTCCTCTAATCCGGCCGCTGCAAAAAGCAATTTTCTTGTGCGCCTCTGACTTTTAAATCCTAGCACAAGTTTGCTATTTACCTCAGTTTTCATGGCTCCGGTCTGATGTATGCAGCAACGTTCTGTACCTCCTTTTTTTTTTTTTATATATAATTGGCTCCTCTTGGATTTTTTTTTTTTTTTGTCTGCAACTCTGTTGAAGTCGAGTTCTGGCACAGTTTGCCAGCTTGCAAGGTGGAGAAGGATGGCAGGCGTTTTCAAGTGTCAAAGCTCTAAAAAGGTCAAAAAAACACTTAATAGTATCTTCTGAAGCGACTGTGGGGCTGTCAGGAGGAGGGAGGGAGTTTATATTCAACAGTAAAGGGAATTCCTCTTGGTAGATGTATGACGGGATGATTTAAAGACGTTTTCGTCCTGGTGGCCTTAGGAATGGTGCGGACAGTCAGTCAGTTCGCTGCTGCGCTGCACAATCGAAACATGTCAAACAGTAACTGGATCACTGTGAAAATGTGTTGACGGTAATGGATGAATCTGATGTACTGACTCATCCCGTAGCGCCACAGGCAGGTTGACACTTCTGGCTTGCGGTGACACGTCTCCAGAACTTCTGGATGGATTCCTATTAAATGTGTCACGGAGATCCACGGAGCAGAGGAGGATGAGTTCAACGCTGGTTATTCTCCCCCCGCCTTTCTCCGTGACAGAGCTGTGCCGGTGCTCTATGTTTAGGCACAACACACAATTCGTTAAGGTTTGGAAAAAAGATCATGTTTGGGCTTCAAATACCTGTTTTGGTCTCAACAAACACAGCAATAAGCAGGGAAATAACCAGTCACGTCACATTTACAAACGTTGCGCCGTAGTCCGACATCAGAAATAATCCAGAGGTTCATCATTTACAAATGTTGAAACGCAGTCTTGAACTGTGGTCACTGGCTTGGCAGCGTTCTTGCTCTGTATCTCATGACATCTCAGCATCTACTAAAGTTTATCCAGTACTTTGGTTGCTTCTGGTGCAAGTTTGGACGCTACGTAGCATCAACAGTGCTAAAATGCTAAACCAAGACGGCAAACCCGGAACATATAAAACCAGCTCACATTGTTACCGTGAGCATGTTAGCACGCTGATGTTAGCATTTAGCTGAAGGAGCCACGAGCATGAACGTGTGTAGACTTGAGCTTTTCACATTTGACTCATTTTGTTAAATAAAAACATGTAAGATTCAACACTTTGTCACCGTGATTCAATAATGTGGAGAAGTCTCTGAAGCATCATTTAGGCCTCGGTGTCGAGGAATGAAATTAGCAGGCGATGAAAGTCAGAAGTGAATAAAAACTCGAAATTATTTTAATATTTCTACAATCCTGCGACACTGCTAAATGTATTCACTGTTTTTTTTCCTCCATACTAAGAATCTTGTAATTAAACGGGTTCGCCTCACTGATGAAGGAGCAAACCGTCTCTTGTTCAACGCTCGCGACGTCTCAGTCGGAGCTTGATTTTTTTTATTTTTTTTTTTACTGATATTTATGCCTTTTGTGTCATCCAGTCACGTCAGCTGATGACTGAGGGTCTGCAGCTGTGAGACGGTAGGTGGAGTCGCTCGTAAATATATGCAGACTGCTGAGACGTTACAGCGGCCCGACGATGACTGGAGGCTTTCGCTGCTTTTATTCTGTCTCTGCTGATATAAAAAAACGTCAAAAGGAAACGCAGCTTTTATGAGCCCAGACTGTTTTTTTTTTGTTTTGTTTTGTTTTTTTTGACAACTAATAACATTCAGATCCCGTGTTTGTTTAAGTCAGGGGATGTGTTGGATGCCATCTTTGATCTTCAGTGGAAAAGAGGCTCCAGATAAAGTTTAATATCGGAGCGATGCAGCCACGCGTGACGCCTGGGTGGCCGAGCCGTAATCACATTAGAAAACCAACATGTTGAACCGCAGCCACTCCCCAAACTCCAAGTCTATTAGAGCGGAAAAGCCTGTTATTAATATCCCAATATGACAGTCCCTGTGTTGTAACACTATCTCTCCCTCCGTTATCTGATTTGTATGGAAGTAGGTCAGCGGTGCCGGGGCCCCGGCTATGAATGGGCTCAGTTAGCCGGAGATCCAAAGGCTCAAAGCAATTACACATGAACACGGGGCTCCGTCCCAAATTTCCCTTCTAGCGGCTGCTGCTTGACCCCTCAGCTCTTCCCAACGACCAGTCGCACATTCACAACATCCAATAATTAGACTTTCTCGCGCTCTCCAAAAGGCGTGAATTGAAACATAATGCTTTAAAAAAAAAGAAAGTTTTCCAGCAATTTCAGGACGGGGGGGCAGAAAAGCCGGAGCAGCTGTCAGATAACAAAACGTTGCAGCAGCTGGAAACAGTCGGCTGCCACCGCGCTGACATCCAGACAGACGTTTACAGCGTATCTGGATCCTGACTGCTGTATTATTCTCCTTTCATCCACGTCCTCCTGTCACAGTCTCCATTCATTATTCCTTTAAACAGTCACAGAGCTCTGCAAAGTTTACTGCTGCATGAATCCGCAGCTTAAATTAAGTGCTCAAAGTCTGTCAATTAGCTGCTCCAGCTGCATTTCATGATTTTTTTTTAATATTTACGATCTGAAGTAAAGTGAGTCGTCATGCAGCTGATGTTCTGTGTGAAAGACGAAACTGGTACAGCCGCCTTTTCATTAAGTCTACAGGTGGTGGCGAGGACTAA
The DNA here is from genome assembly GCF_904848185.1 of Acanthopagrus latus. NCBI lineage: Eukaryota > Metazoa > Chordata > Actinopteri > Spariformes > Sparidae > Acanthopagrus > Acanthopagrus latus. Next base: position 22,012,851 of record NC_051050.1, on the reverse strand, counting down.
ATAATACATGTGTAAAAGTTATTCTACTCCTTAAAACATTATTACAATTCTGAATTAATCATTTTAAAATGTTTGTCAGCTCCAGAAATGATTGTTTTGTGACTGTGCATGATTCCAGCGTCTTCCAGCCAATAGTTCGGTTTGCAGAAATGTATCCAATGACATCTCAGCACCTACGAAAGTTCATCTGATACTTTTGTTGCTGCAGCTACAAGTTTGGACGCAAAAGAGCTAAAATGCTAAACCAAGACGGCAAACCCGGAACACATAAAACCAGCAAACATTGTTATTGTGAGCAAGTTAGCACGTTAGCATTTAGCTGAAAAGCGGCCTCGCAGAGTGGCCGGCGTCGCTGTAGATGTGAAGTAGCTTGGTGACGTTAGCATTTAGCTGAAAGAGCCACGAGCATGAACATGTGTAGACTACCTTTCCATATTAACAAATATTAACAAAAAACGGAACGGAAATGAAACAATCCTTGCAGCCTGCAACAGTCTTCAGCTGCGGTTGCCAGTTTGCGGGAGAATAAAAGTAAAGAAAGGCTGCGTTTTTCCGGATGTGCCCAGCGTGCTGTGCCGTCCTAATGTTAGCTAGCTTAGCAACATTATTGGTGGAGGTAATTAAGAGTCAACACGTTTCTATCATACATACATTGATGGCACTTGCTGCCATTCAGCACATCAGAAGCAGTTTTGGGGTTCAGTATCTTGATACTACAACATGATGGGAATCGAACCAGCGACCTCCTGATAACAAGGCACTGGCTCTGCCCCTGAGCTACAGCTCTACCAGAGACACTCGAAACATCCGACCGCTTGTAAAAGATGAAACTGGGCTTTAATCAGTTATCAGTTGTGTCTCTGGCTCTCGGGAAGCCCGTCAGAAAAAGCAGCTTTGTGTTTTGATTTTTTTTTCACGAGCTGTTAGCGTTTCCACCAAAGAGCGATTTTTCCTTTTTCTAAGCCTCTCAGATGGTTTCGTTTAATGAACTGTTTGAAGTGCTGAGAGGTCAAATTAACCAAAATATTTAAAAAAAAGACTCAAGGTCCAACTGTGAATACAAACGTGTGAAGCAGCGAGGCTTAATTTTTCATCTTTCCTCTCCCACCTAATAATTAATGAACTCCCTCAGGGCGATAACTGATCGGAAAAGTGTGAAAACACAAAAACAGCCGACCTTCCTTGACCTGCAGCGCGACACCTGTAACGTCAGAACACGAGCTCGCAGCTAATCGACGCGATCTACCGTCCTGATCACTTCCTCCACCAACGACGCGTCATTAATCACAACGATTCCTCGCGTCTGATAGAAAAAGCAGCAAAGGTTCTCAAGAATCCTGAATGGAACTGCTTCAGGAGCCGGAGCTAATTTGCTTGAGAGGAGCTACAAACAACCTGCAGGATAAAACGGTAAATAAAACATCCATCACAGAACGACAACTTTTTTTTTTTTTTTTTTTTAACTTTTAGACACTTGTGCTGATACGACTCCTGTGCCTTTTTTTTTTTTTTTTTTCTTAAAGTGGGATATAAATGCAGAACTCTCACTCGGATTAAATATTTCATATGGTATCATCGCTGGAGGAAAAAGATCTGAGTTTTCTTCTTCTTGCGTTTTTGTCCTTGAGCGGCTCTTACCTGGCACGCTGCAGCGATTTGGTGATACATCTCCTCTAAAATACACTTTTTTTTCTTTTCTTTTTCCCTAGAACACCGCCTCGCTGCGAGCGCATTAGCACGTCCCAGAGTGACCTCTTCACACATCCTGAATCTGCTGCTCCGAAATGTTTCACAAGCTTTTTTGTTTTACACTCGGGCGCCGCTGTGGTTTTTTGACGCGTCACCTGTTGCCGAAATTGGAGGCAGCTAAATCCCCACCTGCTGTGTTTTCTCTGCACCACCACCTCCACCCTCCTCATCCTCAACCCACTTCGATGCCCCACTTATCACCCCTGCATTGTAAGTAGTTCTGTGCTTAGACGAGCAATTTCCCTTATTTCTGCTTTACTTTCTGCTCCGCTCGCCCAGTGATGCTGCTGCCTCAGTAGAATCCACGCGTTCTGATCGTCCCGAATCCATACTGTAAACACCGCATTAAATATTGATCGCGGTATCACGCACAAGTTTTTATTTATTTATTTTGAGTGAGTGTGTGTGTGTTTGTGTGTGTTTCGCTGTGCTAGGCTTAATGTGCACTGTGCAAGGTTTTTTTTTTGTTTTTTTTCCTGCTAATGAGACACTTGAAGTGCTGCACGTCGTCTCCACCACCAGCAATTTGATCAAAGCCTCCAGATTACAGATTATTGAAATTAGTGATGCATGGGAGGAGATTTTTTTTTATTTTTTTATTTTAATGATCTCTGAGGAGGGTGGTGCAGGAGATACTTCCAGTGGAGGAGTTACACTTCATATCACAGGTCTGGAAATGTCGCGGTACGTAGATGATTCTTTAAAAATGTCACCCAAATCATCACAATTACCTCAACATGTACCGAAGATCACCCCAACACGATTTGATAATGATATTCTGCCTCAAACAAGCAGCTAATAAATAGCTGATCATGTCTTTAATTGATTTCCAGGATACTTCCTACTTTCTTCTTCTGCTGATCAGACCTTTTTTAAGTTTGTCGAACTGCTGCAGGTCAGGATTTTTTTCTAACTGTTTACATTCTCAACAAATCATAAATCAATAATCAGTCTCTCTTTCTCTCTGTCACTCAAACACACACAGTTATTTTACGCATTTACATGATAGTAAACATTAAACGTGCAAGAAACATCCCAAAAAATGTGCCGCAATTATCAACAATGTGTGAAGGAGTAACATTTTTGAAGTCAAAGAAGTCTACGTACTGTGCTGTGATGCTAGTCCGTTAGCCCCCCTAGCCATTTAGCACCTTAAGAGGACAGAGTCAGCTAGCACATGATATTTTCAGCCTGATAGCTGTGCATGAACAGGAGGACAAGAAGAAGTGATGTTATTTTGTGTTTTTTTTCTTTGTATTATAAAGTCACACCGCCCCCTGCTGGCCTGGAGTGCGTACGACAGTGTTTCCAATCATTTTATTTTTGCGGGTCACTGTGCACGAGATGCTGAGTTAGCTCAGGAGTCGCTGGTGTTCAGATGTTAATTCATTTATGTTATTGACTGCACTAAAACACTGACACTGAGGGAAACTGTACTGCAATTGTCACTCAGAGGCTTGTTGGGAATTAAACTGCAGGGAAGCACTTCAGTTTGGTGGTCTTTCATTTCTGATTCACACAAGCTGCTTTTTCATTCTCCCTAAAAAGAGGCACTGCAGATTATCACAGTCACATCGCTGATGGATGATTCACCTGGCAGAAGATCAACAAGGCCTACAAAGAGCTCAAACACCAGCTGGAGAGAGACACCAGACTCCACCTGAACTCAAGTGAAAGTTTTCCAGCTTTTGGAGGAAATGACAAAAAGCACTTGAGCGAGAGGTTAAATGCTGCTCTGACCCGACGGCTGCTGCTGATAGAAGAGTCCAACAAAGACGGAGAAGCAATTTAAAAATCCAACTCCTTTCATTTTCTTGATTTAGACGGAATCTGGTTAGAAAAAAAAAAATCCCAAGTCGAGCAGAAATTACCAGCATTTTTATTGACTGCTTGATAGAAAAATAGCAGTATATTATGGGTAATTTATGGGTCATATATAAGAAATAACAAAGACGTTACCCGGCGATCACGACCTGCTTACCATGACATCTCCAGACCTGTGAAAACGAAGTCATACCAAGTTACCGTACACATGATAACACATTTAGTTTCTGGCAGTTCCAAACCCCCTGAAGTATAGAAAAAGCTCAGAGAACATACATCAGCTGTCCAAAAAAATGCCTTTAACCAGAGAAGATTCTTTAAGCGGAGGAACAATCAGCGGATGACTTGGAGCTTCTTCCTCGCGGCGCATCTGCAGAGCGAGAGCTGGTTGAGACTATTAAAACATTGCAGTGCGGTAAACAGCAGGCCTTACCTTCTCTGAGGCTGAAAACAGACATCCAGTCAGTCATTTCTCTCTCTCACACACACTCACACACACCTCAGGTGTTGTAAACATGAGGACAGGACGATCTATCTGAATGGCCATCCTCAAAGACTCCACTGAAAACGACTCGTCTCCAGCTCACAATAACTCTCCTGTGTGCGTGTAAAGAGGGGGCCTGTTACACTTACACTATGGTATCATTTAACATTTATTTTTTTATTTTAAATAGTACAATAAATATACTACAAACGAACATTGGCTTTGGTAGAGTTACAAGTTCATCATTTTTCTCTCCACTTCACAATTTTTCTTTTTTTCTTTTTTTTTTTTTTTTTTTGACCACTGGAAAAAAAAAACTGGATGTATCCTGATGAATCGAGAGGTGGACGTGGAGAAGATCATGTCACTCTACAGATATCATAACAACAAGAGAAAGAACTTTACAATTTCATGCATACAGATAGGTTTTAATGCTTCAAAAGACATACAAGAGTGGATGGCCACAGTAAACTTGAATTTATTGACATAAAAACCAATATAACTTCTATCCTCTTATCCTTACACAGGTTTGACAAAAAGACTGCGACAAAAAAATAAAAATAAAAACAAAGACAGACAAAATGGAAATCTACAAAATAAAACCAAAAAAAAACCCCCCAAAAAAACAAAAAAACAATGGCAGCATCACTGCTGGTTTCTGGAAATTTACAAAAATGTGTTTGTCCTTTTCTTATCGAGAGCGAAAAAAAGTTAAAGTTAAATTTGGGCGTACTGCATCACAATGGAAAAAAAATAATAAAGCCGAAGATCTACAAGCATACTGATATATCTTAACAGAAATGGTTCAAGTCACATATTTTGAAGATTAGAAAAAAAAAATAATAAAGGAAACAAAACAAACCTATGTATGAAGGGCTGTAAAAAAAAAAAAAAAGAGATTCTGTGGTAGATACTAGTGGTCATAAGCAAAGAGAGTGCATAGTTTGAACAAAGAGCATAATTACAATAAGGGCAAAAAAAAAAAAATAGCATTTTTCTGAAACTGCACGAGCAAAAATCTTTCATCTGGCTGATTTTGGTGACCTGCCTTCTACCCGCCGGTAAAATCAAGAAGAAGATACTTTTCAAGTTGTTTCCCATGTAAGAAGAAATCATTTCAAGCCACTTAAAGCTAAAATATAATCATGAAATCCTTTTTTGTCAGAAGGATTTCAGACACCGAGCAACACTTTTCTTTTCTTTTTACTTTTCATTCCTTTGGACGCTTTCTGGCCCCCCAAAAAAATCACACAACATGTCCCACGTCTGATCTCCCGTCAGTTTTTTTTTCGATGTGGTGACAACAGATGATCCAACAGCACAAGAGAGCCCATAATGCAGCATTCTTAAGAGCAATGATATGCAAAAGCGAAAAAAAAAACCAAAAAAAAAAAAACAGCACCATCTTAGCTTTTTTTTCCTCTTCCAACAATTTTGGTACAAGTTTTTTTTTCTTTTCTCTTATCTGTCGCGGTCCGCTGAAGCAGGAGATATCATAACGCCGCCATGCTTGCACTGATCTGTCGAGAGGGATATGTAAGAGAAACGGCACGCAAGACGCCACCGCCGAACATCATCGAGAGAGAAAAAAAAAAAAAAAACACAAACCAATAACAGGATCTGCAGCAAAGATCCACCCGCGTCAGGACGCGGCGGTTAAGGGGTGAGGGTGGAAGTGTGGGAGGACGAGGGGCTGCTGGTGATGGAATAATTCTCACCCAGTTTCCTTTCATTCGAACAACAACAACTAGAAAAAAAAAATACACATAGCACCACAGAAGAGAGGAAATAGCACCTAGGTTTTTCGATTTCTTTGTGTTTTTCGTTAAAATGTGACATCATCTCCCGTTGCATAGTCAGATAGGTGAGTATTGGAGGAAACAAAAAGAAGAAAAAAAACAAGAAGCTGTTTATTAAGTTAATGATATTGCCACCAAAAGGGTCGGTGTCTTCTGTTCAGAGGGCACAAACAAAAAAAAAAAAGGAGGAATGTATTATTATTATTTTTTTATGCAAATCAAAAGTGTCACATAATATCACAGAGCTTGTTTTCGTCTTTTATTTCCATTCCGTTTTTTTTTTTTTTTTTTTAAATTACAACAAGGTGTGCTCCACAAACTGCAACAAGACAGGACTTCCCAATTTTCTTTTTTTTTTCTTTTTCCTTTTTTCAATTTACAAGTTCAGATTTCCTCACTTTTTTCTACAATTTTTTTTTATTTTAGATGTTATCCCCCGTATTCGTCATCTCCTACCTCAAAAAATCAATAACGTCACATGCATGTTTTGAAGCCAGAAGCAATAAACATTACCAGGAAGAAAAAAATATACAGAATGTACTTACAAACATAAAAATTATTTATATATATTTATATATATAAAGATCCATTCCAAAGAGAATGGGGAGACAATTATGCACAAACAAAGCTCCCGTAGTGAATGAGCAAATAAACCAACAAAAGAGGTGGGAAAAAAAAAAAACAAACAAAAGGAAAAGAAAAAAAAAAAAAAAAAAAGCCAGGGAGAGATGAAGGAAAACATGAAAAAGAAAAAAGAGCCAAATCTGATGGAGTCCATGGCATAAACGCTGCGAGCGTCTGGACGCGGCTGCAGCTCTCAGGGTCGCCTTCGATGTTTGGGTCGTAAACCAAAAAAAAAAAAAACAGGCTAAATCAAGTGTGGGCTGGAGTTGTGTGTGCGTGCGAGTCTGTTGTAGGAGGCAGGATGCGACATCCAGTTTCAAAACTTGCATGTGATGGAGAAGGCACACTGAGGTTTCAAGGTTATCTTTTTTTCCTCTATTCCTAAAGAATTTCACCGTATTCTCAACTTGATTCTCGTTTTTTTTTTTTTTTTTTTTTCTTTTAAACTCATACTTGTTGCTTTATGGAAAAAAAAAGATACTTTTTTTTTTTTTTTACAAATAGAATTGTCCTATGTTTGTTTTTCAATTGTTTTTTTTCTTTTCTGAGAAAACAAATATATGCTTTTTTTTTCTTTCTCCGTTTTGCTCAGTTAAACAGTCTTTAGCCGATGAAACAGACGGGGCCCACTTCGAACCCGAACTTCTGCGTGGAGCCGCCAAAGTCGTTGAACATGATGTCCACAAACGGCACCTGTTCCACCTTTGGCGTGTTGATCTCAAGTATTGTCTTTTCATAGCCCTTTTTCAACTGTCGAAGAGAAGAGACACAGCAGGAGGACGAGTTAGTTTTACGAAGCTGCAACAGAAACAACAGGAAACACTTTCCCGCCGCCGTTAATCAAAGGAACCCCGCCGACACATTCGCCGCGCTGACTTACCGCACAGCCGTCGACCACGGCGCGGATGTAGGGGTTGTTATCGTAAGACATCTCCTCGTCGTTGGAGCCCAGGAAGCGGATGGCCCTGTCGTAGCTGTCCTGCTCCTGGTCGTGCCAGGCCACCGACTGGTAGCAGTTGTACGTCATGTTCTGCCGGGCCGCCGCGCTCAGCAGCCGCAAGAAGGTCATCTGGACCACGCCGATGGGGTTGCCCTCCGCGTCCACGTAGGACAGCTGCAAAGAGGCGGACAGACGGAGTTGAGCATCAAAACGTCAGCGCCAGCAGGGAGGGACCGGTGTAAAGGATTAACTGAACACGCTGTCACGACTTTACTCTGCTGTGGGGTTTTTTTTGTCTCTCTGGAGCCATTTTGATTTAATTTATGACCAGTAATTTGTATTCCTCTTTATCCTGCTGTGTTTGGCTTCCCAGGACGTATTTCTTATTAGAAATAAGAGGTGTCATCCAAGGATATAGAGTTAATGCACTACCATGCTCCGTGAGAGCACAGACTGAACTCCAGAGAACTTCATTTACCAAGGACGCTGACGTTCGACATTTTTCTTACCGCCGATGAATCCCACGAAAGAAAACAAAACCAAGAATGTGTCTCTGAATAATCGCCGCCTTACCTGTTCTGTTCTGCTCACCCACGTTTCCTATTTTCTCCTCCCGGATGAATAAACACTGTTAATTGCAATCTCGTTTCAGCGTGTTGGACCTTCTTGCGTGACTTCTGGTACAGATTTCTGTGTGCACACACAGAAACCCGTATCTGTTTATAGAGGTTAGTGCACTAGTGAGTATTTGGAGAATGGTGCATGTGGGATTGACTCAGAATAAACAACAGTGCCCATGTTCATCATAATGAACATGTCAGCCAGTAAAACTGTGACTCACTGATGTGTTTTTAATAGTTTTTTTGGACAACAGTGTGGCTCTAAATCCGGCTCTGGCCACACAAACAACAGTGGATTGTTCGCGTTGGTTCTGGTGGTGAGTTTCGTGGGGATTCATCGGAGGTAAGAAACACCAACGCCCTTCAAAGTCCACATTTTAATAACTGGGGTAAAGCGATGATGCGATGTAAACGAGGAGGGAGGCTGCAGAGTGTTTTCCGAGGCCTCGTGCCTCCAAGCTGTTCTGATGTTCAAGGCTTAATGTGGGAAAAAAATCTGCCTCAAAGTACAAAATAAAAAAATTAAAAAAAGCATAACTAAATACCTCATTTAAATCTTGATTATGTAATTATGTAAAATATATATCCAATACGAGCAAATTATGGTAAGTACATGAGAAACGTAATTATCGTAATAAGAAATATGTTGCAGTAGGGATATGTTAATTGCCTGGTAATTAACCTATAATTAACCTCACATTTTTGCTTTTCAGGCTCATGTCAGAAAACAGAGTTATATCCCATTAAGCTGATTACAACGCTGTGTAATCCTGACTGATAAGATAGCGATTTGGAACCAGTCACGGTCCGGTTTCACTGTCCGTGGTAATTGGCTATCTGCATACCAACCATCAGGAATCCATCAGGTCCGCATGGACGCCTTTCAGACAAACAGGACTTACTGAGAGCAGAGCGCATGCAGCAATCCGCGCCATGCAGGCCAGAGCGGCGAACCGTCCTTCTCGACTCGTTGTCTCACACACACACACACACACACACACACACACACACCACACCTCAGCACACATGCATATACAAACCCAGAGTGCCGACACTCAAGCTCGACATTAACAGAGCGGGGCTGTCGTCTGTGCGACAATTCCGTGCCAATGATTGCTTTAATTAGCTAATTAATCACAAGATGTAAACAATGAAGACTTTGTTCTCGCGTCGTGTCTGTGAGTGTCGGCGCCGTGGCTCAGAGTGAGAACCCGTTCTGATGTTTTCACCCCCTCGGAGTGGCTCGATAGTCCCATGCTTAGCCACCCCACACCTTCCTCCCAGCTGCCCCCGCTCAGCGTGTGGATCCAGCCCAACATCGCCAGAGAAACATTACCTCTTCATCATCACAGCCGCAAGTCAACAGTGACTGAGTACCCAGAAGCCCCTGGGTGGCGACTGAGTGCCTGACCTGTTTGACTCGGAGCTACTCGGCCGGGGCTAAGTAGTGTTTCAGGGAGACAGTGGGAATGTGAGCACCGCTGAATGGCTTATTTTTTTTTTTTTTTTTTTACACCCCTTGTGAGGGATGAATGACCTGCTGAGGCGGGGAAAAGTGTCAAGATCCACAACTAAAACAAATCTGATGTGCGTGGAGGAGAAGTGTGACGTGATGTATTCACTGTGAGGTGTTTTTGTCCACACTATTAAATCAGCCGTGTGTGGATAATGCTGTAGCTTCCTGAGTCATCGGAGTGTCGAGGCACGCAGTCACTCTTAGGAGATGCTCCCTTAATGTAGCAGAGGAGGATATACAGCCAAGATTTAAACAGTGGGTTGTTTTTAAAACCCCATCAGGTGACGTATATGTTTGTTGTTTTTTTTTTTTTGCAAATCTTGCCTGTATGGTCCACAAACCTCTCCTCCATTTTCCTCGTTAGAGCATCACCTGTGTTTTCTGGACTGAAGGTGAGTGCAGCTCAGTGCTCCATCATGCACCCCAACAAAACCAACAAGCAAAGGTGCCAGTGCATGAGAAACCAGAACCATGCAGAGCCTCAGACGCACAGAGTCCAGGCCGGAGCCGGGACTCTGGCGCCCGCAGGCGGGGCCACTTACCAGGGAACCTCTCTTGTAGTGACTATACCATGTGCCTGGCGAGTCTTTGGGCCATTTTGCCATTTTGCTCTGTAAAATATAAGAGGCATTCAGGGAAGGGAAAAGGACTCGAGGAAAGTCGGGCTTACCAGTTTACCACGTTTGAATTCACTGAACCAGGAGCCGGGATTCTCCTTTACCCAGGATGTGAGCCTAGCCTGGGGGGCATGGATCGAGGAGGAGGAGGAGGAGGAGAAAACAGTGTTAAAGAAAGGAAACAGATCGGACAAACACACCCCCTCCCCGTCTTTCTCCTTCTGTTTGTCCTCTGAAGAGTCCTCCCGACCTGAAACGGCATTCAGCGAGATCAACCAGACCCAACCGGGTCCAGGGCAGAAATTTTCAGCGAGCCATTATGCCATTTTGTACAGTACAAACTGTAGCTGGCAGCTAATTGCTGCTGAAAAATTCATGAGTACACAGTGATTAATTAAGAAATGATCGCCTGCGAGGAGCTCTTACACGGCGGCCTCTATCCCTGCTGTTCGGTGTTAGTGCTGTGCAGCCATGGAGCACTGACTTTGTTATGCCATTAAAAGGCATGAATTGGCCAACAGGGCACAGCTCTAATGGTCTCAGCTATGACAATGATGAATTTCCCCATAATTAGATAGCAGGGTTTGATACGGAACTGTCATCAATAGCCTAATGCGTTAATGAATGATGAGCCGGAGATCGCTCATCGCTGGGAGACGGCATACATTAGACCCACGCTGCCTTGAAGGTGACCTTCGGTTTGTTTGCACCGCAGCAGACCGGGCAGAGGAGGAAGTGAGTACCCTTGCTGCGACTTTCTGACTCAGCGGCGGCGTGTCTGGTAGAGAGACGGGCCGATCGACAAGCTAAGATCAGTGTCAGATATATCCGATCCTGTGTCGGTCAGGTTTAAACACGAGCCTCAACTGAAGGAAAGAAACTTTATATTTAATGTTATTTATGTAAGTTATGTTCACTTGTGAGTCTTTACTTTTGGGAAACCAAAACATTGTACATCCCTCCGTTTCTACCCGCCACAATAAGAGTCCTGGATATAAATTCTTATCAGGGGAGAACTAAAATGATCTCAGACCATTTCAGATTACTGAACAACATATCTGACATGTTAGACAACAGCAACACATCAATAACAAGTTATTAGTTTCTTTGCAGATCAAATGCTGTGTCAGAGCCAAAGTGGAACATCTTTAAATTCATTTATTTTATCAGAAATGAGATTAAAAAATATTCAAATGTCAAAATATGTATAATTTAATTGTTCTTCTGATACTTAAGTACATTAAATATCAGATATCATAGGACATCTACTCGCGTACCCTTCATATGAGTGACTTTCACTTTTACCAAAGTCATATTTTAAAACTTTTAACTACACTGATAATTTGTGCAAAAAGCAGAGCACTTTATTTTGAAACTTGCATGCGAGTCCAAATGTTTTATTGTGAAAATACAAATGTTTGTGTATCTTGTAAATTCAAGTTCTTAGAAAGAAAAACGAAACTGTCCGAACTTCTGACTCTGCAGGTTGGACTTTAAAAATAAATTCCTCGGATTCGTCCAAGACAGTTTCAGTCTCTGAAGTCCGGCTCGTGGTTCTGTGGACTCTCCTCCTGTAATAACTGTGCCAATCCAAACGCATGTGGGAGTGTTTGGAGTCGTTATGCACAGACTGACAGCGCAGGCTTTTCTTCTCACCCCCTCCACGACACAAACCCGCCACCAGGACGCTATAAAAAGTCTGCTTCATTATTCTAAGCTTAGGCAAACTCCTGCTCCTCTGAGGCTCGGTGAGTGGGATCATTAAAATGGCTGTAGCTCCTCGCTGTTACACAACCTCCCTCGACTTGTCACAGCGTTCTCCGTGTTTCAGCGCTCCTGCTGCTCTCCTCGCCTCTTCATACTCATGCATAATGAACCAAATAATCTGCCCGACGTGCCTGTCACCTGCCAAAGGCTTTACAGGTGATAAAGTCTTTTAATGGCATCACACCTTTATAAATGGCAGTTAAACAATACAGGGCGCGCGAGGACGACGTGTGTTATCGAACCGCGCTCAGATTTAGCATGTTTGTAAAGTAGCGTCACCCCTCGTGGGATAAGGATTCCTGTTGAGTGCTCTTCATCTGGGTAACAACACACCAAGTAATCTCACGGAGGCTAATTATATGTCTACATGTGTAGGTACAACAGAGCTACAGCTGCAGCTAAGTCTTGAGACGTTCGGGTTATTTATACTGTACGCGCGGCTGTTAGTCCCAGACGTGAGGGAGGAAAGAGGAATTTACATGCAGCTTACGTTGCTGTCAATCACGACACAAACACAGAGGCTGAAAATAGTTCCTCTTCATCTTTTCTAGTCCCAGCCCCCCCCTTTTTTTTTCCGCCTCCTGTACCCCCTCCAACCTAAGTGTCCGACACGGAGAGTGTTTGTGCAAGTGTGTGTCTAAACGCTGCCAGGCTTACCCCTTCAGACTTCTTATCTGGGAATATGCAGCTCTCGCCGCCCGCTGTGAAGTTGCAGTAGACCTTGAAGGAGTCTCGGGAGCAGCCCTGGTTCGGATCAATCCAGTATTCACCTGGAGGAATGGAGAAAGAGAGAAAGAGAGAGAGAGAGAGAGAGAGCAATTACAGAGTGGCATACGTATGATTTAAAGCCTATACCCGCCTCCCTCGGGTAATGGTGATGTCTGACGTGATATGGCTTGCTGGGCTAAAATTGTCCTGCACGTCTCCATCTACAACTCTGAATTTTCAAGAAGTGTTGAATCTCACCTCGTCCTTTCTTGTGAACAACTGAGCTTTCAACGTCTGTTTCTACGACATCAGACTGGCCCTATTATATTACTATTATTTTTCTAGTGAGATCAGGATCACAGGTCACACACAACCACTTGACATAATTTAACAAATACCCTCCTTGTGATTCCTGCTGATTCCTCGCCAAGAGCCAATAATGAATTGGTCAATACTTGGTATACGATTACAAATGTCATATCGCAGCTGTGACGGATTAGCCCGCCGAGACATCCAGAATGCAGCGTGTAAAATGATGATTTATGGTGGAAGCGCAATAACATCACCGTGTCATCAGCATCGTCCCGGAATGAACACTTCTGAGGACGTGACGGGCCGATGAGTTGATGCGTTAATCAAGCGTTAAACGTTTTGTGTTTGCCCGGTGAATGTGTACATTTTTAAAAAGCCATTGTACGTTAGCATCTGCCAGCGGGCCATCATGATAAGAGGACGTGTAATGATATGTTAATTCCACCGAAGAGGAGACAAAATATTTGTGCATACGTCGACATCAGCCAAAAATTCAATACTACTAATTCCGGAGCTGCTGTTGATTATCTTCTCAAGTGGCTGATTATTCTTTTCGTCTATGAAATGCCAGAAACGTTGATGGAAAGCCCAAAAAGATGTAATCAAATCGCCCGTTTTTGTTCCGCTTTCACATTATAATCTCAAAGATATTCAATCTACTCTCACATACAAGAATGAAAAGCGAGCTGGAATCGTGGGGCATGTTTGACAGTTTTGATTGAAAAATTACGCCAAAGATTGTCTGCTGATGGACATGCAGCGCGACAGCGCCCATTAAGAACATGAATGCAGTGTCCAGTAGCTTATTTAATTCCACTAAGCTGCCTCGCGATAACTGCCATTTCAGTGCGGACATTAAAACCTGCAGAGACGGAGGATGAGACAAAAGACCTCGCGCCTCATTTTTCAGATTGACTGCAGTACAAACCATCGGGGAAATCAGGGTGGCAGAGCTGCAGGTCCTTGCAGGTACGAGCTGGGTTGCCCTGTGTGCCCAGCGGGTGCTTCATCTGCTCGATCTCCAGCTTGAGGGAGTTGAGGGAGCCGAAGATCTCCTCCATGCCGTCGTCGTAGTCCTTGTAGTTGGCGTCCATGGCCGCGTCGTCCATCACCTGGCTGGCGTCGATGTTTCTGCGAGTTCTGCCCTTCATGGAGGACTGGATGGGGAGTGGGTGGATGACATCGCCGGGAGGTCCCTGGTGTGGAGAGACGAAAGATGGAGAGATAAATGCCAGTCATAGGATAAGAATGGAGATTATAACATTCTGACGGTAGTCTAGTGTGTTGACTTACAGGAGGTCCAGGAGGTCCGGGTGTACCCGTCTCTCCCTTTGGTCCAGTTTGACCCTGAGTAGAAATAAGGAAACACATGCTTCATCCATAACGACAAGAGGACACTTGTTGCTGTTTCCAAAAGAATGCAGCTTTCAATGAAACACTTACCGCTGATCCTTTAGCTCCTTTGGGACCAGGAGGACCCTGAAGACACAGAGATGATCAACAGATCAATACTGGCTCGGACATAACAGGCTTTTTAGTTACACACACAACACATATGATGAGAGGAGGCTTACAGGTAATCCAGGAGGACCGAGGGGACCGAGAGGACCTGATGGACCAGCAATACCCTGGACGGAAAGAAGAGAGAGTGCGATCCATACTCATGAGACAGTATCGACTAGCATGAAGGTAATTAAATAAAAAAAAAAAAAAAAAGGTTATCAATAACATCAAAGTAGGCTGATTATTGGCGTCGCAGACTTTAAAACACGACTCCTGCGTGAGAATCGTCACTTACAGTGTCTCCTTTGGGACCGTGTGATCCTGAGGGACCAGGAAGTCCTCGGTCACCCTTTTCTCCCTGTTCGCCTGGGGGTCCGATAAGACCGATGAGACCAGGATGGCCCTGAATGTAGAGAGCAACACAAATATATTATCAATACAGCAATCAATAAAACACCATTACATACATTAGCCATATGTGCCTCTGACCATTAATGATCTGATGTCTGGAGGCTAACAGCGGAGCTAATCAATCTGCTGGTAAAAAGCTCCATTAGTTTTATGCTCTGAGAAGTTCTGGAGCGGCTCACCTTTTCTCCTTTGACACCAGAGTCTCCTTTCAGGCCGGGCAAACCAGGAGGACCCTGTGAGCGGGAGGACACATCGAAGACTCTGTGTAAGGACTCAGATCACAGATTATGTTGAGATACGTGGCTCTTGTTAAAAAGCCAGGAGTCTCTTCTACTCACCATAGGTCCGGGAGGTCCGTCTGGGCCTGGAGCACCAGGAAGGCCTTGCTCTCCCTGGTGAGAAACACAGAGATACACAATTTATTTCAGCCCTTTAAGAAAACTGCTTCTGTGTGTTGAGCAGTTTACTGAAAACTGTTTACCTGCTCTGCGTGCTGTCTCATTAATGCTACCAAACATCCAGACATGACTGTGATAAATCGGTGTAAAGATAAAAAAAACACTCCACTTACAACTGGGCCAGGGATACCCCTGAGGCCTTCAGAACCGGGCTTGCCAGGTGATCCTTGAGGACCAACGGGACCTGTCTTTCCTTGGGGACCTTCCAACCCAGACTCTCCCTTTCACAGAAAAAACAACATACCATTTAATTCCCGCTCGTATGTTTGTTATTTGACATGACTGGAGTACTAAGTGACTGTATCTGTGTGTGTCGGAGGCGTTACCTTGGCTCCCTTCTCTCCTTGTCTTCCCTCGGGTCCTGGAGCTCCAGGGGGGCCCTGCATAAAAAAAAAAAAAAGAAAAGACGACAAGGATTCATATTGTGGAATACAAAGAGGGAACATTTTAGCATTCTGACACTGATAACTTTTGCAAAGACGAGGACAAGTGAGCACAAGACGGTACTCACTCTCTTTCCTGGTGGTCCGGAGGGACCAGACTCTCCAGTGGGTCCAGGGGAACCCTAGACAGAATTTAAATGATTTGAATTTCAAACAGTGTTCATAATGTGTTCTTTAAATGGCATTTTTTTATGACACACAGAGGAGTGGTAAAGTAAAAAAAACAAAAAAACAAAGACACTCACGGCCTGACCAGCCTCTCCGTCATCTCCCTTGTCACCAGGTGGACCGTCTAACCCCTGTGTGAGAAATGAACAGAGCCTCAGTCGTGCTGCGCTGCACAGAAAAACAAACAGTAATGACAAGCTAATGATGACTTAGCCATACGTACAGCTGGACCGGGCTCTCCAGGGGGACCAGGGTCACCGGGGAATCCACTTGGACCCTGCGAGTCAATAAAAGTTGGAGATTTTTTTAAGTTTAAGGTCACATCGTTCGTCCTTTATGTGAGGTCAGAGCAGTGGGGGAGAGTACATTGATTTATAAAACTGAGATGTTGACGCTGAAGGTGGGAAGAAAATCTTACAGGGCTGCCTTTGGGACCATCATCTCCAGGGGGACCTTTAGGGCCAGGAGGTCCAGCTGCACCAGCAGGACCGGACTCTCCCTTTTCTCCTCGCTCTCCTCTTGGACCCTGGAATGATGCACAGTGTGTTTTTTTGACTCAGAGATGGTAGTTTAACAGTTCTTCGTTGGTGAAATTAGTGTTGGTCCTTTGATTCTCTGTAGAAATTCGATGAACGGTAGTAAGAAAACTCACAGGTGGTCCAACTTCTCCCTGAAGACCGGGCTCTCCTGTTTCACCAGCATCTCCCTGATAAGAGAGAGAGAGGAGGGGGGGTGTTATTAGAGGATAACAGGAGGCACACATCATCAGAGAGGTGATTTGTTGATCCAACATTGTTCTGAAATTCCCATCAGTTACAGCAGCCCCTCACTGTCCCGGTGCCCTTGTCAGCCAAACGGTGAGAGAAAGAGATGACACGAGAGATTTCAATCCATCAAGTGGCGGCAGATTGTGTGGCTGGAGCGCAGGAGGGCGCTGACCTCACTGTTCTCCCCGGACCCTGCACATATATCTTGTCTCCTTCCTCCCGGCTTATTGGATAGCTGCCCTGTTGACTCACCTATAACGCCGCGTGCTATCGTTACTCACTGTCACATAACCCTAACGTCCTCCCTGCTGAGGTTTACTGCAGACGCCGCCTGCCACACCTGTTTCGGGGCGGGTTGGGGGGGGGGGGGGACCTTAGCCCGTGTCGTGTTCGGGAGACCGGGAAGCCAATCGAATCACACAAGCTCTGCGGCGCCGGCGACAAGCTGTGAGCTGATGTGTTGTGATAAGCATATCCAGATTTTCTCTTGCAGGAACAAAAGGCTCTGCATTGTGAGCATCAAATCTAAATTAGTGTCTGGCTGTCTTCCACAGCCGCTCTTGTTGCCGTCAAGAAATCCACTTTAAGCAGTCGGCACGCCTGTTTAAAAGCATGACTGATCCTGCTGTATTAGCAGCTCGTACGCGGCTCCTTATGCAACGCTGCATCAGAGGAGCCCTGCAGAGGTCTTGCCTGCATCCTCGCGACAACCTGC
Source organism: Acanthopagrus latus (assembly GCF_904848185.1). Classification (NCBI taxonomy): domain Eukaryota; kingdom Metazoa; phylum Chordata; class Actinopteri; order Spariformes; family Sparidae; genus Acanthopagrus; species Acanthopagrus latus. Next base: position 21,995,426 of record NC_051050.1, on the reverse strand, counting down.
TCCCGTTGGTGTTCAGATCTGCTGAGCTCAGGGGGAAAACGGAGAGCGTGAGAGACAGCCGCTCATCCGCAGATATATATGAGGGATGGAGAAAGAAAAAAAAAGGCCTGAGCTCGGTCGCTCGCCAGCTACCCGGGCCCGGCTACTAAAAAAAGTGCCAGATCAGCTAAAGAGCTATTAGGCCAAAAGAGTGCTCGTGTTTGTTTGCACAGCGGAAGGACAGGCGATCCTCCGGGAGATTGTGAAGGAGCAAAAGGTGATTCTATTGACTGAGCCAGATGAAACAAATCACACTATCACTACGGACAGAAAGTGATGAGGCGGCGCGCGGCACTGCGGCCAGCCTGGCTGCAAAGGCTGCCAAAGCTGAGGGTGGGGGGGGGAGGCGGACTTTCATAATGAAAGAGCAGCAACAAATAAGAGTAGGAGCTGATTTTTTTACGAGAGCCGTCTTTAATAATGCATTTATCATCTTAGAATTGCAAGAGCAGTGCCTTTGAGTATTTATTCATACTGTCTCCACCCTGCAACAGTACTGCTGGGGATGGCAGCCTGTCCGGTAGATTTGCTGTGCATCTGTCACTCCGCAGCAGATAAAAAACGATCATGTTCCCGTTTAAAAAGGGTATAATATAAATAGACGCGGGGAATATTAATGGCGGGGAAGAGGCTTTTAAAGGGTATCATGCGCAGGCTTCGCCACAAAGCACTCCAACAAACTGCCAGCTCAGTTGATCTGTTACAAAAACCAGTGAACACGATACAAAAAAAACACCTTTTTCCTACAGAAACTGTGCACATAATCAAGTGTCTCATAATATTAAGCCCACGTGGGGACTTCTGGTGTGTCGTCTAGCTCTCTGGAACGACCGCCTCATTATATACTTTAAGAAATTAACATGAGAGACGGCGCAGTTTTTTTTTTTTGGAAGGGAGCCAGGAAGTGCCATCTGGAACAAAGCGGCTATAGGATGATGAATTCATTATCAATTGAATGAACGCTCTCATGACAGCCGATCAGAACAGCTCCTCCCATCCACTTTAAAGTGATTACAAAGCAGTCCAAATACAGTATTTACACGAGTGGGCGATGTCACTTTTTTTTCCACTCGAGATAATGTTCCAGGAGACAATTAAATTTCAGCGTGCACAAAATTGATTTGGTTCAAATCGGTGCGGCTGAATTAGAGCACAAAAATAAAGAAATGTCCATGTTTACTCTTTGTTAACTGAAGTGATTTGTGCGTCCTCTTAATTGCCTGCAGGATAGACACAAGTAGTATCAAAAGAGATAGAAAATAACATGACTGAAGGGAGTTTATGTGACTTTGAGGACGTCTGTGTTTACATTTACACCAGCTGCAAGTTCCTGCCAAAAACAGCCATCAAAGCTACCCGACGTCCTTCAACACAACCTCAACAAGGCTACACAACAACACAGTAAAGGTGAGTGAAAACAAACACAGAGGGGAAGTTTACCTTTTCTCCGACAGCACCAGGGTTTCCAATACCACCAGGAGGTCCCTGAGGGCCATCTGCTCCTGGAGGTCCTGAGGGGCCTCTGGGACCAGGGGGACCGGGTGGACCCTACACAGAAGAGAGGACACGGTCCGATGAGTAAAGATGTTTCACCTGCAAACTTTAAAACGCAGCGTGTTGAAAAATAACAAGTTCTTACCATTTGACCAACGTCTCCGGTTTCACCTTTCTCACCAGGTGGACCAGGCAAGCCCTGAGGAGAGCGCAGAGGAGTTAATCATGTTTCTCTACAGTAACATTTGACCACAGCTTGTAGTTGTTGCTGCGGCCCGTACCTGCAGCCCGACTGGGCCTGGAGGTCCAGGGAATCCTCTTGATCCTTCATCTCCCTTCTGGCCAAACAGACCCTGCTGACCTCTGGGACCGGGCTCACCATCTGCACCCTGGGGAACAGTCAGGAAATAAAAGTTTTAGTGGTACTGTTGGGATACAGATAAAGCAGATGAGGCACCGAATGGTGTGCAAGGTGGACACTTACAGCGGGACCGGGTGCTCCTACAGGTCCTTGAGGGCCAGTGGGACCAGGTGGACCCTGCAGAGGAGAAGTAACACATCAATTAAAACCCGTGAATTCACAGTAAGAGTAAGAGAATTAACGCTGGAAATGAACAAACAACTCACATGTTCTCCTTTGTCACCTTTGCTTCCTTTCTGGCCGGGCTCTCCGATCTCTCCCTGCGAAACGAAAACGATAACAGTGTGAAAACAGAGACGGACGAAAACCCTCGATTCAAAGTAATACTCAGCTGAGAGGGGGAGATAAAATGTGACAATGAAGCGACGTTTAAATTTTTATCAAACCCTCCCGAGAACAGAGGGCTGACGTATCACAGCGCAAACATCTCAACAATATCCCACCTCTGAAAAGACATTTCATTTTCAATATTTCAATTACAATCTCTCCAAACGGTGACAAATATAGTTCGCCTGCCTCTGACGGGGGCTTATTGTGATGAGTCACTGGCGCTACTAGCAGCCAGAACAGAACAGAAAACTGGTCCCATCCAAAACTGTTTGCACCACAATTCCCAGAGCGAACAACCTTGCGCCATTATTTCAAAGCCTCCACGTGCTGTGGGTGTTTGGAGGAATAATGTTAATAACTGCCAAATCCGAAGGCATTTACTTTTGTTGTTGTGATTCAGACTATGCTCTTTGTGAGGCAGCGATAGTGTCTTAAAATAAAGGCCTTGGAGCTGTTGGTTCCCCGCGGACAGGACTTATAATGAGAAAGCGTCTGAATGTGTGTAAACATTAGCAAGCGAGATCCCTTATTTATTTATTTTTTTTATCTGCATGGTAAATACTCTCCGTGTTCTCCGTGTCCCCGCTCACCACAGGGACCATGGAGAGGCCAGTTAAGAACTGAAGCAGTCTTCAAAGGATAAGAGATTATCCTCTGAGCATCTCCGCGGATCATCTTCCCCCAAATGTTTTGAGAAGGGATGAGGAGTTATTCCTGCTTCTGGATGCTACAGCAGAGGGTCACTTTCACACATTCTGTCGCTGCCAAACCAAGAAAAAAAAAAAAAAATCCTCCCGCTCCTCTTCCTGTTTGTACAGCAGGGTACAAAGCCGAAACAAGGCAGGTTCACCTTTTAAAGATCTGTTAATCGATGCAAACTCTGTCAGACAAATTCCCCTCAGAGCGTTTAAGGTCACGGGGAAAGAGGTGAGAGAGTATCTGGCTTAGATCTCGTCTGTAAAGTTTAGTGTCTTTGTGAGGCGGTAGGTGTGCATGCACTGTAGATTAGGGCGCGTGTGTGCTCAAAGATTTAAAGCTTCAATACGGCTTTACTGAATTTCATTATAGTTCTCTCTACTCGAAAAAAGGAAAACAAGCAACTCACCTTGTCTCCGTCCTCTCCAGGTGGTCCGGGAGGTCCTCCAGGTCCTGGCAGACCCACAGGTCCTTGAATACCGTCTCTTCCGGCTGGGCCTTGAGGACCTTTCTCTCCCTAAAATAGACGTGTTTTTTTGTTTCATGTCAGATGCACTCAATCTCAAAATGTGAAATATTTCTGTATGTGGCAGCAGTCTTTTTATTCTTACCGGTCCACCTTTCTCTCCAGCAGGGCCTGGTGGTCCTTGAGGGCCAGGACGTCCAGGAAGACCTGTAGGTCCGGCTGGGCCTGCAGGACCACGCTCACCAGGAGAACCCTACATCCACACCACAGTGCAATGTTAGAAATCAGACAGCAAAGCTATAACAGTAAAAAAAACAAAACAAAAGGAATATCAGGCACATCTACACGACCAAATAGGTCAGACCTCGTCTTATATAAGGAGCGAACTGTGCATATCATTATATTATGTAAGAGCCTGGAACAACTGAGGGTGGGAACTTTTGCTATGAAGACAATTCCCAGAGATGGAGGCAGAATACTGAAGGTGTGAGCGAGAGAACGAGGGTGACAAATTGAGGATGCGGATGCAGTAAGTTGTACTCACAGCGGGACCAGGTGGGCCGTGAGGACCCTCATTCCCTTTCAGGCCGTGAGCCCCCTGCAGAAACAGAATAAAAGAGAAGGCTTCAGAAAACAAACACATCTGTTGGGGAAGCACACTTCCTGCCTCGCACTGGACTGCCTCTCTTCAAACAGGGCTCAGCGTGAGATGGAAAACCTCCTACAGTCCCCAAAGTGGAAGCTGAAGGCAGACGGGGGGAAGAAAAGTTATTTACCAAAAACGTCGGCAAGCATCCTTTACATTACAAAGGGAAAGAGGGGCGTCGCATCGTTTCTGCATCCTAGAGCGAAACAAAAAGCTGTCGCTGCCATTGATTTCCCCGACTAACAAGTTTGCAGCAAGAAAACAGTGTGAATTGCGTAACTACCAGGACATAACTTTTGTGCAGTTAGATTGAAAATTAAAGAAATAAACAGCCCGGAGCACGCTGTTCCTCTTCTGTAGCCCACTCAGGGATCTGATATCACGTCTGATTCTTGAAGTTCACCACAGTCATACAGCTTACAGATTTAATAGCCCAGAACTATTATGCAATAACCAAGCTGTGAGAGATATTGAATTTGTGCGATGCCATTGTGCCCGAGCAGAAGGCGATACTAACCACAGGGCCAGGCAGACCTCTCTCTCCGGGGAAACCTCGAGGACCGGGAGGGCCGTCTTTACCTGCTGGGCCTGCGGGTCCGGGGTCACCCTGTGGATCAAAACGCAACACTATTAATCCCGTAAAACCCCAGCGTGAACAAACATCATTAAATATTAAAACAGAGCTTCAGGATTCACCTTGGCTCCTTCCTTCCCTGCAGCACCGGGTAGACCTTGCTCACCAGGTGGGCCTGGGGGTCCAGGGTGGCCTCGATCTCCCATTGGTCCAGTCTCACCTGTTGGACCCTACGATTGAAAAACAAACAAATAAATAAATGAACAAAACATGCACACAACAGCACAAAACCCCTTTTGCAGAGGAGGTGTGAAGAAGAGACATTAGGAGGAACGCTCGGATAAAATCAACAATTTGATACAAAAAAAAAAATGCTACAATTTCTCCATTTATTACAAAACGTGGCGCGGAGAAGCTGAGCATTTGCTGCGTGGGAGGCTTACTAGTCATTAAGGCCACATACAGCTCCGTTATCATCAATGTTCTCAGCTGGCATTAACGGAGCGGCTGGGAGGGAAAGTCTGTTAAACGTTTATGCATAATGGATGAAGATCCCTTTTGCTAATATGAAAGAGGACAAACAGATTAATCCAATTCTTCGGACCGGAGAAACAAAAGCCTGAGTGATTTGGTAACTCTTAGTACAACATGTAGATTCCTTATTTTTCTGCACTTCGGGGCCGCACAGAAGAACAGAATCAATACGAGTTACGCAACCAAAACAACAGTCGGTGAGTCAACTGATAATATTATATTAGACCCGGAACAGGAAGATGGTCGGAGACTGTGACTCACCTGAGGTCCGACCACACCTGGAGGACCAGGGGGGCCGGTCTTGCCTTGGAATCCCTGAAATGAAAAGGAAAAAAAAAAACAGAGCTGTCATTGAAATGACTCTGGATAGTACAGATGAAGAGCTGAGTGCTCAGAGTAGTTTCTACTCACAGTCTCTCCTCTCTGTCCAGGATGTCCAGGCAGTCCGTCTTTTCCTGCAGGTCCCTGAGAAAAACATACAAAATACGAATGAGGTACACAGAAAGGCATTATGGGTAGGACGGGTATCACTACAGACCAAAATAAACCATTAACAAGTAGAATCAAAACTACAAGGCAAATGAAACCTGAATTTAGACCCGCAACGAATAATCGATTAGTTGTCAGCTGTTAAATTGATTGTGAGTTAATCGGTTTAAGTGTATTTTTAATATTTTCCTCTGTGAAAGAGAGATGAATATCTTTGGGTTGTGAGCAAGAGTCAAACATTTGAGGACATAATTCTGGGCTTTGGAGCACGACACGTTATTCTCATAGTTTATATACCAAACAACTTATTGATTAAGACAAATAATCGCTACTTTAACATGAGCCACCTAAACATTAGATAGTATGGCTTTGCTTGCACGCCTGCGTCATCTGATAAAAATAGTTAACTCTTTGTTGTTTTGATGTAATTGTTAATAGTGTCAATTGTTGCGCTGGAATATAGTTTTTTGTGGTCTACTGTGTTCACGTAGTAGAAATGGTAACTTGGCTAAATTACACGTTTTTGTGCATTACAACTTCAAACTATCGATCCAAAAACCGCTCCAGTAGGTCAAAAAGCTGCCGAATGAAGTACACTGTGGTGTCGGTATCACTTTAAACGAACAGTGTGAAACGTCTCTCCGTCAAAACAATGGGAGCTGTCTTCATTGTTGAGCGACCTCCACTGCAGGCTGAAATGTTCACATACTGGGTTGTTTTTCTTGTAAACTTTTATTCACGTTGTGTTTAGCCTCGCTCACCGACTTCCTCCCTCAATGTCCTCGACTCTCTCAGGCGACCACATGAGATGCAGCGTGACCTTGACGTCTCTTTGAACATCGTGTGAAACATTTGGTGCAATGCAAGGACACTACGACAAAATGTATCACAAAGATCTATGTGGTTTTATATCTCTAAGGGTGCTAGTATTGTTATTTTTTACCCCAACGTTGGGTTTATATACAGTGTTGTGTGCTGTCTGAGTCTGGACTTACAGGAGGGCCCTTTGGTCCGGGGAAACCAGTTGGTCCCTGAGGGCCTGGCAGACCCTGAAACAAACAAATGATTCCTGGTCAATAATAAGTTCTCTCTTACAGAAAAAGATTCTGATGTTATGAAACCAAAATGTGCCTCCATGACAGCGTGATGGCACGTACCCTCTCTCCTGGAGGTCCTGGTGGGCCGTCGTTCCCTGAGTTACCCTGAGGAGACAAAAGGGTAAATGGTGAACTTGTACAAAATAAAAATATGCGAGGAGGTGGGAGTGAAATGTTCTGTGCACCTTAGGTCCAGCTTTTCCTGTTGGTCCTCTCGGTCCTCTCTCTCCTCGAGGGCCCTTCCGGAAAAAGACAAAGCGGTTAAAAATCACAGAAAAGTGTCCTTAGAGAATATCTGTGACCTGAAAATGCTTCGCAGCTGAATCGTGTGGGTTTCCCCCCCTCAAGCACTGGTCAGGCTGAACCTCCGCGTTCAGTCCGCTGCCAAGCTCGCCATCTGTACATAAGCAGGAGTCTGCTGAGTAAGACTAACCGTCGGTCCTCGCTGTCCGCGTGGGCCAGGCTTTCCTGCCGTTCCCTGTGGACACGAAGAACACACACCATGATCAAAGGAGGGGCACTCGCATCATTAAGAGGCTGCATCCTCTCGGAAGAGCCGAACTGATGCCAGCAGACAGTCACATTTGCAAACACGCTTCAACAGAACTGAAGCCATTTGGGAGCGCTGAGATCTCTTATCATTAATTACTCGTTTCCAGAGCGCCATCCGTGTTTATCATCGCTTACATTAAATTCATTACTACCACAGAATGGAGCGTTTTAATCAACAATAACGCACAATTTAATGGTTTAAAAGCAGCATTATCACCGCGGCGGCTGCATACAACTTTAATGAGAGAACAATTATATCTTTTTGTGTGGCTTTTGAGTTCCTGTGAGAAAGTGTTAATGGGCACCGCTATCCCTTTCGGCCTGGGAGCTCGCTCTCATAAACTTCACAAATGTTTCGTGAAGATGAAAAGCTTTGTGCGCTCTTGCCCCATTCGTGGCGAAAAACACCATTACTCTTTGCGTTGGGGGAGCTAATGGCCCGTCCCTTTAAACAAAGAAGATGAAACATTGCTCAGCCACCGCTACGTGATAAACAATGCTTTTCGGGTGCTTTCGAAATGAGTTGTGTAAGTAGTAATGAAGAAGAAATGCAATTGTCTTTCTGTCCTTGGTAAAAATCTTTATTTCAGAGCCACACAGCTACCTCTACGTTGATAAATCCGGAGCGGCGGCGACAGCAGCCTGTCTCCAGCGCTACGCCTGTATCGATCCAACCCTTGTAGGGATGAGAAGAATAATAAGAAGTCTATCTGACATACCCGAGTTCCTTTCTCTCCATTGGCGCCAGGGAAACCTTGGAAACCCTGAGATCCCTGCATGTGCGGAGAGAAAAAAAAAAAGCAATTAATCATTCAAGACACAAACCTTAAATATTACATCCCCTTGTTTATTCCCCGAGATATCCGTCAAGTATTAAATGCAACAGGAGATTAAGTGCACCATAAATACAAGCAGATGTCACATCAGGGGCAGAGCGCTGACACCAAAAGGCATATTCAAATCCCCGTGTCTTTGATCAGGGAGCTTCAAGCACGTCCAGTTGTCAGACTGCAGCTTTGGCTCGGAGAGGCTAAATGATGAGCCATCAAAAGTGCAGCCCTCACATGCGCATGCATTCATCTTTCATTCCCTTTCAAATCCACACAGGGACGTGGACGGCTGCGGTGTCTATTATGCAGTGGGTTTTAAAGTTACACCATACCGAAATCCGTGACAATAATGTTTAGAAATGCATGCACGCACTTACCTTTGGTCCTTGTCTTCCTGGGTATCCTGGCAATCCGGGAACTCCAAGTTTACCCTGCGAACGAGACAAAAGGCAAATTTGTTTTTAGACGAACTGATGATCCTGACTTTTCGGTCCTTGAGTTGGAACTTTGCAACACACAGCAGCTTAATAAATGGTTCATTAAGTATTTTGCTGTTTGTTCACAGTGAAGAAGTCCAAAAATGCTGGATACTACAATTCCCATGATGCAACTCAACAGCTTGTCCTCTTAAACATCATCAGGGTTACTTGTGAGCAGTGTTGTGTAAAAGTACCCAAAGTCGTACTCGCATAAAAGCAAAGATATTGCGTGATATGTGACTTTGGTTAAAGTGTGAAAAGTACTGGAGTAAAAGTCTTAAAGAATCTGATTTTAAATGTACATAAGTATCACTTCCCACATTATGTACTTATACACTAGTCACACATTTATTATATGATACACTTTGTATTTATGTGTCTTTGTAAGTCAGATATCTGGTATTTTTCTGGGTTACATCATAGAAATTATGTTTCATTTTTATCTCCTGATGAATATTTTGTCAAACTAAATGTAAGACAAGCAGACTGCATCCTGCCTCCACACTACATTTGTCCAGCTGGGGATTTAAACAGATTTCAACAGTAGTCTTACTGGTAGTAGAACTGCATTAAAATATGAACAAGCACCTGCTGAACACAGTGCATTTATTAGAACCGGCTCAGCGTTTGAACGTGGAAATGTTGGCTGCCGTGCAGGCGCTAATTAAATATGAAAATGACTCAGCTGCTGCCTCACGTGTGATCCAGATCAGACTGGTGCGTACATCCATAATGCAGTCGAACCGCCATAATGCAAATATGTGTACAGTTCACAGTCAACACATGTGCCTCATTATACGAGGGAAGCTTTAAGGGTAATGAACACATCACCCTTCGGCTCATGACTCTCCAAATCAGATCGTGCATGAGTCTCGATGATCCTCGACGCCAGCTCAAGCCAATTTCCAAGCTTTTAGAGAAAGAGCGTTAAGAAGCTGCATCCTCTCCATGAGAGTAGAGTTAGTTTAAAGTATTTTCAACAACAGCTGACTCTGTGTTTGGTTTAATAAAGAATCTTAAGAACTGAATCCATCTGATGCTCCATGCCGGCAAGAAAAAAAATATATCGTTTGCCGTTCGAAAGAGAACGATCGCAAAAACAAATTTCCTCGTTAAGCCCTGGTGAGCTATAATCCGAGATCACACGCGCGACTGATGATACAAAACATAAAGTTTTTTATTCCGTTTTATCTGATGGATAAACTGATACATCCAATTTAGGCAGACGGGATATCCTGCCTGTGGGATACCAGTGTTGTAGCTGTAGACGCCAAACTGGCCAAAAAGAGGCTCACCTTCTCCCCGTTTGGTCCAAGAGGACCAGCATCTCCTGGGAGACCCGAGCGACCCTTTGGTCCTTCGGGACCGTCCTCTCCTCTGGGTCCGGCTGGTCCGAGCTCTCCCTGGAAGCACAGGAAGTCACAGAGGTCACATGCTATCCAACAGCTGAGGTTCAATGTGTAGAGTCGTGGTGCTGGAAGGCTGTTTTGGTTTTTTGTTTGTTTGTTTTTTACGTTCACTGCTGAAAGTGCACATTTTGCTCACTGAAGCATCCACAAGCATCGTGTGTGACATCACTTCCTCGTTCAATATTCAGCGTTATACTTTCATATTTTAAACATGCAGAAACCACAGAGAGTTTAGCCTGTGTATCCTAACAGACATGTTAGCTGTATTCCTTCATCATGAACCATAAATTTTAAAAAACACAAACATAAAGCCACATGAAATATTAATCATCTTTGCACTGCATGTTTTATCCCCTCAATTATTTAAGGTTGCCTAAAGTGGGGGCCCGCCATCAGGTTCGATTTAGTTTTTCTTTGAATAAATCACAATAGTAATCATTGTTCGTGCTGTTTTATTTTTCGGGAGGTACAAAACATTCACAGGTGGACACCTTCAGTCAAGTACAGAACTTGTGCCATCTTGCATTTTAACAATACAATAGGTGTTTGCTTACTTTTGGCCTGTGGCGTTCTGTGAAGTTTGAGTTTTTTTGGCTCTCGTAAGGAAAAAAAAATTGAGCACCCTGGTTCTAATGAGGTGGGCACCAGCTAGCTAACTAACTCTTGTTCTTCTCTGCATATTGCTGGTGCATGTCTGGGGGGCTTTACTGCCTTCAACTGTGTAAAGACGACTGCCTTCCACAATCACCGATACTAGTAGTAAGATTGTTAAAAACCAAGGTCCTTTTTTTCTTTTCGAGAATTGGGGGACATGTGAAGCCATCGATATTGTTGTACTGATCATTCCTTTACTACGCCGTCATGATCGCACACATTCGCATCCGTCGTATGAGTATGAGTGAATGTTTTCCTCTCAAGCCAACAAGGTATTCAGGTCGCCTCGTTTCGAGTGTGAGGTTGTTTAAAGAATCAAGTAAAGCCTATATTCCCTCGCCGCCTGCCCCTCAAAGCAGTTAGCGACCCTATTATTGCCTCTCTCTGTACGTGCGCTCCACTTCTAGCGGGACACGCGCTAAATGACAGAGTACAAACTCGCTCTGACAACCAGTCGCTGCTGCGGAGGCCCAGCGGTGTGTGAAAGGTATCTAGTTAAAGGCTTTTTGCAGAGTTGCACAAGCGAGCGGAGGGGAAGGAAAAAAAAAAAAAAAAAAACGAGCGCGCACACACCCACACTTGGAGTATACACATAAAACGGCATCAAGCAAACTGTACTTGACTCACACTTGCAAGCTCATCAAAGGGAAGACTTTAAATTGAGCACTCACACACACACACACTCACACTTTCGAAGGGATGCTTAAAAATGAGTCATTTAGATTCTGGGCCGTGTGTGTCTCCTCCAGAGCAGAGGGCCTCCTCAACCCCTTGCTTTCATGTGGATTTGCTGCATCTCCAGAGAAAAACAGGCTGCAGCCCCATGCCTCTCTCTCCAGTTTGATGGGGTTTAAAGTGCCATTGATTTCTCCTTCCTCTCTGTGCTCGGCTAGCCTGGTCAGGGGACCGGGGGTTTTGATGTTTGAAGTACGAGCCGGGGCGAAGAATGTTTCTCACTGTGAAAGACTGTTTTCTTGCTGCTTGACTTTGTAAATCCCTAATGCAGTTTGGGAAGCTGTTCCCGGGAACGCCTGTCAAACTTGAGCTTTCCTCCTAAAGTTGTCAAAGCTCAGATTGATGGCCGAGGGCGGGAAAAGAATCGGAAACTGCTCGCATGAACACACATGCTTTACATGCTATACACCCTTTTGATATTATGTTTGCTCGTTACCCACAATTCAGTAGTACTCGCAGAGGCTTAGACCATCAGGGGTTTTACATGGCAGAAGTGTTACTTTCATGAAGTTCGAGTAAAGGTCACCCTCAACTAAAAAACTATGCAGCACTGTAATCCCCCGCTCTGTCTGAAAAGCTGTTTTAGCACTCGTCTCTTTAAGGCTCCTCCCTCCCGATCGCCCAGTCTGCCCTGATTGGTCAGCTCACACATGCCCGACTCACTGTTGCTCTAAATCGATTCTTACGTGCCGCAATAGCCCGCGAGACACAAATCATGCAATTGTGTGACACGGCGATGTAGTGTGATGTCACAAAGTCGCAGGTCTACTGACGAGGCGTTTGAGGGGCAGGGTTTTCTGTGGGAGAGAGGAGCTTCTGTTGGACTAAAACCTACACAAAACACTGACCGAAAGAAAAAAAAAATAGATCTCCTTTAATATTTTTCTCTTCATGGGAACCTCGTGATATTAATGTTAATTAACATCCAACCATTGACTAATATTGGTTAGCACCTTAATTAACGTGTATGGATTCATGAACACCTTATTAATTATCAAATGATTATAAGAACATTAGTTAATGCTTATTACTACATTTATTTACACTCACAAACGTACCCTTACTGTACATTTTCCATAATACTACAATAATCTAAAATAACATATTAATAAAAAATAGTAATAATAAACTAAACTCCAGCTCTCAGGATGTGACTGACACACACTTACCCTGTCACCCTTGATACCCATGTCTCCCTTGAAGCCGGGGAAGCCGTCTTCTCCCTGGCAGGAGAATAAAGGAGACAGAAGGAGGTGAGGATGTAACGAAGGTGAACGAATGGCATAATACAGATGCTGAAACCATTTGTGAGGCATTCACACACACACACACACACACACTCTCAAAGACGAGCACACACAGATGTGGAGTCTTGGCAAGATCCCCTGTTGCCATAGAAACTCTTGATCATCTTTTTTTTTTCTTTTTCTTTTCTTCTTTTTTTTTTTCTTTTTTTGCTTCCGTGCCAGCAGAAGTCAGAATACAGGATTTCATTGAGATAATCATTAGCATCATGGATCAAGTGTCACCGCCATAATCCCTACAAGCACTACAGCTCCTCTGAAGTCTCTTCCTTTCACACAGTCACTTTTTTTTTTTTTTTCTCTCGCCAACAGTCGGCGCTCTCTTACCTTTTCACCCTTTCCTCCTTTAAGACCGCGAACACCGTCGGCTCCCTGTGATGCAAGAAGAGACAGACGTTACGTACAAACATGGCGCATGTCGGATTCTGGATCTCCACCAACGTGATGATTAGTTTCTCTAAAAATAGGTGTTGTGTTTGTCCGTGAACTACTTTTTTTTCTTGACCTTTCACCTCGTCTTCCCAGAAAAGAGCGCACACTTCAGATGTCCGCGGCGTCTGTTATCCAGAAGTCAAGCCGCCTGTGTGATCTTCTCTCTCGGCGGAAGCTTTAATGATCGGATCAATCGCAGCTTTTTGCCAAGATTCTATTTGATGGGATTTCTTTTGTCTTGGTTTTATCCGCTGCTGATGACAGCGGACGAGAGAAGGGCCGCGCACTTCGAGCCGTTATCAGCCCCTGTGACTAACCTCAGCGCCACCTGATGTGAGCGAGGTGATGTTAAGTCTGACGGGGGGACTCTCGGTGCTTAATCTCTGTGTCCAAGATCATTTTCACGCCTCTGTTACGAGGCCATTTTAGCATTCCACACGTTTCTTTCTTTAAGTTTGTTGCACAGCTTCTTTTTTCAAAACTCACACTAGTTGGCTGACAAAAACCTTGAAAATAATAACACAGATTTCCTTTCCAGAGGCATTTCAGATGAAGATAATGGGCAACTATTAGCCCATAACAGTTATTAATTACAGGGTGGCACCAGCTGATGAGATCACAAATGAATTTATTAGTGGTTGATAATCATCTCACCTTCACGCCTCGGGGTCCAGGATAACCGATGGGTCCTTGAGGGCCAGCGGGGCCCTGGGGAGATAAATGTTTGGTGAGAGTTTTGCAGCACACAAGCTATTACTGTACACACACACACACACACACACACACATGCACCCGCAGCACTACTGTTATCTCCATTAATGCAAAAGGCTTTATGCAAATGTGTCTGAAGTAGGACAAAGACGTAGCGCAGCTGAAATACATTCGAAATGCGAAGCTCCAAAATCTGGAGAGAAGTGAAGAGAGGGAGATAAAAATAAAAAAAAACTTACCATGTGTCCTTTCTCTCCATTAGGCCCTTCCTTTCCAGGGTGACCCTGTGAATTATTAAGAGAAATGTTATTGCATCTCATTCCAGGATAATTACTGCCATAAATACTACAACACCCCCTTTAACTGAGGGATTAAGTTGTAAAACTACGGGAGGACGAATCAAACTGGAAAATTGGAATAAGGGCCTTTGGAGTTCAATCTCATTTGGGATTTTCATCCTTAATGCGCAGAATTAGAAAACAGCGCTACCGGCTATTACTGCGCTCTAAAAGCCGAGACTGCTGTTTTGGGATTTCACGATACATTACACACATACTGTACATGCATGTGCACACACACACACACACACACACACACACACACACACACACAATATGCAGAAATCTAATATGGATGTCTGGTGAAAGGGAAACGGAGGAATGGAAGGAAAATCGATAGCATTCTCATGAGACAAAAGAAGCTCTGCAATCCCTCCGGTGGTCTTTTAGCGATGAAGAGAGGATGGAGAGGGAAATAAATACTGAGGAGAGGAGTTGACATGAGGGGCATGGAGGGGGCACTGACACTGAAACAGAGAATACTGCAGTTGATGGAAGATGCAACAAATGGGTGCATCTAAAAAAAAAAGAAAGAAAAAGGAGGGTCTATAAATGGCAGACTTTGACAGCCATTAGAGGAGCAGAGGTCCTCGTATGGTTTCCCTTTTACATTTCCCTATACACTCTCTCTTTCCGCTCTTTCACCACATCCCACCTCTTTTTTCACACCATCTCTCTTCATTCATATTTAACAGCCTCCCTTGTCTCCGTCTCCTTTAGGTGCCACCTGGTGCCTTTACCGTTAGCGCAGGTGTCTCCCGCGCTATCTGTGTTAGCATGTATGCGTCTGTGCGTGGGCGGGCTGTTCCACTGTTACACAGCTGGAGCTGAGTGTTGTCTCAGACATATGTCTCAGCCGAACAATTAACTCAGTGTGTTTGTAACGTGTGAAGAGGTTCTGAGATGTTGAGGCAGAAAGAGGCTGTTGTCATTTCTTGATAGCTGTCTTTTTCTTTTTTCCTATGTGCAACTTAAATGTACACTTCTTTTCTTTCATCTTTCACTTTTTTGCTTTTTGCAGCTCACTGAATCTTGGATGTGTGGTACATGAACTCACCGGAGGCCCATCAGCTCCTGGCATTCCTGGCAAACCGGGCTTTCCGGTTGGTCCCTAGATCAGAACACAAGACAAGATGTTAGGGCAAGTAAGACATCACAAAGCTAACAGGTAGCATTCCAAGGTTAAAAGTATCATAAAGGGCTGTATAAACGAATCTAAGCGCTTACAGTCATCTACTGGGGCAATACTGCACTGAGCTAAATGCTAACACTAGTGTGCTAACATCGGATTGCAACTATTTTGGTAATTAATAAATAGTTTCAGTCATTTTCTGGTAAAGAAAATGTCAGCCACTGGCCAGTGTTAGCTTACTTTTTTTGTCATGTATGATAGTAAATGAAAATTCTTCTGGTCTGTTGGACTGTTGGTTGAACAAAAGAAGAAACCTGAAGACGTCACTTTCAGCCCGGGGATATTTTTTTGGAACCACATGACATAAAAATTGTTTAAAAAACTGGCAGATTATTGATTGATTGAAAAAAAACAATCAACAAACATGCCTGCTAGAACAATGCTACCATGCTAACACCCTAACTCAGGTAGGATGTTTACAATGTTCACTCTTGAACATGCTCACAACAACAATGCTAACGTGCTAATGTTTAGCAGGTATAAAACGTACAATGTCCCACATGTTCACCACTGTAGCTTATGTGTTAGCATGCTTGCATTTGCTATTTGGTACAGATGGAAGTTGGCATTAACATTTCACTATATTTGGTAATCAAGTATTCAACAAATTCAAGTGATGTTCTGATGCTGCAGCTAAACAGGAAGTCAGGGAATCACCACAGTTCATCCCGTGTACCAGAGTCAATGTTGCATGAAACCGTGCGAGTGCTTACAGCGGCCATTTTTATTATTAAATCAGCCGCAGTGAATGAGTCTGTGTTTCTATGATTTATGATCAATCTGGGCTACTGTTTACTTTCTGAACCAACACCCTCAAACAAACCATCTTGTATCTCGTCTCAACTCTGTTCTTTTTTCTTTTTTTTTTTTGCTTCACCAGGCCACAAGCTCTCTGGTTATTTTATTTAACAATCACGAGAAGCAAAAATAACCTGCATTATTCATCCTTAAATTCAAACTATTTAATAACAAAACTCAATAACCTCTGCATAAACTGGCAGATATGATTTAGCTGCGATTGGATTAAAATGTATCAGGGTTTAAATCTATCTGTAGCCTCTTCGGTGGGGGGGCTGCGCTGGAGACGGGGACGCGTTTTGCATAATAGTGTGATAAGCATTTGGAGCTGAATAAGATGGCAACTTGGCTTTCAGCTCATGCAAACGAATGAGACAATTTCCTGCAATTTTTTTAAAGATTTGGGGGTTTATTAACATTTTATCGCGCTGGCAGTTTTTTTTTTTTTACCTTCTTCCCGGGGAGTTACATATTAAAGTTTCTTATAGAGTCGATCGTGTGATTTCGTACCTTCTCTCCTGGAGGTCCGATGGCTCCTTGGGGGCCCGGGAGTCCCTGTGGATGGAATACACAATGCTCAAAACATTTTATGTGATGGATTGGGGAGAAATCTGAAGTCAGACAACCTGTTCATCACTCACCTGAGCACCTGGGTTGCCTTGCTGTCCTGGAGGCCCTGGCTCTCCTTGAGGTCCCTGGAAAGAAAAAAAAGAAGCCATTTTTAGAAATCTCATTATAAATACAGAGATTGATTATGTTATTTACTTGAGTTAAAAGCGCTGTGAGAAGCAAAGACTGACTTGTTTCTCCATATGGTCGATTAAAAGTGAAATGTAGAACTGAGCAGACATAAATAAGCGTCTGTCCGGCAGCACATCACTGCATTATTACCTTCTTATACCTTAAACAGGCCGTAACTTTCAGACAAATAGCAACAATTTCTAGCTCTGGATCAAGCTCGACGACACACCTTTTTCCAAATGAAAGAAAAACTGCTGAGCCACAAACACACGACACCTTCCCTCTCGGATAACTGGCAATCAATTACGTTGCCCCCCTCTCCCCGTGCAAGAGTCTGGGAAAAGCTGTTGATCTTCCATCTCTACCTAGTTGGACCGTTTCCCGAGCTGCTCTCAGCCAGGTATTCTCTCATTACAGTCAGCCGCTACCAAGAAATTGACCTGGAATGATACGACTGGCCGTGGCGGACTGCTCAAATGGATCCAAACACAGTCGGCCTATTCTTCATTATCTGCTAAATATCCTCTGATTGTACTGCTGTGTGTGTGTGTGGGGCTCAGGAGGCGACACACTGGGTACAATAAAGAGGAAGAGATGAGCGCGTTGTATTTTTTTAGATTCAGTTTTGTGTGTGTGTGTGTGTGTGCTGAGTTTTTAATCTGGCAAACGGAGAATGTCGGATACAGAATATTAGCATTCTAATCAATTCCAGCTTCACTTACGATGTTTCCTTTGGGTCCGGGGTGGCCGTCCATTCCGGTAACGCCCTGCAGCAGAGGAGATGAACACATCATTCACGTGTATACAAGCAGGTCAGCAAATCTGTAATTCACTTAAAGAGTTATTATTTTGGGCGGTACTTCCTAGCTGTTAAATGCATAGTATGTATTTTTCTGCCGCTTGGGATTCTCTCAATCGAACCAATTAAACCAACAGATGTAGTTTGAGGACTTTGTGTAATAGTGGCGGGATCACAGAGGTTGTTGTCTTCATTATTAAACAACCACCATGGTCGATAAAAATCCATCAGATGTTTGTTTCACGCGAAGTTTAGTTGCTAAAGCCGAATTCCCTCCTCATTCTCAGATGTTTCCCTGGAAGTTCGAGTGACAAGCCGCCAAATATAGCACTACTTTGGAGAAAAACTGCAGATTTGTACACTGTATTCATCCTGCAGAAGAGGCAGAAGAAAACAGGAATCCAACAACTTATACCTGCTTTTCTTTTAGGAAGCCTCTCCATGTGAAGGCAGACAGGGACGGTTCTGACCCGTATTAACTTAACCCCTAACCCTGGATAAAAATAGGTGACTCGATTTGATGACTCCATTGATAGCTTGAAGTTGTGAATGATTTGTGAGTGTCTCTGCTTTTTATCTCCAGTTAAACAAACATGTGAATGAGGAAACGTTATCACATCTTTACATCTGATTATAGACAAGTTTATGAAATTGTTTGCAAGCCACACTTTGGTTTGAGTGTGTGATTTATTGTGTTTGAGATCTCCGCATACCCGCACAGAGATACTGCTTCAAAATGAGCCACCTGATCGATGTGCACCGCCCGTGTTAAATTAAATCCGTTGAAACGATATGAGCGTTTGGATTTGGCTTCGCTGTAGACACTTGTCTGAAGTGCCGAAGTCAAATTCAATAACATATGCTACTCTTTTATGTATGCCGCCTGAAATATATTGAGTTTTCTATTTCCCTGCGGATGTTGTTTGCATTGTCTTCTGTGCTTGTTCGCCTGTGAGATGGAACAATATGCTCTCCAAACAGTAAATCTATTGTAACAGAGTAGATATGAATAGGTGAGAGGAGGGGGACTCACGGGGGGTCCGGGAGGTCCCTGAGGTCCTTTTGGTCCCAGCAAACCGCGGGGCCCCTAGGAAACAAGAAGAGAAATGAGATTGAGAACGATATCACACCTTGCGAGAGGACTGCTGAATTATTAAACACGTGTAGCTAAATCAAGTTTTCAAAATTATACTTCTGGAAACAACCTGACTTCCCGAATGTCCTTGAGGATATTCGACAGAGTCGGTGATGGGAAGCTGAATCCGCTTCCTTTTTCTTTTTCTTTTTTTTCTTCTTTACTACACATTTCCCACAGCTACGCCTCTTGAACAATGCTTTGAATCTCTGCGGTTTGCCTCACAGCCACAGTTACCTAACAAGACGTATTGTCCTGGCAGTGTGGATTCACACCGATGTAGCACACCCTGGTGGACAAATCAAGTCATGACAGCAGCTATCAGGGTTTCTCCTTGCTTGTCTTTCTTCCCCCTCTGTGAGGAATATCCCGCCGGAGAGAGCGGGAGGCTATTATAACGAGCCTGATGTGAGCTGCCTGCATTTCTCACCTCCAAAAGAGGCACTAGAACACCTGATCACCGCACACATTATGGCTATATAACGCTAAATCTCCTCTTGGATGTGGCTGGAGTCTGCAAGAGGATGAACGGCGTCATCAGACCATATGTTGCCCGCTAACACAACGACATGATGAGAGCGGACACTTGGCTCTCGGCTCTATGCTGCAATCTCTCAGTGTTGTAAGGCTGGATGGTAGGACATGTGATCACTCACTGGTTCACCAGGAAGTCCCCTGGGTCCAATCTCTCCATCATCTCCCTGGGAAAGAGAGAAAGAGAGAGAACGGGTCAGAATGTGGAAACAGACGGTGAATGATAATAGAGGAGAGAGTGAGGATGTGTGTGTGTGTGTGTGTGTGTGTGTGTGTGTCTGTGTGTTACGAGGATGGAGGATATAATAGGGAGGCATGAAGGCAAAAAGCAGAGGAGGAGGGAATCGGGTTGCATCAGCTGTGGGTAATGAGGATGGCTGGGGGAGATCAGAAGCAGATAAAGGTGTGCAGAGATGAAGAATATTAAGAGAAAATTGAGCGAGAGAAGGAGAGCAAAGCGGAAAGTGGAAATGTGGGCGCTGATGAGAAAGGTGAGTTTGGTAAGAGGAAGAGGTTCAGCTCGGAGCAATTTGTGTCTTTCTGCAGGATGAGGATAACAGATGAGATGGATCAGACACGAGCTTTAGTTCTACCGGGCCTCTTAGGCTGAAATAACAAAAAAGAAAATGCAGGAAAAGAAACCGGTAAAAGAGAAAGATGTGAGGTCTGTTTTTTTTTTTTTTCTTCTGCATTACCCTCTCTCCATCCTCTCCAGGAGCGCCAGGAGGTCCGGAGGGTCCAGGTTCACCCTACAACAACAAACGTCAAGATTCTTAACAGTGGCACACATCAAAACAAACACACACACCTTTTATACACACCACAAAACAACTCACTCTGTGTCCTTTTTCACCAGGAAGTCCGGCCAGACCATCAAACCCTCGGTCTCCCTGCGGAGCAAAGAGAGAAAAGTTGCACACATTTTCGTACAGATGGGCTTCAGAAACACACTTTTTTCAATTAAAAAAAAAAAAAAAACAGCATTATGAAATATGGCGCAGTGAAGTGTGCTGTGAATGTGGCAGACAAGGTACCTTGGGTCCAGACTGTCCTGGCATGCCCCTGGCACCGTCAGATCCAGGACGACCCTGTAAAAATAACAACAGTTACGTAACACGTCTGCTGACCGATCACTTCAAACATGCAATGAAGGCTAGAATTTTTAATTCAGCACTCTGAAATGTATATAAACGACTTTGTGTGAGTAGCAGAAAATGTGTTGCATGCTTGGTCGTCCCAACTCAGTTTGTGTCACGCTTACCCTTCTGCCAGGCTTTCCAGGTGGGCCTTGGGATCCCAGAGGACCACGTGGTCCCTGAAACACAAACACTTCTCTGAAACTCAAAGGCATTTCTTCATGTTTAGGTCTACACCTTGGAAAATTATACCAAAACATGCAAAGTTGCACATAACTCAATTTGCTACAACAAATAAAACAGTTTAACAATCTAAGTTAAAATGTTTTAGATGAAGGATTTTATTTCAATACATTTGTTTCTGTTCCTGATAAATTCATTTTAAAAACTAAATTTCACATTTTGCTCGTACCTGAGGGCCTGATTCTCCAGACTCTCCCTTCAGTCCTGGTACACCAGGAGGACCCTGAGGAGAAAAATAAGTTAGAAAATCCAATCGACACTAAACTAATGAAAGTGTTCAGCTCAGCTACAATATTCATTGTGTGTACAGCGCGCTACAATATCTGCTGAGCAAACCGTTGAGACTTTGAGTCGGTGCCGTGAGGTGATACCTACCAGAGGGCCGGGCCTGCCAGTCAAACCCATCGGACCTGTGGGGCCGCGCATGGCGAGCTGGGCACAGAGAGGAAAAAAGATTAGCAAATACAAAATTAGATAAAAATACATAAAGAATCAAAATATGAAAAATTAAACCGACATCTAACATAAATCTAACATGCATTCAGCTATTTGCATGTGTGTGTGTGTCTGCTGTAAGTGTATTCATGTGTGTTCATGCGTTTTCTTTTTTGTGAGTTTGAAAATGATGTGAAGCTGCTGAAATAATAATGATAAAACAGGTTGTAGAAACAGAGTAGGAATACAACATACACATATCTTAGCTTTAGAAAATGAGAACAATAAGAAAATGTAAGAGGATTTGCAGAAGAAGCTAGTTTGTAAAAACAAGAGTGGCGCAGGACGACGCTGGCTGCTGCAGTGTGATGTGTCTGTGTGTGAACTGTTACCCTGGCCTGCTGCATGATGGCTTGCATCTGGGCCTCCTGTGCTGATACAGCAGGTCCCTTCTGTCCGGAGTCACCTCCAGCGCTCATTCTGAACTGTGGGGGGAATCACAGATCCAGTAAAAAGATGTGACCAGCACACATTAATCACTGGTGACACGCATCACGATAATAGCTGAGACAAATCTGGAATGAGAAAAAGTCACTCCAGGGGAACAAATATCAGCTCCCAACAACATTTTCTTTAGTACAGAAGAATCATCTTGAAACTATGCAACAGATGTTGAACTACAGTAAGCGTTGGTCTCCAGCTGCCAAACCAGGGAATATCAAAAGCAGCCTCTGCAAGCCACCAGCTGCAAATTCTACTGGCATCTGGTGGTGATAAGCGGGAATTGCACCGTGGGTGAATATCCAGGCTTGTGGTGCAGCACAGGTTTGTTTGGACCAGGCGTCTCTGGTTGGGTTACGCAGCACAGCAAGTCTCCTCTGGCCTCCTCTGGAGGCCGACTGTCAGTCGACTCACAGATGCAGAGCAGCACAACAGTGGAAGACGGAGCAGGATTTCACCATCGCAGAAACATTTGTTACCAAGAGGCAAAAATACAAACAGTTGATAGAGAACATGAGGGCTGAGTCAGATCTATTGCTGCTCCAGATTTCTTTTTCGTTCACAATTATTTTTTGCACATCCCGCAGTGCCTTCTTCTGACTAGATGTCTGCTGAGTTTCATTAAATACTGGCCCATCTTGTCCTCGCTATCTCTGTGACCATCAAATATATGCAGCTATTTCTTTTTCTTCTGCCTGCCAGTCTGTGAGCTTCTTGGTCTGTCTTTGATTCCCTCTCTCTCTTCATATTTAAGGCTTTTTTGTCATTCCTTTTCCAACACTCACTTCTCCACTGACATTCCACTGCATCATCAAGCCTTGAACAAACTGTTCTGATACATTAATTTGTTGACAAGCGGGGGACAGAGACAGAGTAGAACACTGGGAACGACGGGCACTACGTCATATTTTCACGCAACACCGACTCATGTTAGAGCCGAGTGTCGACAGAAAGATGCATCACTAACAAGCCCTTAAAGCGGGCGTCACTGTCATGTTTATTCCAGTTTTTAAACGCTGAACCGAACAATCCTCTGGTGAGAGAGGGGCGAAACAACAATGCATGTTTCTCATTAGACTCGGAGCTCGGGCATCAGGTTTCAAGTCGCTGGTTACACCAGAGCGACTCGAGTTTCTGTCCAGACGGAGCTCACTACATGGCTCCCCCAGACAGCTCTGTGGACCCCCAAAACAAACCACAGCACCACATCTGCACAACTCGTCAAGTCTGACGGCGGCAGCTTCAGACATCTTCCGAGAACGACGAAAAGAAAGTAAAAGAGGTAGACGGAGGAGGAAGTCGTTAGCGCTGCCGCGTGGAATCATTGGACGCAGATGAAGCTACAGAGAGAAACCGACGGCGTCGACCTGCTTCCTGTCTAACACTAGAGGACTTCTTGGAAAGACACACGATAGGTTAGCTTAAAATCTGACTGAAAAATGTTGAGCACGTTGAAAACTATGTCGCTGGAGAGCGTTTAGTCAAAACAACCAGGCGTGAGCACCACAGATGATACTAAGGGGGGTATCTCACTTACTGAACATACCACAAGGGGTTGCTCAAGCTCAGATTTATGTGCCAAAATATTTACAAGAGACAGGTCCATTAAAACATTTTTTAAAGGAAACCCCCTTCATCCCAACACTGTGTAAACCACATGTCAGAGTTACTGATGAAACAGAGCGATACGTCATACTTGGCTTTCAGCGCGGCTAAAGAAGGACATGAAGCCACATGGAAAATGTTTTAGCACTTTAAGCGGCGTAAACACGAAAACAGACAGCGCATTCTGCCATCTTTAACCCTTTTTTTTAAAATAGCAGTTTTAATATACTTACAGGCAGCATCAGGACAGTTCCTGGGGGTCCTGGCAGACCATCAGCACCAGGAAGACCACTACGACCCGGAGGACCCTTAAAGGGAAAACAACAAAAACATGAGCACGAGAACACTGACAGAAATGTGGTTATTCTCTGGAAGTTTTTGAAAGCTCACCCTCTCTCCAGGATCTCCAGGGCTGCCTGGTGGGCCAGAAGCGCCTGGGGGTCCGGGGAGACCCTATTTCAGGGGAAAGTTCTCACGTTACACACATCATACATACATACATACATGCATGCATGCATACGTAATGCAATACAAAGAAACAGCTCCACTACAATTCTCGCCCTTCTCTTGCAAAGTGGTCACACATGGGAGAAAGGAATGCATGAGGCAATACGGGACAGCTTGTCGAGCTGTAAATCCTTTGTGAGGCGCTCTTTATTTGTCTATTGCTCAACGCCTGAATGGCGGGACTCCGTGGGACTCCATCTGCAGGGTGTCAAGAGCAACTGAGTCTGAAAAACCTTCCCCGGATAAATAATTTAGTTCTCCAACATCTGGGCAGGTCCATATATCTTCAGGAGGGAAACTGTTAGTGGCCACTCCCTTTGCAATGGAAATAAGAGAATAAAACTAAAACTATCTTTTTTCTATCCAAGTATGGGGTGACATAAACTTCTATTAGCTCTGTTATTTATAAAGAGAGATCATGGGAGAATAATGCCAGGGATCAAGAGAGAACAGAGAGAGCACAGTGGGAAGTTAAAAGGAGGAGATTCGGAGTGACAAGATTGACTTACTGTTGGCCCCTCAGGCCCAGGCGGACCCTCCACCAGCATTCCCTGAAACACACAAGCACAGAAAAAAAAAAATCATCAGATACCACAAGAACTGTTTCATGACCTCATTCACCACGTCCGTACGCACACACAAGCGAGTCCGGCGTCCGCTAATACGAGGCCATAAGTCTACATGAATACATGTCCCGACACACCTGCCCATCCATCAACTTTCCATCTCATAGTCTTCGCTAAATCCAGCGTACATTCCTGCCTGTCATTTCGGTTTTGCCCGCAATTAATCCACAGAGACGGAGGACGGCGAAGGGCTGCAAAGACGCCCCGAGGTGCTCGACTACCTGCAGAGAGGCTGAAGCAAGCGCTCATCAAAACTCCAGTGATAATTAATTTGTTCACACCGACGGACCAGCACTCTGATCACGCATGCATTAACCCAGTTTATATGCACGCGTCCGTGCTTTTGAAATGGATCAAAATGAGACATCTTCTGGAAACCTGAGCTCACCGTGGACTCCATCTGACTTAAAGATGCTTTGCTGCAGCTCAGCGGCTACAGAGACATTGTTTTTTTTGTTTGTTTGTTTGCTCTTGCGGTAACAGTTTTGGCTTCCTGCTTTGTTGTGAGGACAGAAACTCGCACTTTATCCAAACTTGTTACGAAACAACAATTCTTTTTTTTTTTTCTTCGTTTTTTTGCATCAGCCCCTGAGCTCTATCCAAGGAGCCTTCTCATTATTAACTTACCACCATTCATCTCCGACGCTCCCCGGGTTGTGCTTGTGTTTCGCCTACAGTGTGTGTGATGGGAAACGGGCGAGACCTCGGGGGTGTGGGGGGGGATGAAAAGTGTGTGCATTTCTGTTGCAGTAAAGTTTGTTTACAAGAGATGAGACGCTCCGGGCGGGGATGTATCCTCGGACGTACTCGCACACACACACACACACACACATACGGTCATCGCGAAAGAGGACGCGGACACACACTCTTCTTTTCCGCTCTCACGTATAAACATGGAGACACTCAGTCAGAAAGTCGTGTATACTCCGCGGAGTTCAGTGACATT
The DNA here is from genome assembly GCF_904848185.1 of Acanthopagrus latus. NCBI lineage: Eukaryota > Metazoa > Chordata > Actinopteri > Spariformes > Sparidae > Acanthopagrus > Acanthopagrus latus. Next base: position 21,969,998 of record NC_051050.1, on the reverse strand, counting down.
TGTTTGAAGTGAAGCAGCTGTAGCGCTATCACAAATATAAATTCCTGGTGTGTCAGATGTACAATTGCAAACACACAAGAGGAGTCGTCCTCATTTCCACGTTACCTGTATATACACGAGTGTCTGAATCACAGCCGGATGCGCTCCACCTGTTTTGGCAACGTCTCTCTTACTTCTCTTTCTCCTTTTGTTCTCTTTGTGCTCCTTCCCCTCCATCTCCCCCCTTGTGTTTACACAGTACCCACTCTGTGTTTAGAGATTGTTGACAATCCCTTTGCGTGGCCATTCTCCAAATGTTTATGCTGTAGTCCTGATGAACGGCAAGGCGCGAGAACTCGTGAGAAAAAGAGGGGTTTTTTTGGGGGGGGGCCTTTTGATTTTTTTTCTTTCAGAAGTGAGAGGGGCTGTGTACGTGTTTGGATGCGGATCAGTCGTACGCAATCACAAATACAAACATCCACGCGTACATCCATGTGCACGCCAGCAGCCTGCATCTGCTGCTCGAGTATGTTGTTTAAATAGTGGTACTCACAGGCTCAATAACAGCCGGCTCTCCCTTCTGTCCCTTCTCGCCGCGAGCACCGTCGACCTACACGCCAAACACACAGAAACACACAAAATTAACCTCACCCCCATCAAGTTATCCTCCCGGTCTTTCAAAGTCATATCTTTGCCGTTATTTCTCACCTGTCCGTAGTAATCCTGCGTCTCAGCGGGCAGTAATTTGCCCTCTTGGTCATCGTAATCTGTGTAGGAGTCGTAGATGTCCAGATCGCCATAGTCGTCGATGTTCTCCTCCTTGAATAAACCTTTGTAGTCGCCCTCGCCTTCGACGCCCAGGTCTGTTCCGGTGGCGATGGATCCTCCTGCTCCGGTGCCGGCGCTGGCCGATCCACCTCCAGCGGTGGAAGATCCTCCTGCTGAGACAGAGCCGCCTCCAGCGGAGACAGAACCACCTCCCACTGAGACAGAACCACCTCCGGCAGACCCGCCACCGATGGTGATGGTAGAACTGCTGCTGCTGCCTCCTCCACCACCGCCGACATGGACGGAGCTGCTGCTGCTGCTGCTGCCTCCTCCACCACCACCGCCGACATGGACGGAGCTGCTGCTGCTGCTGCCTCCTCCACCACCACCACTGACATGGACGGAGCTGCTGCCGCCTCCTCCACCACCGGTGTAATGGTAATCGTATCCATCACTGTAGTCATCGTATGTTGAAGCTCCAACCTACAAAGACACAGATGTGTTATGATTATATATTCAGATGTACTGTTGTTATACATGAGCCCAAACCTGACCCTGACACAGGGGACATTACATTATGGCTTTAAGCAAGACACTGTTTAGACAGATGTAACTGACGAGGAAGAGTGTACGTCCTCCCGTGCAGCATACCAGAGCTGCAATTTATGATTGTTTCCATGACAGATAACCCTGCAGATTATTGTGTCAGATTAAAAGATAGAACATGTCTCATGTTCCACAGCTGAAGTCTTAAAACATCTTCTTATCTGCCTGACAAACTTTCCAAATCCCCCAAATATTGAGTTTACTGTCATAATTTTTGAAGATGGAAGTCAAAAAATGAGAAACTTCGGTCAAATTCCTTGAACCTGGACACATTTGGTCACTATATCGATACTGGCTCTGCTTCCTCCAGGTGGATTGGTGGGTTATAACAGACCGACTGGTCCACGAGGCCTCTGGTTGTGCACAACACGCATAGTTTGTGACAAGTAAAGACACATGAGATTGATGTCAACCTACTGATGTCTTATTGATGGTTATCGAACTTCCTCCTCCACTGGTGATGATCTTTCCTCCGGTGCCTGCGTCCAGCCCGATCCTTCCCACTGCTCCCAGATCTAGTTCTCCATCGGAGCCGATGCTGGTGCTGGTGATGGTGACACGACGAGTGGTGTCCCCGTCCGGCGATGCTGTGGACTCATCGTAGTAGGTCTCGTAGTTGCCGTAGCCGTCGTAGCCGTCGTAAGGGCTGGCCTCCTCTCCGTAGGTGTCTCCTCCGGCGGCTGAGCTGGGTGTAGCATGGCCGACTCCGCCAGAGGATGAGCTGGATGAGCTGGATGAGCTGGATGAGCTGGAGGTCACCACTGTGCCAGTAGAGCCGGCGCCCACAACCTCCTTCACTGTGGTAATTACATCTCCGTCTTCTTCCGGCAGCTAGTAAGGGCACAGAGAGGATTACTGTTAGCGCCCCGATTTCATTTAGATTAATATGTGAAGTCACACTTGTGCTAGATTACCGTGGCTTCTTCTTTTGTGGTTGTCTCGGCGTCAGGTGACGCATATGGCTTGCCATCAGTGTCCTCATAGTAAGGGTATTCATAATAGTAGCTGTCCTCCTCCGTGTTCTAAAGGAGAAAAAAAAAAACATGACACTGACACTGAGGGAGTGTGACCAAGAGAGAGAAAAGAAAAACGATCAATTATTGAAAACATAATTTTTTTTTTTTTTTTTTTTTTTTTTAAATATGAGCCTCGGCTCTGTTGCTCCTGGCTCTGGCTGATATATGCGCGACAAGACTGGCCATCGATCAGACGAGCACAGGAATGCCGACTACTCCCGCTGCATCTCCCTGTTGCAACTCGTTACGACTGAGTGACAAATGACTTTTCTGCTGCCTTTTTCTTAATGAAATCTTTAGAGGAGGGAAAAAAAAATGGGTCAGGTTCACATGCTCGCTTTCAGGCATACCAACAGGGCCGGGAAAAGGTCAGGAGGAAGAGCTTCCTGTCCGTCTTTTAACACCTCGCCGACACACCTTTACGCAGCACTGGGGAAACAGAGCGGTGCAGGGGATGCAGGCTTAGGCAGGCACCGCACCATTCCTGAACATTAGTTACTAACTGCACAGACTGATAACACAGTTCCCTCGAGTCAGCACTTTGCTCTGGCAGAGCGCAGCTCCCCTTGCATAAGGCCAAGAGGCTCTTTTCAGCACAGGATCCGACCGAGATCCGATGTGAGTATTAGAGACAATTATGGATTAAGGGAAATGAACTTCCGAGAGTTAAGGTCAAGCCATGGGAACACTCTGTGGTTCTCTTGTCTCTTGTAACGGCCTCGAGTTTACACAGCTGCACCATGAAACACATTAAAACTATGAAAACCTAAAATGGGGAGGCAGGATATTGGATTTTTGCTGATATTAAGATGTTTTTCAACACATTTTGGCTGTTTGCCACTGATAACAAGACATTCACATTCACGTATTTCAGTGGAATTAGACATAATTATTCCTGCTGTCAAATACTGATACCTTGACACACATGTTCTGAAGAATGCAATTTACGCATTTGGCTGGATATAGTTCTGGTAAACTCTTATCATAATGGGCTACTGGCAGATGTAGACATATGATGATGCCAACATCATCAGAATTTGCTGGGTAAAATAAGGAAACTACATAGTCAACACTTGATTATGCCAGCAGATAATTAAGGCATCATCTTATCAGCCTGTCATCTCAGCATAAACATATTATATATCCGTGAGGAAAGGTCTCGTTACTCACATATTCATCAGTGTTGGGGTCCTGGTTCTGAGGCTGGTCGGGCGCTGGCACTTCACAATCGGGGCTGTAGTGCTCACAGTAGTCATAGGCAGCACGATGGTCTGCTACAATCATTAGCTGCTGGATGTCTCCCTGGAAATCGAGAAACAGGAAGTCACGTGACTGGAGTGGACACAGACACAAGTCATGCATGTGAAATAAACAAGCAAACAATCGCCAGCGACAAAGACGCCGCTCTCACACTCGCTGACCTAAGGAGGGAAAAATGAAGGCACATAAACAAACAAAGACGAGGGGGAACATCTGTGTGCTGCAGCGTTAGCACATGCACAACCAGGCAGTCCTGAAACTAGGTCAAGCCAGGGGGAATCTGAGGGTGACTAAATGATGAAGAACTTTGTCCCGCGTCCAAGAGTGTCGTCTCGCATCAGAGTTGAGCACCAGAGTGTGAGACAAAAAGGTTACAGCAAACAGAGCAGAGCTGCGAGAGAACATGGAACAACTGACTTCATGTAGCCGCGGACGATGACAGACACAAACGCAACCAGTGTGTGTTTCCAACAACAGCCGAAGGATCTGAGCGGGACTTGAGGGGATTTTTGCCTTCGAGCTGATCAAGACGAATACATGGGCGACATGTCGAACATGAGCAGACGTGCAGTTACAGAGTGTGTGCATGAGTCGAGGTGAAGGGGGTGGGACAGTAGCAGAAGTGAGAGATTTAAAGAAAACTCAAAAAAAAAAAAAAGAAGAAGAGACAGAACAGAGGAGATTGATAGAAACAGAAGAGGAGAGAACAAGAGGGAAGAAAGACAAGGCTCAGAAGGATCCCCAGGCTACATAGGGAGCTGGGTGTGTGTGTGTGTGTGTGTGTGTGTGTGTGTGTGTTTGCCACATGTTTCTGAACAGAATGCATATGGCACGGAAAAAGGCTGCGCTGTATCTCTCCAAACATGTCCTAATCATACATTCAGACCCGCTGATGTCATTCCACATCGATCAACTTTAGCTGAAACTAATATATTTCCGGGGGGGGGGGGGGTTGGATGAGAGTCACGAAGCAGAAACCACCACAGAGGGGGTGAAGTGGTTTTAATTATGTCTCATTGCCAAAAAGTCTGAAATCCCAAAACATCTCTTTCCAGCTTAAAAACTCTGCGGATCGCTCTCTTTCTCTGACAAACATAAATGCATCACATTTGAGGTCTAACCAGCGACAGTTCACTGCTGCTACACTTGGACATACCACACACAGCTCCCCATCTTGGGTCCTTTAATAATGCCTTGCAAAACACCCCACAAGATGATGTTTCCTGCTCAGTCCTTGGCTTATGTTATCGGGGAGGGGGGGGGGGTTATGATGGATGCGAGCAAACAAATCCCAGTACTTCCTCCAAGACAGAAAGACTGCCATTACAAAGCTCTCCCAGCTATGAGCTCGGGAGCTCCCAGGAAACTTTCAAATGGCTACCTCTGAGCTATTTGTCTAAAGCTGGGATCCGTAAGGGAGCCTCGACTTGCTATCATTTTGACAGCCTGTCTCTTATCCTGGCATGACTGCGTGTCACAGCTGCGCTGAGCGGGGATGATGGGAATTCAATGTTTGAAATGAGGTCACATTCAATAAGGAATCAGCCCTCAGTACGACAAAACAGCCCTGCCGTCTGGAGCGCTGCGACTGCTTTCCTATTCACATGCCATTCTTCGGCGTTCCTTTTTCTCTGTTTCCAAACACTCCTTTTCTCCATCACCCGGAGCAGCCAGAGGAATGTCAGGGTAGAGCCTGACCCACAAGTGGTGTGATCCTAATTGTACCAGGACGAGATAATTAATCATACACCTTAGGAGTAATGAGAACATCCTCGCAGCAGTGAGAGCAGCGTGGCAGAATGTGTTTAATTATGTGCGACATGTACACAGAGAAAGAAAAGAGGCATGTGCATACTTAGAAAGAAAAACTGTGCCGCTATAAGGAGCTTATTGAGGGTGGAAAAGCTGATGGTTGCATTTGATTGTACCAACCCTACAGCCAGAGGCATGTGAGAGAGGGAAAAAAAGGAGGATGGGAAGAAGAAGAAGCTAGATGGGAAACGTGGACATGAGCTGAGCTGAGCTGAGCTCCGTTGCGTTGGAGTGTTCAGCACAAAGAGTTCCAGCCGTCTGAAGTTTTATTCTGTGTTTAAAAAAAAAAAAAGGTTCTGGACTATAAAAAGGGAAGCCAGGCACTGAGCACAGGGATAAAACCAAATACAGATGGACAGGCAAGGAGAAGTTAGAAACCAATGATTTCTTTCTTGAACTGCACTTGGATTTGGAAGAATCAGAATCGATGCAGCAGAAGGGCTGAGTAGCAAAAGATAACATACAGTACAACATGATAATAGTTACACTGTCAAAGAAATATGACAGTCCACCTGTAGCTTGTGGCAGTAATGGTTCTGTATGTGTGATTTGATTGGACAGTTCAGTACAGTAATCGGCCTTGTAATTCATTTACAGTATCTGATAACACTTCCAAATAGTCTGACCCAACCCTGACTTGTAGCCCTTAGTATGGGTGCAGCTAAAAAAAAAAAACACTGGATCCTACATTTCCCAAAATGCAACTTCATAGTGTCACTTCCTTAGACTACCTACCCTCACCCCAGATTGTAACGCGACCTGTATTTGTGCATTTGTAAAGGCTGAGCCCAGTCCAGGATCGAGAGACATCCTGAGGTGATATTCAACACATCGGTGCTGACGTAATGTTAAAGTTAGCATGCTAACCAGCTAGCCCTGGACCATCTTGTCTCGTTATACCTGCTTTGTATATCTAGAGCTGATAGTCTGATTGTAAAGCTCAGGCAGAGTCGGCTAAAAGAGCTGCTAGCTGCATTGCTGACTGAGCTAATTAGCTGACAGCAGCCACAGTTAGCAACAGCTAGCAGTTACCCTGGTTATATGCTGCCCCCTATTTGCTTGAGGAGTGGCTACTTCTTACACTTTGCACCTTTAATTCTGATCACATATAATATATAATTTATAATAATGAATATATAAAATCATTTGATCCCCTTTTTCTCTCAAGATATAAACAATGACTGGAAAATAAACTGTCACTCTGCACAAGAGTGTCTTTTTTTGATACATCACAACAAAGATGCTTTCTCACTTCCTTTCCGTTACCCATGAATTATTTCTGCCTCCATATAAATGGCGTGCAGCGCATGGGTTCCCATGAAAACTGTACACCTCCACAGTGAAACTATTGTCAAAGTCCTGATCCACCGTGACAACCGCTAAAGCTGGTTCTGATTTCCTTTTTTCTTTGAGCCGGCGCTGCTCTTTTCACCGCACGTCGCTGACAGATTGCGCTGCCAAATGTTATATAAGCTGCTGTTTTACAGATGTAGGGAAGCAGTAAATATTCCTATACTGTACTCCAGCTGTATGCTAATGCCAAATTCTTCATCTAGTATTCTGGCGCTGGATGGTCGACTTCATCCAGCAGCACCATTAAAGCGTGAGATATTTTCTCCATTACTATACACGCCGGCTACCGCTCTGTGTTTGAGGACAGGAAACTGCACTGCCTCTGCTGCATGTGCAGAGTCAGGGATTCAGCATTCGATGAGGCTGATTGGTCAACCAAACACTTTAAAAGGAACAGGAAATTATAGCTTATTTGTTCACCTCAAAGGTCACATAAACGGACGCGTCTACATGACACAGAGGCATAAATAAAATGATTGATATGCAGCGACACACGCAGACACAGACGCACACGTACCGCCGATCCCACACCCAAACAGAGCACACCGAAGGAGGCGAAAAAGAAAAACCTGAAATTATACAATCACACCCAAACCCCTGAGGGAACCGTAAAAGACATGCAATCATCTTTCCTATTTGAGAGAGGACAGTGACATTTGTCACCGTGGAGCGTCATGTGGCACATCAGAGTGGTGCTTAAGGCAGAATTTTCAGACAATAACAGGGCCGCCGCTGTCAGCGTCTCCCTGGACTCAGCTGAAATATGACTCTTCTCCCGGCCAATGCTCTCCACACGTCGAAAAAAAAAAAAAAAGGCCATCGTCTGCGGCTGTGAGCGATGGCCGCCCTCACTTCACACACTTCATGTTAAAGACGCAGCTGAGGATGCTACAGTGTGAGGGTTACATCAGGGTCACAGCTGGATGACTGAAGAACGACTCCAGACTGATTAATAACACTTAAAATAAAAAACACTCAGATCCATCCTTGTTTTTTTTGTTTGTAATGTCACATCAACTTCTTGTGTTTTGCCCTCTCCCCCCCCCACACACACACATTCATCCCCTGCTGGATGTTCTGGCTGTGTCCAGGTGGGGGCAGGAGAGTGCTCTAATGAGCAAGCCGCCAAAACATTTGTCTCCATCTGAACCTGACCCAAAAATCATGCAGAGTGGACCGAGTTCATTGTGTTCCCTCTTCTGAATAAAAATATATGATGCGTGAGGATGGAAAGCAGCACCGGCGTCGTTTCAGAGTCGCCACATCGCGGCGGACAGCTAATGAAAGGCGGCGTGGGGGGGTAAGTCTCTGCAACATGAGCGGCTTAAACAAAACAAAACCGGTCGCACGCATATATGCTCTGCTCTTAAACACACACATACTTCAAGCACAAGGCTGAAGGAGCCCAACAGAGGCTTATTTTGATTATAGTAAGGTCTTGAGGTGATGTCAGGCGAGCCCCTGCTGATCATTTGAGGGGAGGGGGGGCTGGGCTCAGCGTCCCATGACATTTTTTGCACTTTCTTGGCTCAGAGCAGCATAGCATGGAATAAACAGCACAAACCAACGCTCATTAATTCCCCACATCCCCACAGGGACACCTGATAATGGCTCCGCTTACCACTTAATACAACGGCTTAAAGAAGCAAAACCTGAGTCTTGTTTCTCATCGTTTTACTGCTCATATGTCAGGCGAAGGAAAAACGGGTAGGAGGGCCCCACAGAGCAGGATGAGACTCTGGGAGGTCCGAGATCTGGCAGCATTTTAAGGCGAGCTACTTTAACAAACGTATTTACACAGTCACCCCTGAGCTCTGGGCCGGGCCTCGAGTTCCCACTGCCAGCCCCACACCGGCACACTGACAGTCCCAGCGCCTGGGTAAACTCCAACCTGACCACAAAAACCAAACAACACATTGAGGAGGTCAGCCTGCCGCGCAGAGGACATAAATCAGCGTGGACACGCACACAAAAATGCACACGGGCAAACTACATACGTACACACACCTATGTACGTCTACAGAAACGCCACTCCAGACCACTACAGGGTGAAACCTTTACCAGACATCAAGTAAATCTTCACCCACATGCACTTTCCCCTCCAGACTGTAGCTCAATCCCAACGCTCAGAGCAGCTGCCAAGAGCAACAGGTCTGTCTGCCACCCCACTTATCCAATACACAGCACCTTAACCATTCCCTCACCTCTTTGGAGCCCATCTTCCCAGCCGCCATCACACTCCCTTTTCTGTGTGACGTCTTAATTCCACCTCCCTAAGGACTGCAGGTGGCCATATTCCCCATTTCCCGTTCGTTCGGGGTGGTGGAAACCAGAGCGGCTCGCCTCACCTAACTAGAATCTGTAGATTCAGAGTGTTTGGCTTGGCCATTTGCTGAAATCTACATAAAAAAAAAGTGCTGAGGGCACACTTCAGCGCTTGCTGACACAGTGAAGGAATAACAGAGGGAATAAGTGGGCGAAAGACAAACATCTGACATGAGTTAGAGAAATTCTCTTAATTATCCGTGGTGGAAAAACCATCTTCCCCGGGGCTACTGGAGTCCCCACGTCCTGTTCCTCCTTGGAATTGTATAGAAGTAGTGTGCTATGACAGTCAAGCATGGCATTTACCTTGGATGTGATTATACAGACACATGTGAATACAGCAATCCACACGTCTGAGGAGCTACTGTGCTTTTAACACAGTGTGATTTGGAAGCACTTTTTAGATCTTTTAAGGGACAATACGTCATTCAAAAGTGACATAATGTTGTTGTTATTACACAGTGAATAACAAAGCAGTAAGATCTTTACTTGAAGCTGTAATCGCCCATTATCAGTGATGACTAGTGCTTCAAAAAATGTATCCAGATACAACTGCATTATTTATTTATTTTTAAATCCAGTTCCTCGGAGTCATAACTCAAGTGCATCCTTTCCTCCTTCACTTGACTTATCTATGGGAAAACTGCAGCTAGACAGTTTGTCTGGCATTGTTTATATCACTGAGAGCTGGCTGAATAACAGAAACATCTTTAATTTACTTACACACTTAATAAACTGAGTGCACGATGAGTTCAGTTCTTGGTACCTTGCTTCAAGTATGCTTTTACAAACTTTGGCCAAATTGATTTCTGTATAAATAAGGTCTGAAAATGGTGAATTATTTTCAGGACTATTCAATATATTGTTTGGTCTATACAATGTCTGAAAGTCAGACAACTCTCATCACAATTTCCAGGAGCCCAAAGTGACATTTTCAATTAGCTTTTTCCCCGAAACCAACTGTCCAAAAACCCAAAGACACTTCGTTAACTATCATGAATGAGCCTACTCGATTTACCAACTAATCTTTGCAGCCTTTATGTAAATTGCAGAGCCGTCCACTTGAGACCAGACCTGCTTTACTAAGATACATTATTTCATGGAAACAGGGCCTCATGTTTTCTAGGACCAGACCAATCGTGAAGACCAAAGCAGGGCATCAAATGTCCAGGTCTCCTCTACTGGGGCTCCAAGAGAGAAGTCATTATCCACCATTTAACACCCGAGGCAGACCTGTTACTGTTTGTTTGACACCCTCAAAGTTTTTTGAGTTTTTTTGTTTTTGCCTTTGTCCATTGGCTGGTTGGTTCCTTGGTTCATTTGTCGGTGGTTTTACCCAAATCCACCGAACAGATTTCTGCAGAACTTGGATGGATGATGGGACTCAGCCCAGAAACAGACTCCATTAAAATGTTGGTTATTTCACTTTCTTTAACAGTAGAACAATTCAATGTAGATTCAGCAGATATGTTTTAAATATAAAATGATTTATTTGATATTGGACGAGGCTTGATTGATTTAATGGGGGTGGTTGTGCCTTGGCAGAGGTATGCACTCTACTGATTGCCATTGTAGTTTACAACAGAAACCAGAAATGTTGGACCGTGGAGCCACTGATTTAAATTAAAAGCTTTACTTGAGCTTAGGTGCAGCTAATAACAAATAATAAGACAGGAGCACAGTCGAGGCCTGGCACCGTCAGCTACACCAATTTTACTACTACCTCAGAAACTGGGCCAACGTGGGCTTAGATCGGATTCTGAATCCGGAAAAAAAAAAAAACCCTGCCACAAATATGGAAAGAGATGATGTAGTACATCCTCCTTTGTCATAAATTACAACAACCTCGACAGGTGAGCACATCTTTACCTCAGATGACTGAAGAATGTGAACTGTAAATAAGGGGGTGCTGAGCGAAGAGTGGGGGAAAAACTGAGGAAAAGTCCTGAGGTGAAGATGAGGAAACAGGATGTGTTAAACTCGTCATGCCATCACATAATATTAAGGCTCTTAACGAGCATCAAGCTCATGTGTTGTGTGTTTTTACTACTTTTTCCTGGCTCCGGCTGCACTATGGGAGCCCCACAACTCAGCTCCATCCATCCCAGCCCTATTAAAGGCCTCCCAACCCTTCGCACTGCTCCTCTTCCTCTTATCGTACTGCCTCTAACTCTCCCACTCATTCCACCCCTAATCCTTTATTTCAACATATCTTAACCTCAGTCCTCTTCATCTCAAGTCCATTGTGCTTTTCTTACCTATCCTCCCCCCAACTTATCACCGCCCACCCACACACAGCCACCCACCCACCTACCCACCCCCTTCCTCTTGTTCAGGACAGCCTATCAGCGGATACCAAGGAAACCTCTGGATGATGTCATGTGGTGAGGCTGCCGGTCCAAGACTGACATCAGTAGGGAGAGAGAGAGAGAGAGAGAGAGAGAGAGAGAGAGAGAGAGAGAGAGAGAGAGAGAGAGAGAGAGAGAGAGAGAGAGAGAGAGAGAGCTCCTCATTCTTTCCAGAGTATGACCCAAAGGTTTTGGCTCCACGGGCCGAACCTACCGCTCCAGCTCCCCCGCTCCTCCATCCTGAACATCTTGCTTTTCACAACAACCAAAATCTCTAATACGCCAAGTTTTAGTTCACATTCATACTGGATGAGGAGGCTTTTGCCCTTTGCTGCAACAATAACGGAGGCCAGACGAGAAGTGCTGTGTCTGCACGGCTCCACTTGGGCTCAAGGTTCCCTGGACCCAATGGATTTACTTCGGAGTGACGCCAAGTGGTCCGTATGTCCCGAGCCAACCACAGCAATTTATTCCACTGAACGCTACGTCGAGCCAAGAGATGGGTATTCAATTATCTTCAGTTTTGCTTGGCACGCCCACTGGGAACCACAGTGATCGCAGAAAATCAGGGGACTCATTCTGCAGATGGACTACGTTGTGCATGCTCCACCGTCTGAACAGAGATTAAAGTACACTGGAAATACACATCCGTAACCCTGCTACGGTTAACGAAGGAAAACAACACCGCTAAAACCCATTAGCTTGCAAAAGATAGTCCCTTAATGACTGATTTTAAGATGCACATAACAATCCTTCAGAGGGAGTAATGACTGCTTCATTTGAAACAGATGGGCATTGATTACCCGATAAAATACCTGTCCTCTTATATAATCAGCACCTTAATCACCTTCATGGTCTTTACTGGCACACGCTACAGCGCTCTTATGCGAGCTGCTCAGGGAAGAAAAAAAAATAACATTATGGTACTTATAGAGTGCAGACGCTCTCCCTGCAACCGTAATAACCATGTCAGAAACCAAACCACAAACCAGCAGAGACTAAGTACAACTTGCCTCCTGTCCTGACTGCTTTATGTAAAGAAAAAAAGGCCTCTGGAGAACTTTACGGGCAAATGAAAACCCAAGATCAGCTGCGTTTACATCAGACGAACAGCACAATCAGGATCAAAAATGCCTCTTGTAAACCAGCAATGGAAAAGTAAGTACATTTACTCAAGGACTGTATATAAGTTCAACTGAGATGTGCTTTACTAGTAATTTCTACTCAGCAATTGGATAAAATATAACAGATTCAGAAGAAATATTCATATTCAGCTCGATTATTATGCGACTAATCATATCATAGTATCAATGGCTGTAGGTGTGTCCAGAAAGGCCCAGAGAGCAATAAATACAAAGGTTAGTAAATCACAACAGAGGGAATTCAAGAAACTGTGACCGTTGTCAGATAAATATATCATCCACTGAACGAGAACAACAAAAAGTAGCTTGGCTGCAATCACTTGCACGACGGCCCAGAGGAACAAAACTACGTGGGTGTCCGTGACGAGTCAACGCTGCAGAACATGATGGTGTTATCACGTTCAACACGGAGCGCCTGAGTGAAAGAACAAGACGTGTTGGTGTGAGTTTACATGAGTTGCAGAGACCTGAGAGTTGAGTTAATGAGAACAAAAGCCATTTTTCCGACTGATTATCTTTCCTTTTTTTGCAAGATACTCCATTTTATCAGTCTTCATGTGATGCATGGAAACCTCCCGTGACTCTGAATGAAAACGTGGGAGAGAAAAAAAAAAAACAGCCCTCGCCGACTGACAGCTCAAAAGTGCTGCTGCTCTTTTCCTGTTATTTCTCCTTTTACATGCTGTTTTTTTTTTTTTAAAGAGATTGACTGGAAATTGCAGCCTCTTGAGTCAACTGAATTAATCGGCCTGCCAGTGAAATCAAATACCTTTTCGTTTTTTTTTTTCTTATGTCTGTGTGTGTGTTTTCGTGCTCAACACCTCTTGGTGGTAACTGACTCTGGCAAAAGCCAACACAGGATCAGACTGAACTGCGGAGGGGAGAAGGGAGTACGAGGAGGGAAGGAGCGCGGCCTGAGCATAATTTGGAAACTATGTGGCATATTTTCCATTTTGTGCACGCACTGGAGCCTGTCCTGTCTCCCAACTGGCAGACGCACAGCAGGAGGGCTTTTAACATCTCTCGCAAAATATCTGTCTGTTCCCACGGTAACCATTGGACTGTTAACGCGGGGCTCTGATAGCCGGGGTAAAGAGTTTTACATTGTATCACCTCCATCTCAATGACAAGAATACCTCAGGCCCCCCCAAAATATTACAGCAGGATTATAAACTGTCGGGTGTAAATGCAGTCGTCTTGCTGGACACTGGAGGTTGTTTTTTTTTTTTTTTTTACTAGTGGCCATTAGGCTGAGGGGGGAAATAATAGCCAAGATAGAGCACGTATACACCAACATACACTAGAAACATCTGTATTTATGCCTCATTAAACTGTTCAAGTCAACAACTTCATGAGAAATGTGAACATAATCCATGTAATATGAAACAGAGCTGTATTCCCACATCCAACACTCTAGTGGGAAAATGCATACGTATACAGTTCAGTTCATACTGCATGTCTTCTCTAAGAATCTTTCTTTGGTCGCCAGGCGGTGATTAACGGTTTTGAACGAGTTCAAGAAGTGAATTTTTAGCGTTATTTTTATATTCCATCATATATCCGGCTCCCTGACGGCTCAACAGACCAACTAACCTTCATGGATTGTTGGGGCAGGGGGTGGGAGGGGGCGAGTGATGTCATATTTCATTCTTTTTGTCAGCGGTGAGGTTAAAGGTCAGCTGGCTCAGCATCAGTCACATCAGTCAGCCTCTGTTACTAATTATTATTGAGGGCCTCAGCCTCACAGACTAATCCCCCTTTAAACAAGCACAACTCTGACAGGACAAAGACAACACTATTCCTTGTGCCTTTCTGTGTGTGTGTGTGTGTGTGTGTCCGTCACAGGGGTTATGTTTAACAGCCACAAATATCCGCACAAAAGTCTTGTTTCTAGGCGCTCTCTGAACTGATTCTGATTCTTCACACGAGGTGAAAGCAACAAGTGCTCTGCTGTGATGCACATCAGGGATCTCTGGGCGTCGTGAAACCCTCCTGAAAGACTTCCCGTCACTGGTCAGATTAACATTAATCTTTCATCTCCAGCCACAGAAAAGAGTTTGGAGACATAAGAAAGAGGAGGAAGGAAGAAGGAAAGCCCTCGTTTGTAATAATGAAAACCTGTCAGCGCTTGTTAGAAACCTTTGTAAACAATAACTGCTGCAGCCGACCACGGACACGAACCCACAAACAGAAACACAACACTTTATTAGGATACACGTTCAACACTAACTTGTAGCTTATTAGCATGCATATTATCAGTGTTTCTATTCTTTGTTAGTTAGTATCCTGCACTTATTAATGACTAATATTCAACAAGTGCTAGTTTTTCCCTCAATAACGTCCTAAATTATGCTTGTTGCTTAAATAACCAGCAAACGTTTGATGTTTTTGCTGAAAAAAAAACATCAAAACCGTAAAACTGAGTTTAGTTTTGTCACATTATAATTGATCATATCTATAGAGAATGACTGTTCTTGTAAAAAGTTTAGCCAAATTAGAGAGAAATCAACTTATCTTTTTTTTTAACTGCTTTACATAAATATACAAGTTTTATTTGTTTCTAGTTGATTTAACTTAAAAATCTCTATGTCTCGATCTTTATCTATCTATTTTCAGACCACTTCAGAGTTGACAGGAGTTCTTCCAACATCAAGAGTTTTTGGACGAAGACTTCAATCAACTCATAAAAATAAGTTTAGTAGTGGACTTCCCAGCATGCACTGGCCGAGAGTTGAACCGAGACACTACTTTATCATAATTTAAAGAGGACATACGTGAAGATGCTGCGGTTCGTTAGGAAAAAGGACGAACTGACTCTCAAACTGAGAAAATGTGTTTGTGAGGTTCATCAGTTGTGATTTCACTTGATATCTTAAGTTTACTGGACAT
The DNA here is from genome assembly GCF_904848185.1 of Acanthopagrus latus. Classification (NCBI taxonomy): domain Eukaryota; kingdom Metazoa; phylum Chordata; class Actinopteri; order Spariformes; family Sparidae; genus Acanthopagrus; species Acanthopagrus latus. The sequence goes on along the minus strand of NC_051050.1, from coordinate 21,954,500 downwards.
TTTTAAAGTCAGGCTTTAGAAAAAGCGTTATAATGTCTAATAAAGAGCTAATATATGATGGAAAATGCTAATAACCAACCAGTTAATGGTTAATTAGCCCTCATCTAGCCATTTGATGTACAGCTTCTAAATGCTCGGCAGCCACGATGATGCAAAACTCTAAATAGCGACAACAGACGAAGCACAGAACAGAACTCGGAGACGTGTTTTCGTGTGGACGATGTGGAATATACGGCACCTAAAATTAAATTTGATTTGCGATTGTGTGCATGTGCAGGGGTGGGTGGCAGAGGTCGGAGGATCAGATGTTTGGGGGGGTTCCACGTGCTGAATCCACACATCTATAAAGGATGTGGCCGCGACCGCGCTCCCCATCCCATGTGGCGTTGGGGAACTGGGGATGACCATCGCTCGCACCGCAGCCACATGTGTGTGAACTGCAGTTAAGATAAAGGATCTCATTTGCTTTTATCTAATTTGCTTGAGGACTCTAAATCACAGTGAAGTTGGCCTGGTGACTGCTGGTATGCAAACTTGTTTGGTACAAGCCTTGAAAACAGACCATAATTGGAGATCAATCCCAAATTGGTCGCAATCAATTCACACAGAGTCATAAACCAAATAGACTCAGTTTAGGAAATGTGCATGCATCTGGTAAAAAAAAAAAAAAAAAAAAGGGCCACAAACATACAAACAGTTTTAAATGTTCCAAAAACAGAACATGCACACGAGGAATTAAAGTTTATTTCCTACCTCAAAGACTTCTTCATCAAGTATTCTAGTTCCAAACACTACAATTCCCTTGGTATCGATGATGGGGCTGGCGCTTCGGAGCAGCCTCTGGGCGGTCTTCTTTTTACAGTCCAGAATGAGGGTGATGGTCTGCTTGTGCACACTGATGGCCACTCGATGCCATCTGAAAGGGGAGGTGAAGTTAATTCACACACGTACTGGGTTACATCCTGCCCTGCAACACATTGCTAACGCCCCGCTAAGAGCCTCTTTTGTGCTCAAATTCAAATGTAGCCTGTTTTGTTTGCCGGCGTGAAACCGAATCTCACTTTATTCTCTCTTTAAATCACTTTTGTTTTTGTTGTTTTTACTGTGATGCAAACTGAATTCTACACTGTGCCTGCGAGCAGAAAACTCATATCTGAGGACACTTGAATCCACATAAATGGATAAATTCACTTAATAATGAAAATGCAGTCATTATCTCTACAACTTCATGCTGCTAGAACAAACATTTCTGGAGCTTCAGAGCAAAACAGCGTGTCAGGATTCTCCTATATCCAGTGAAGTCAATGGGGTCTCGTTTTAAAACATAAAAATACAACTCAAAACAGCTCAAAACATTTCACCTGGCATAATTCAAGTTTCCAAAAGACCTGAGATCTGTTAAACTTGATTTGGAAAACGGTTATTTACCCTCATTTTGAAGCAGAAATAGCCACTGTAGCCGCTAAGCTAACAGCAATAGCGCAACAGCTAAACCCTGCGTCAAAGGATTAAATCACATCCTTTCATGCCACGACTTGAATTTTGCAGGACAAGCTGTATGGAGCCATTTTTATGTTTTTTTTTCTAAGTCCACATCTTCTTCGGTGGATTTAGGAGAATGCTGCAAAGCTGTTTTGCCGTGACGCTCCACAAATGTTTTGTCGGACGACAAAAACTCATCTGACCTTCTCTCAGCATGAGGGTGAGTAGATAATGACTGAATTTTCGTGTTTGGGTGAAATTACCCTTTAAAGTGTGAGGGATTAAATCACAAACAAATCCACTGCAGTTAAAGGACCGCCTGCGCCGGCTGCCGATAAATAAAACTAAACCACCATCAAAGTCCACATCCACCTGGACTTTAATTAGACGGGAGGTTTGCATTAACTAAAAGCAGAGCAGAGCTTATTGTACTGATGGATGTTCATCGGGCAAACAACAACAACAAGTGCACGTACTTTCCGTCAGCTAGGTTGACTCCTCGGAAGAGGGGGTAGTCCTCGGGGCTGGGTTTGCCTGTGTGGTCCTCGTACAGGAAGACGGGAGAGCGGCCCACTTCCAGTCCGAGCTGCTGGATGCCCTGTTCGTTGTACACAGACAACAGGAAGGACTGGCTGCCCTTCTTCGGCTTCACTGTAGCCAAGATGGAAAAGTCCTCCGGGAACGAATCACCTGGCAGGTAGGACGACGGGTTGGACAGAAGAGAGTGAAAAGTTTTGGAAAGTTAAAAGTAGTAGCAACCATTCATCATGAACTACTATTCTGTTTTTCTCCAGAATGTTGTAATCGTATTATTATTTTAGGACACTGTGCTCTTTGGAGTCGGGGGAGGAGTGTCGGAGGTATTATCGCTGCTCCTAATGGGGGAAAGAAAAAAAAACGCTACAAAAACAGACAAAGATAGCTTAGATTGGAAGATTTGGGAAGACGAGTTGAAAGGAAACATCAGCGATTTGTGGAGTGCCCAAAATGTAACAGGATAGGATTAATGTGAGAGGGGATGGCTGGCAGACTTAGAGGCCAGCCAGAGGAAAAAAAAAAAAATAATACAGCAGTTAGCAAAAGTGCATGGTGGAGCGTTTCCAGCGCAGCACAGGATGAGAAGCTTAATGACAAAAGCATGTGATCCTGGGAGACTTCTGTCGAACTATCCCTCCTCCTCCCCCCGACTTCTCCCACAGCTGATCGATCTAACAGACGCTGCGAGGGTCCAGCAGGGGGAAGATGGAAGAAGTAAAAGTTAAAACAGTTAAAGAAGCGTGGAAATGGAAATACCAATCATAACTCGGTTTTTCAACACATAAAATGTGCAGAAACAGGCGTTTCAAAAAAAAAAAAAAAAAAAGGGTGTGTTTGCCTCCATCTGCATGCTTTGAGTGTACAGCCTCAACTATTTCCTCCATTTTGCTCAAGTGTGAGGCACATCTGCCGAGCAGATTCCCTTAGTGGGGTGTTCTCAGGACCCCAGAAAGAGGGCGGCCTCTCCAGCTGAGCTTACCAGCTGAGGAGGCCGCTGCTCGCTAATGTGCAGGTCAGACGGAGAGAGTTTTTCAATCTTCTTTACTTTGGAGATTCGATCTGATTATATTCTAAAACCGCTGTTGTTATGAGAAAAACAGCTCTCTGGGTTTTTTGTTTGAACATAAGCAGAAGAGGCCATTATGATTCCAGTAGCAGATCCTGTCTGTTCACTCCGTGCAGATTTCCAGACGACCGGAAAAGAGCGAGGCAGGGTCTGTGGCTGGAGCGGTTTCGTAGCACCTCGTGCAGGAATCAAACCCCCTCCCTCTGCCACCAGCTTTTTTTTTTTTTTTTTTGATGAACAGCAGACAGGCTGGAAAACACTAAAGTGGAGCGACTACGGTTCAGGTAGCCAATCAGAGGCTGTGGAGGAAAAAAGACGCCTCAGAGGGAATGCGGTGTGGAAACCTGAGGTCAGGAAGAGATAGTGGAAAAGGAAAAGAAGAAAAAAAAAAAAAGCTCCCAAACCGAATCTGCCACCAACATTCAGCAGCTTTAATTCTTTATTTTCCATGGGGTTTTTTTTTTTCTTTCAGCATCTGCGTGTCTGTCTGCCATCCTGTCTTCTTTTCCCCTTTTCTCTGTGATTCCTTCATTAAATGCCAGGCATCAAATCGCATCATGCGGAGAGCACATGCCTTGGCAGAGGGCTCCCTCAGGAATTCAGCTTGGCATCATATGAGAAACATTGCTTTAATTGACGGATGCTTCGACAGGATGGTGTAAGGCAGACAGCGGGAGAGAGAGAACATAAGAAAGACAAAGAAGAGACAGATAGCTCTTCAGAAAAGGAGGAGTTTGGTGACAGAGAGCAAAATATTAAAGGAGATATATCATGCTCATTTTAATTTTAAGTTTTTCCCCGCCTGTCTGCTGTCTGCTCTGATTGGTCAGCTCACACACGCCTGAGCCAGACAGGCATAAGTTTGCAAATGTGTGACGTAGTGATTTCACGGAATTAAAGGTGGAGCTGCTGACGAGGTGTTTCAGGCGCTTCTGTGGGAGCGAGACTTTCAACTCTTTAACTTTCAAGATGTTTTACATGCACAACAACACTGACAAGGAAAAACTTAACAGGTCTCCTTCAAGATTTCAAAGTTAGCATGCAAAAAAAAGGGAGGTGGGAAATAAGAATGAAGAAACGTCCGTCACCACATCTTGTCACGTGATCCGTGTCTGTCACTGAGACAATGACTCAGCGCTGGCTCAGGACAGGCTGTCTGTGTGAAAAGGTCAAGGGTCAGCTGAGGGGTTAAAAGGGACACCAGAAGAAGAGGAGGAGGATTTTCAAATTCAAGGTTCAGCTCCTTTTGGAAGGCAGAATTAAAACCCGTCCCTGAATAGAACCGAAGTAGCATTTACACAGCGAGGTGTCTCATTTTGCGGATTGGTGTTTACGCAGCGTGTCACGTCCTCCCTGCCATCACTGCGAGGTCTGAGACGGCCTGAGGGAGGACTGACTGAGCTCTCTCTTGCATCAGCGTCCCACTTCACTCTCTCCTCAGGACCTCATGGCAAAGTGTGTGTTTGGGGGGTGGTGGGTGTTCAGAAAAAGCTCGGGTGTCTCTGGAATGCGTCTTTCATACCGCGACTTCAGGCCACCAGATGAGAGATACCTCATTCCTCAGTCAGTGTGCCGGGACACGGTGGGAATGGAAAAAGGCTGTGGTGCCAGAAATCCTGGGAGTTTACACCGACAGCACCACCAGAATGACCCGAGACATCTTAACCGGCCAATCAGACACGACCCAGTAATTCCCCCGCCCCCCCTCCAGATTAAATAACCAATTAAAGTCGCCTTTTACCTCGACGGTGGGAGAAGTGCACCTCGGTTACTCCTCCTCATGTGCCAAACTTACAGAATGCCTCAAACGCCGGGGAGGGGCAGGAGTTATGATCCTGTCTGCCATCTGTCAGTAGCGCATACAGGCAGGTAAATGGGCTAGAAAGTCTTAGTGTCCTGTAATTGGTCATTCAGTCATCGCCGTGTCCAAATCCCTCCTTCCCCTACGAGACGCGCAGCATTCCAGTGGGATTGCACGTTCGGCCGCGGAGACAACAAGCGTACCTGTCTGCCGGCGGAAAGAAGGGGACGGATGGACGGATGGACGGATGGATGTGTGTCAAGTCCCAGGTCTGAATAACCACCGTGTGACTTAAAGCTCTGAAGTTTAAGAGCAGTGAGAGACGGCTCTGCGTATAATTACATGGCTTTTTGTGTGTAAACAGCTTTACTTGGATTAAGCGCGAAAAACAGCAATTGGAGAAGCGTCTTATTCTCTGTGATCCACCTCTCATTACTTCTGGCGAGCGGCGATCATCAACCTACAAGTCAATAAGTCCATCAAATAAAACAAACCATCGACTGTTTTGATAGCTGATTGAGCTTTTCAGATATTTTTTTAAGGAAAAACACCTCTTAAATATCATTTGTGACAATAAATGAAGGTGGCTGGACAAACGAAGCGAGCTGCAGACGTTATTTCGAGCTCAGGAAAACTAAAATGCTAAAATAAAGAACACGTAAACATGTAGCTTTGAGAATTGATTCTAAGCTTCTATTGATTACTTCGAAAGCCCTGAGGAGCCTCACGTCAAGTTATTTAGGAGATCTTTCATGTCCTCTTCATAAAATCCTCAGTTACGGCTCCAGCGACTTTACAATGAGCTGCCTGAGGAGACCAGAGCTGCAAACTCAGTCTCGCCTTTTAAAATCACTTTTATTCGCTTTGTGTTTTATTCGGCTTTGTAAAGCACTCAGCTACCCTATCCCCTGCTGGAAAAATCAACTGGTATTATGGCTATAATCATATAAAATGACATCTGATTTCAGCAAATCTTCGCTATCACGCATCTCTACTTTGTTACTGTCATGCAGAATCACATCATTTTGGGTTTTCTGGATTTCTAGTCAGCTCTTTCTTATTCCCTGATGGCGCATCTTCGCGATCTTAATTGATTCTCAAGTTAAGCCACAAATGAAGGCACGATGCTCCACATGTGGGATGGTACATACCACACATACTAACAAACACAGGCGATGTGTAACACTCTGTATCGCCCCAGGCTTAACAAAGTTAGTAAAAATATGTCGATCCCGAGCCGTGTTTGCAAACAACAGCTCCATCTTTGTAGTCTTAGCCCAGCTAGCTGAAGCTCACTGTACGTCTCAGCAGAGGGTTCAGTGCCATCCAGCCACAACAGTCCAGACCACAAGAATGAACGCCAAGTGACAGCTTACTCTGTTCAGACACAATGTAGGAGCCACTGCGTCATTCTGTCCTTTCTGTCTGGACTGATGTTGGCTGTTGTCCATGATGGCAAGCAGCGTCGACTCGGGGGTGAAGAAAACTCCCCCTACAGCCAGAGATTTATGGGGGATTTGAATATGTATACGCACTCATTTTTTATCTGGATGCATAAAGAGTTACTGGGTGAGGTCAGACTTGAGACATGGGAAGTGTCGGGTACTAAAGTTAAATAGGGCAGACGGCTTCATCGGCCCTGTTTCTCTCATTCGCGTCTCGTTCACATCATAAAGGTAAGAAAGGACCGCTTGTGTTTTCGGTGCCTCGGTAGTTTTCAAATGAATCATCCCTTCCACATGTTTGCCTAATGATTGCATGTCTGCACCCGCTCGTTTCCAACACATCATCACAGACTGTCTGTGGTTACCGGGTCACGGGCCTGCGCACTCTCAACTGCGGTTTTTAATTATATCATTATTATATTATTGTAGCCATGACAAAGCCAGCGTGTTTCACGTGCTTTTGTTATCTATACACAGCATCATTTTTACCTTTTCCAGGCGGCACGACGCTGTGCTGATGATTTAAGCTAATTGCACCTCCAGGCTTCAGGCCAGAGTCATAACTCAGTAGCAAACTTAGTTAAAAGGGGGAGAAAAAAAAAAGGGATGGATAAAATGATCTCACAAGTTTTTAGCTGCCTTCTGGAACATATTAGCGGCACATTCTCTCGGTGTGGAGGTGAGAGAGGGACCACAGACAGCTAGTTATTCTGTTTGCACCTTAAAGACCGTGTGGTGCCCATTGTGAACTCCTCCAGAGTCGGTTTGTTTTAAGGGGACTGTTATTTTGGACGAATCCAGAGTAGCATGAGTATAATTATAGAATGTGTATCTAAACAGGGCTGCGCTGTCACAGAGGCTTCAAAGCGAGCAGTATTTGTTTGATTGGAGAGCATGATCAGGCATGCAGGCCATAGGAGCCCTGTGGCTCTACTTTAAGCCCCAAAAGAAGAGCCATGACATGGATCAAAGGTCCTCTGAGGCCAACGCAACGTCTCAGAGAGACGACCATGAATGGGGCTGTCATCCAATCTAAGCTTTGTGGGAGCTTTGCGAGCAGGAAGGGTTATTATTTCTCCCTCTTTCTGCATCAAAACCACATCATTTACTTCTTCTTTTCTGCTTTTTATATCCCTAAGCTGCATGGAAACCAATCACAATAATTGCTGAAACTGGTCGTCTTGGTCGCAAGAATTATGGTTTTGAATTCCCGTACTGTAGAACAAAAAAAAGAAAGTAAGGAGAGCCTTGCAACGTCTCACCGGACAGACACAAAGAGGAGAAAACAGTGCGAGGCGGCAGCAGCAGCAGCAGCAGCAGCAGCAGTGTGGGAGAAATGATAGAGGGAAAAATTATGGCGCTTGAGGGAAAATAAAGAGAAGGAAGGAGGGAGGAAAGTGAGGAAAGACTGCCGAAGAAGGAGGAGAGAGAGGAGAGTACTGCTGCAGCAGTAACCCAAAGCCACGTCAGCACAATAGAACAAGGCAAAAGTGGAACCCCAGACTTCCCCTCCCTGCTACCACCCCTGTTTTCACTGCTTTTCCATCGTCCGGCTCCTCCTACAACATCAAATATTACAGGGCTGGATCTCTCATGCATCTGGTGTGTGTTTTTCAAGGGAAGGGAACGAGCATTATCTAGACATTTTATTCAACATTTTTATGTGTGTGACTAAGCAACAGGACCGAAAAGAAGTGTCCAGATGTGCTAAACACGTCTGATTTATCTACAAATAAAAGCCGTAGACTTCCTCCAGCGTGTGGGTTTTTTTTTTTTCGTGAGGGGTAAACAAGGTTACAGGGAGGGTAAGGAGACGCTGCCAAAAAATCTCATAAACCGCAGATAGAGTCGACATAAATAATCAAGTTAAAGGAGCCAATAAAAACTTTCTACCTGGAGGGGGGGATGAAAGGAGCGAGCCAGGTGGGAGCAAAAGAAAAACACAAATTGCTTTCCAGCTACGTTGAAAGTGTTATAATCCCACTTCACTGTGATGTGGGGGGGTTAAAGGTCGTAACGCCGAGCAGATGGCAGAGCGGAGAGAAACCTGGAGGATGAGTCAAAGCTCTTGGAAAAGCTCCGCTACAGCTGCGGTGCAAGTGTTGGAAAAATGAGCTGTTTTTGTTTGATGTTTCGGCGAGAGAGAGAGAAAAAGAGAAAGAAATGAGAAACAAAGCCTGACGTGGAGAGTTGCTCACCTGGGTACAGCTGTTTGGTGGGGGCGCTGAGCTGGGCGTCTTTGGATACTCTGTAAGCGACATCGGCTCCTTGTGTTGACCTCCTATGTGAGCAGAAACCCGTTGTTTTCGTAACACCCTCGGGTAAATTGGGAAAATCTAAAATCTTCAAGAGGTCTGCTGGTTCGGCTGCAGAGAGGGAGAGAACAAAAAAGAGACACAAAAATACAGTTTTAATTGTCAAACTCAGCAGGACATATTCCTAAATATACAGCTCGAATATATCATATTGACAAAGCGTATTAAAATCCCAGAATTTCTACATTTCAAACGAGCCTTCATTATGGTTATTTTTTTTTTGACCGTTGCATCTATTTTTTGCCGTCTGCTGACTCAGAAGCTGCAGTTACTCAGCAGGAGTTTGCACTGTTGTGGTCCAGAGAAGATTTCTGTTATCCATTTAGGCGCTAAACTGAGATGTGCCCGTTTATAGAATCACCATGATCATGGGTTACGGATGCAGCAGAAACCCGTCCTTCCATCCATTTCCCTGAGACGCTAAATGTACCGCTGCCTCCCTCTCGGCCACAACCGTGCAATTAGCACACTCTCAGGCCGGTCGTCCCGGCTGTAACCGGGGCCACCGCAGAAGTACACTGGGTCAGAACAATGTGACATGGGGTTTGACCCTGCACCGCACCCTCCCGTGCCAAAACCACCCAGGACAAACAGCTGTTCCTGCAGCCAGATGCAAAGACAACAGGCCACACAATGACACCGTGCAGCCTTATCCCAGCCGAGATAGGGACAGAAAAGGACCGGGACCTTGTACTTGCATAAGGACAGGGGCTGTCAGGGTGTTTTAAAGCAGGGCAAACACCAACAAAAGGAATTTATGGCACAGGGGTTTAAGGAATAACACCAAGACAAAAGCAAGCATGCTGTTTTCATTCTACTGCATGTGAGAGTCTGAGGCGACCCGCACTCAGGTACAGCAGTCCCAGTGTCAGGCTACAAAGACCACACACACCGTTCAGGGGAAAAAAAAAGAAAAAAAAAATTCAATAGCCCCATCCATCCATCCGAGAGTGAAAGGGACGCTGGGAAAGAAGGTGGAGAGGGGAGTGGGCAGAGCGAGAGTGTTTGTACATTCTGCGTTACCACTGCAAGTCTCCAGCTGGATGTCATTACTTATGACTCACACGCAGCGCAGATCAATTCACAGGAACAAAACGAAAAGAAAAAAAAACAACTGGACATTCATAAACAGAGGTCTCCATTTAAGAGCGATGTGGCCGCACGTGCTCGTCCGCAGCTGTACAGCGACGGCGGAAAAAAAAAAACAGACTTCCTCCTCATCAGCTAAAGTGTGATTGCATGTTGCATTCATCGTCCTCTGATCAACGAGACCACTCAGGACCAAACGTTCATCAGTAGAAGTTTGATTTACACGCCGACTGCCTGACAACAAATACAAAAAAATACAACGAGAAAACATCCTTTGCCCAACAAATCAAACGCACTTTAAAACAGTTTATAAACGTTTATACACAAAAAAACCACACACACACACACACACAAACAGCAGTCTAAACAAGACTGTGAAGACTACTTCAAGGAGTAAATAGATTATTCTTCTCATGGCAAATACCAATAACATAAGAAGTTGATAACCTGAAGTTTATGCACACCTGAGGGTACAAACGGATGAGACTTAATGAGCAAACATGGATGATTTCATACGTCTATCTTCTCCTTCTTCTTCTCTGTATTAATTAGTGGAGTGAAAACTAACTCTCTAAAGTGCAAACAGCCACTAACTTTATCAGTAAATACTGGACAGATACCGTTAAGTAGCTGATAACATAAATATCCCATTATCTGCGCCTGAACACACGGCAAAGACTGCGGCCGACAGCCAACTAGCACGAGGAAATAACACTCCATACCACCAGGTGGCGATATACAAACCGTAGTTATCATTTTCAGACACATGGAGAATCTGTCTTGTCTAAAATAGTGGCAAGCGGTGGAGGCAAAAAAGGGACGGATAAGCTAGACGGGTGAAATCATGGGTACTTTGAATCACTCAGCTGAACAGCCAATCAGAATGATTTCACCCCTACAATTAGCGGCCGTGAACTAAACAACGAGGGCCACCGATGCTCCAGGTGTTCTGGAGTCTTTAAAACCAGGTAAAGACGACACTTAAGCTGTATTTGCACAGCGCTGTCTCCTAATCAGTATGTTCTCATCTCATCTCACTTTCTCTCTCTCTCTCTCTCTCTCTCTCTGAAGTCAGCCCACTTTCGCTTGCTTGCAGGAAGTCTATTATCCAACCCAAACTCTGTAATTGCAGTTTTTTACACATTGTGAATGCAGAACTAAACATTGCTCCGGGGGACATTTGAGGGCGAAGGCACGCGGATCTGTACCGGCAGCTCATCTGTGGAGGACTACATGAATCCGAGCACCACACCCATCTGTGTTTTTATTTTAAAAACCCACCTAGGCCGGGATTTACACATAGCACATACCAGGAAAGAGAGAGAGAGAGTCTTTAAGTAGGTGAAGGGTCTAAACAAAAAGACAGCTTTGTCTGTCATCAGCTCATAATGAAGAGACAGACAGAAACTCGCCCACCGGCCAGGAGATGTCTATCATTCATCCTGATGACAGAGGTTCATTTAATGAGCTTGTCTCTGAGCGCTCCGCAGCCGGGTAATCATATCTCAGAATGTCAAAGTGATGGGAAATGGAGCTCTGGTACAAACTGCTTGGACTGATCCGACATTAATCAGAAGCTTTGTTCTACATTTTCTATCGCTTATTGGTCTAATGAGCGGGGAGACTGCGAGGGCTGACTGACAAACGTGACGCGTTTGATGCAAAATCTCTGGATGTGGAGAGTTTGTTCTGCTGGTGGCTTCACAAATGAGGCGTTCAAGGACCTGAGTGCTGGTAACAAACTTCTGAAAAGTTGAATAAAGGTCGATGTGCTGTCAGAGGATACAGCATAAAAAAGTAGAACTAACGAATTCCCCCAGGAAAGAATGATGATTTACACCTGCGTAATAACGGTGTGAAATTTAAGATTTTACATCTTTTTATGACATTTTCACACTAAAAATCTTAAATGCTTTTGTTAAACGAGGGCTCCATACTAACTTTTTCACACTGGTTGCACTTATGCTCCTAATTTCATCGGCACATCCTAATTTAATTGATAAAGCAGGAATTGCACCAAGATATTTTGCGTCAACATTGATTGTTTTAAAAAACAAACACCAGTGCGACAAATTAAAATGTTTATTTGCACTTGACAGATTTTTGGGCATGTGCGACCAGAATAATTGTCCTCTGGAGCCCTGCATTAAACATGGACACCAAAAGTAAACTGCTTGAATAAATAGTTTATAATTGTCAGAATAAATGTATCACGCAATAGACTTGTTAACCTTTACTAGACTTAGCTGAGTTTTTTAATCGTAGAAGTTTATATCTCCACATTTTTTCGGGTGTGGCGCAAAAAAAAAAACTGTCCAGAAGATCCAGTAGAGTTCATAAAAAACAATCCCTGCATGTTTTGAGAATAGTCAACTGAATAAACCTTGAACTCTTGTATTTTTTTTACTACACTCCTGCAGTCCAGAACTTGCATTGATTCAGCATCTATCACAAAAACGTCACACAGGATTTTAACAATCCCAAAATCCTTCTTACCAGCTAATCCGGCGCCCTTTGATTCAAAATCAGCTTCGGTGACCCACACACAGGGAGCTACTGTTTCTCAGCCGCTAATATAAGAGAAGTAAATGACACATAAACTGGCACATACGGCGTTTTTTTCATTTAATTATTTTAACAAGGGCCCCGGTTTACCAAAAAGACACGGCTTCAGAGCTTCTTGCGCTTTTTCCTCACGCAGCCCCCACAAATGTTCCCTGTAAAAGCCCCGACAGTCTGTTCTGACACTACAGTAATCCCCTCTAACCTGCCAACATCCAGCAGCACATTATCCCCTGGAAAGATGGATCAATCGATCACTGGCGGGTTCGTGCAGACGGAGTGCCCATACAAGGCATGGAAATGTAGGCCAGCTAGGTTCGACCACTGGGTATAGGTGACGGCACTTACATTTACAGCTCAGATTAAACCCCGTTGATGTCTGTGATTCTCAGACTGTTACAACCAACCAGCCATGGCCTCGCTTTTCCGTCTCTGGATTCATCTTCATGTAGTCTCCTTCTACCACTCCAGTCTCCCCTCCTTATATGGACACAACCCCTCGCACATGAGACTCTGGAGCCGACAGGTACAAACCCTCACTTCATATCTCACCTCACATAATCAATACATAAACTGATATTCCTCCCAGTAACACTCATATTAAGAGTACTTTGAGATCACCCTCTCGATGGATTAACTCTGATTTTGGTGCCACTTTGTGCCGAGATTGTTCTTCTCGCGCCTCTAACTCGAACAAATACACGCCGGCAGCGGCTGACGGCGAACTCCCTCCATTTATCAGATGTTTTTCCCAACAAGCCACGGCCGTTTTATTAGTTTTCAGATGACAGGAACACACGCTGCAGTGATCAATGATTCAAAGAAAGTTCCTCCAGGCAGCAGCAGCGGCAGCAGCAGCCCACACTCGCGGTGCATCATGACAATATGGCTGTCATAATAACTATATCAGTTCAGCTTTACAGGGAAAAGTAGAAAAAAAGTAATGTGGGGAAGTCTGTGAGGAGCGTCCAGGCGATGCCAACTGTGTCATGACCCCTGCTGCTGCTGCTAATCCACACTGACACAAAGTAATCATGGAGATCAGCAGCTTTTAGGGAAGGAAACCATTCATCACCAGGATGCCCCCCTGATTCCACACCTGTGAACTGCTCTTCCATCAGTCGGTCGGCCGTTTCATCAAACTGTTCCACTTTCTCATTTCCCATCTCCAATTTCCTCTTTTTCCGCCTCGTATTAGTTTTTTTTTGTTCCGATGGATCTAAAAGCGGCCGCAGGGCCTCTGCTGGGTCGCCTGGAGGTGAGCCAGGTGGGCCGGGCCAATTAGCAGCTAACAGGAAAAGAGGAGGACGGCGGAGGGATGGCATAATATATCTCTGTCCAGACACCGGCCACAACATAACAGAGCTATTGAAAAAAAAACACAAGAGGAACAACAAATGTCTTTTCCAATAAGGCAATGACTCACCTGATGCAGTAGGTGCAAACAGAGGTGTGTGTGTGGGGGGAGTTAAATCCACACAGCGCGGTGCTGCAATATTATGCTTGACAATAATGTATTATGTTGAACACGGGCGGCAAGTGTCCATGTTTGTTATGGAATTAATTAATATTGCAAATTCTAATTAAGACTTTTCTGGTACAAGAGTGAAAAAAAATCAACTGCTTTTTTCTTTCAGAGTTCCCCAGCTCCTCACAGCGCTGCACTACTTTTCTGTACAAGTTGCATTTTGTTCAAAATCTAGTAATATAAAAACAGTTACAGTCCACACACTTTTACATCCAATTAAGTTGGACTATATAGCCTCTGATAAAATAAACACAGTTCATATCTGCAGTTTCATCGATTGATTGGATTAGTCGTATATTTCAAGCAACATTAGATTGATTCTAGTGTCTGAAATTTGAAGACTTGCTGTTTTTCTTTGTAATTCATCATAGTAAATGAAGAGTGTTTGTGTTTTGGACTCTTGGCTGGACAAAAGAATCAATTTTAAGTTGCCATTTTGGACTCGCGATGAGCATTTTTTCAAAATATGTTGCCATTTAGTAAACTAATTGTCAGTTGCAGGCCCGGTCCAGCTTGTCAAGTGGATTAATGACAATTCCAGTCAGTCTGTCAGTTAAACAGCTAACATATTGCTGAGGTTAACACAATTCTCAGCTCTCTCACTCTTTTTTCAAATCACGTTAATATCATATTGTGACTTCTGTACTGTTATAACATCGTATCATGACTTCATGGATGCGTTTCATGGTCCACAAATTTCCGGAGCTTCACATCAAAATGGCCGTGCAGCGGTCTCCTAAAATAGATGGGTGAACTTATATACATATATATATAAAAAAAAATAAATCTAAATCCCCCTGAGATCCTTAACTGATGTAAAAAGATGTCATGTTCAAAGCCTTTAGCCTGAGATGTTAGCTGTAGTGGCTAAGCTAAAGTGTTAGCGTACACCAACACTGAATTGACTGAATTTTCGATTTTGGGTGAACTTATCCTTTATAGTATCTCAATCATATCACTGGTGGCCTCTGATGATTCCCACCTCTGGTCAAAAAACCAGATCCACTCCATCTCCCTCCCTCCTCCACACGCTCTCACACACCTTCATTCATGGATTTCTGTCACCGGCGGTCGACCCTCCGGCGGAAGCTCTCCTGACCACATCCTAAGCCGCAGGTATGAGTCTCAGTCTCACCTTGTTAGGTTGAGATGTTTACCCACTTAGCATGGCGGATCCCTCGAGAGACCGACACCTCTGGCGCTAGATGCTAAAAATACTTCTCCGTCTGACCACAGCCCCTCACATCCAAGAGGCCGGTTCCCCGCACATACACAGAAACTGTTTACACGACACGGTCATGTGTACCTTCGCTCCCCGCCGCTCTGCTCACCTTCCTCTGCACGCTTTAATGCAGCGCAGTAAATAACAGAGCATCCTTTAAGCCTTGTAACGCTCCTTGGAAGCTTTTTTTTTTTTTTCATGTGTAAGCAAAAACAGTGTCTTTTCCTTTTTCCTACATCAACACACCGGGGCACTAATCCAGATGTCTGTAAGGCTCCAACGCCTCGGCTGCGCACAAGTAAAATGCATTTACAACATAATTACAAGGGCGAGGACACGACATGTTAAAAGGAGGACTGAAAATAGCAAACGCTGGGCCTTTTTCTGGAGCGCAAATTGACTCGAGGAAACTCTGTGCGACTCCAACTTGTTTCTTCCTCATGTTTCGGTGTTTAGAAACTCCTGGAAGACGGATGGGGTTGTGAAGTATCCGCTCCCACAGTAAAGCGCTTTCCAAAGCTATCGCAAGTGTTGATGTACAAATTTGTAAAGCAAAGTGATGCAAAAAAAGTGGAGCAGTTAACTCTGATTCCAGCCTTTTATAGGTGTGTTTGTCAGACACGGGGTTGGACGAGGCTGCAGCACAGTTAAAGATCATGGATTCATAAAAGCACATGCTTATACGCTCACTACATTACTACGGAGAAAATGGTGCATGATGTGTTTTTTCTTTGCAGACGTCTTCTCCTCCACTGCACTTTCTTCCTACCTTCCCTTCTCTCCCAGTCTGAACAGTAGCCTTGAGTGCCACATTCATAATCCTGCTGTCGGCCCTGTGCCAAGACTGTGGTGGATCCCGTTCCCCCTAACCTAACCATCTATCCTCCATCTCCGCAAATGCACACATACGTGTCCACACACACACACACACTCACATTCTGTAACAACACTTAGCGACTCCAGACGGCACCATTTCATCTGACAGGAGGAGGGGTGCCGGACCAATGAATTAGGACTTTTTTCATGGAGGGGGGGATTAACATTCTTCCGTCTTTCCCTGCCCCCTATCCTCCTCCTCCAGCCCGTCCTGAAGTGAGGCCTGACTCTCCAGGCACATGCTTGACCTGGCGCTGAGGACAAGGAGTAATTAGCAGCCATAAAGAGGACCCTGCCTCTCTTGGAAACCAGCACCAGCCGAAAACAAGAATGCCAAATGAGAGACTTCCCCCTCCTAGAGCGCATCACACACAGCGAGGGTGTAAGAGTCTCTCTCTCTCTCTCTCTCTAACTCTTTCTTTTTTCTTTTTTTTTTTTTTCTATTTCACCTGATTCTGTTATAAAACCTTAACCGAAGCCAACTGTTGTGAGGACGGAGCCTCACTGTGAATCCAGCAGGTTACAATTAAGGCCCCTGACTTTAATTACTTAAAACGAGACTGTAACTTTTTAAAGGAAGACATTCTTCCTCTTACAGATTAAAAGTGGAAGTCATCCGCAGTGAAGCACACTCTGGCTCTCACTCCAATATACTGAAGGGGGAGTTTTCAGCTGATGTTTGCAAACTTTAGATTGCATTACTGTCTACCTGACTCTCCTCTACATCAACTACTGTTACACTTATTTTTTTCATTATCCCATATTTGCCAGTTGTGGCCACAGTAGCCGCTGTCGAGCCTAAAACACAAGCCTGACACAAGGCCAGTTCAATCCCAACACTCATCAAATATGTAGAAATGCAGTGTGACATAGTGCCTCTCATTTTTTCCCCTTAAAGCACCATTTTCCCTACCATTATAAGGCCTAAGATAAGCACCTACGCCATTTTTTTTGCCATCACCGGTGCCAAATTCATGTAAAATGGATCAAAGTTTTTGTTCACAGATATAATAACGGTCCAAAAGATGTAAAAATTGCACAGAAAACAGGGTATTTTCATCCACAAACCTTGCAGACACACTGCTTTAAAAGTGTTTTTATCACACAAGTCCATCAAAATATAAAAGCGTCAAGACAAAACGACAACCTGAGGACACACTTCCGTCAACACACGACCTAAAGCTGTTGCTCCTGGCTGTCACGTGACCAACAGAGCTGCGAATCACACTGCAGACATTACGCTTGCTAGATTGAACACATTACATACACTGCATGGACATCCTGTGAGAGAACACACACACACACACACACAGACACACACTCCCGTAGACGTGAAACACATGGGTAAACTGATGCCGGAGCAAACCTGAACCAGGTCGCAGGACGGTAAACAATCACACATGCCCAAACACCTTCGCCTTAATGATGCTACCGAACACTGCGAGGGAAAGTTTACAGGGAGATTTCTTGGCGATCACCGCTCTTCTGTACGCAGGCTTTTCAGTTCAGATTAAATAAATCCTCAATCAAAGTTTCAAGTTGCACCCACATGTACAAAATACGGAACGGAAGATCATTTTATACTTGTCTGGACACACTGCTGCTTGTTTTTAAACAGATAAACAGACAATAGATCAAAAAACTTTAAACAGCAGCAATAGCGCATTATTTCTCTTGAAAAAAATAACTTATAAGCAATAAAATGGCACTGAGTAGAGCGCATACCTCCACCAAGACCCAAAAGTGCCCTTTAATCCTCTTTTATTAAGATCTGTACTCAATCATAGATCCTAGCCAATTAAATACACTTACTTAATTCATGAAGATCCATGCACTTCCCCTAGAAATTTAAGTAAAATGTTAAAATGTTTTGGATTTGTTAAAAAAGCCAGATCAACACCAAAAGTTTACGGGGTCTATTCTGGGCCGAGACCCATCCTCCATCCAGATTTCTTCAAAAAGTGTTGAGTAGTTTTTGTGTAATCCCACTGACAAACCAACCAACCAACAAACAAACAAGTAGGCTAGTTTATAACAGCTGATGTTAACTTTGAAGCTACAAATAACAAGACTTTGGCTTGTGTATTACCACTTGGAGCCACAGTGGGTGAAGTTCACCAGAAGCTAAAACCTGAATGCTACTGTGTTAGCATTAGCAGCCATCATGTTGTCAGCTGCTTTGTTGTGAATAAAGAGTAAGTGTGACTGAGAGGAAGTAGAGGAAGTAGACGACGTGACAAGTCTCAAAGGCAGCTGAGGAAAGTGTTTAAACTGGCAGGAGCACAATTAAACCTGTCAGAGTATCAGTGAAGATTCATTTTTATCACCCGGCTTTAATCCAGACGCTTTCAGGACACTGACCCAGTGACCTGAGCTGAGAGCTGCACGTGAACGCAGCAGCAGCAGCAACAGGGAGGAAGAAGCACAGGAGGAAATGAGACGAGGGAGATTTTCTTTTGTGTGTGTTTATGCACCTCGAGCACCTTCATTCCAACAGTCTGGATCGATTCTGGCCTCCATCACGAGATACCTGAACGCTAACCGCAGCCTCTAACTTCAAAATGTCAGGAAACGCCAGGCTGAAGCACGTCTGCGGACGGACTCAGACAAAAATCCACTGAAAAAAAATCTGCGAGACAACAGACTCGAATATTCACCCAGACATGCACACACAAACACAAGCACACAGTCTTGAAAGATGATCCAGAGAACAGACAGTCTTTCTGACCGGCGCTCCTCTTGTGTACTCTAAGTCTCAGCAGCTTCAGCCGGACTCTCTTATTGCTTTAACAGGGGGGAATACCAGATGGTTTACTTCACTGTCTCAGCGCTGCGAGCTCACAGCAGCGCAGATAAATCACTGTCTGCCGGCCACCACAAACTAAGATGGAAAAACTGAGTCAAGATTCCACGGTGCACCTCTGAACGCTCATTTTACGGCGAGGTAGTTCAGAAAATGGCACTTCTGAGGCACATGTGTGATGTGCGTCATCTTGGTCTTCCACCCCCTGGAGTTTCGTCTCCTCTTGCACCAGCTTCATTTGGTTTTATTCTCAAAACCTTAATTAGCAATGTTATATTCCTGTCCTAGTTTTATCCCTTACTGAGTTGTAGCCTTTTTTCCTCATTCTGTCTCTCCTGCAGCAGATTCGTTTTTTTTTTTTTTTCTTTTTGATGGCTGACTGCTCGGGAAAAGTTATGATAAAAGAGGGCCCTGCAGCAGTGACATTTCAGAGCCACATAACTGTTATTCCAGCACCAAACACACTGACAAAAAGCAATGAAACTGAATGCAATAAATATGAAATCCTGCACAAAAAGTGGCCGCATTTCCCCTTCGTTAAGGACGCTACAGAGACCTAAGCAGCACAGTAGGTGCTGTGCAACGGGAGTCAATCCAAATGTGCAGTGTTTTCTCTCAAAGGAGGAGTTTCATCATCATCGGTGAACTCAATGACCCATGACCCAGTCGGCATAATCAGTGGACGTGTGGCAAAAAACCAGCGAAATTCCCGATTATGATCAAATATGGCACGTTACAGTAGAAGGGAGCAGCACTGGGCGCTGACAATGTGAGAAGAAAAAGCGAGTAAATGTAGGTAATATATCAAAAGCAGCCATTTTATGATGTCTTTAGGGAAAGAAAATAACGGAGAGAGGATTGGTGAAAAAAGGAAAAAGTGATGGCACGGTTTCAGCGACGTGTGGAAAGAGTGATGAAACAGGAAAATGGAAAATCAAAAGCAGCAGTTAGGTTATCAATCATTGTTCTCGTGATAGCAATAACAAACACTGTAAGAGCAGCCCGGGGACGGGAAAACTCGCCATCTGAAAGCGCCAAATAATAACTGCTGGCGTCGCATTGACAACCAAGTACACCATCAATTCCCAAAAACTGATAAAACACGTTTTAACCGGCGTCCTATTTAAGCAGCAACATGCAGGTGAGAGAGCTACCTGCCTGCCAGGGTTACCTCACCTGAGTCATTAACTATGAGTCATCGGGAATCGGCTTCCGACATCGTGTCTGAGATTAGGTGAGATCTTCTGCTAACATTAAACATAAAGCCTCCTAAATGCAGGAGAAGTTAAAGAGTTGACAAACCAAACCCTGTCTCCTAGAAATTACTGCTAATTTACGGTAATTACTATATTTACTACAAACTATAAACTACTTACTTTGTTTGGACAATTATGTTTCATGAGGAATCATAATGACTGCTTGGATCATGTTCCCCTGCAATATTTTTCTTCTTCATATAATCTTTTCATGCATAAAAAAATGTGTCTGTGTGTGTGTGTGTGTGTGTGGTTGGGTTTGTGCATCGAAAGTATTTTGGCTGAAGTTAAGGAAACATTGTGGTTTCGGTTAGACGCTAATACATGTAAACATATTGTGTTCTCTCGACTTTGTCAACATGCGACCAACACCGCAGTCTTTTCCTAAACTTAACCGACTTCCTTGATTGTGTGATCTCGTAGAGACAACGTACAGGCAGACTGAACTGCATTTTCCCATCATCAGCTTAATCATCTAGATAAAATGTTAGCAGTTAATGTTTCTGCGAACCAGTGATACGTTCACGTTAGCACAACAAAGGCTAAGTATCATACTGGCAAAACCTGTCATATAGCATTAAAATTACATCTTTTTGACCTAACTGACGGTGGTAGAACTATAGGAGGGTTTCAATATTTGTAACAGTGATATGACTTCATATTTCTGATGAGAACGGAGTCCATTCATTGCAATGTTTGTGGCAACAACACCAACATTTTTGTCGTAACCAAAACAGGTATTTTAATCTAATAATATGTGTTTGTTTTCTTTCCCAACTCGAGTGTTTTTTTTGTGCCTAAACCCAACCAGACAATAAACGCAGTGTGGTCACGAGATAATATTAAGAATGTCTTTTAAATGCAAAGCTTTGACATATCTGTGGTTTGCAGAAATGTACGGTCCCAACATTTATTCCATTCCATTAATCCATCCGAGGCTAAACAGAGTAGTCCACACATCACCCTCTCCCCAGCAACGTCTCCAGCTCCTCCTGGGGGATCCCGAGGCTTTCCTGAGCCAGATAAGATGTATAATCCCTCCACCTTGTTCTGGGACTACCACAGAGTCTCCCACCGACTAGATGTGCCTAAAAATCTTCCGATGGGAGGAAGCCAGGAGGCATCAAGAACTGGCTCCTTCCTCCTCTGAGCTCCCTCCAGATGTCTGAGCTCCTCACCCCTTATCTCATGACATTTTTTTGACTAAATAAATTTACGGTTCCACAGCAGCACCACAAATGTAATTTCTAGGGAGACAGAGTTGCTCAAACACGTATTTCTGCTGCTACTGAGTGTGTTTCCTCATGTGTCTAACACATCTCCTTCAGTCTGCCTCAGCGTTTGCGGTCGGATTCTCGCTCGGTACACTTTGCTGTAAACAAACCCAAATTAATTAAGACTGAGCCCTTAATTACAAAAAGACTGCTGAGCGAGCAAAAACATAATGCTTTCCATTCCTGCTCTTGCTAATTTCATCACCTAATAAAGTAAAAATAGAAGACATCTGACGACAGAGAAGCTTCTGGAGTGACCAGAAACCATTGCATCCCCCCCCACCCCCTCCGAGTAGGAAGAGAAATGCTTACACTCAGTATTTCGACTGCCCAGGCTGTGGCTAAGCTCGGGCCAGGGAAGGGGGAACGGGGTTGGAAAGGATGAGTCATACATTGCTTTCCATGCTCAATGATTATAATACCCCATTACAGAGAAAAGCACTGTTTCCCAGCTGAAGTGAATACTCGGCTTGTGAGACCAGACCAGACTTAACTTTTTTCACTCCGCCGTGCACAACACGCTGCTGCGACAAAAAGAGCGCACTCTTAAAAATCAAACGCAGGGAGTGGGAGTTGCATCACGAGGCGGCGCATCCAAACTCTCACATCACTCATGTGTTTCGTGTTGACATTTCAAACGCCGTTTGCCTCCATTTTGTTCCCTTTTCGTCTGTCAGGCAGGCGGGGAACACATTGTCCCTTTCAATCGTAATGTGAACTGTTAGCGATCCCGCTTTGGGTTTTTAAAGCTCAGTCACAACACCTTTTAGAGGAAAAAAACCATCTGTATCTGGCTTCAAATCAAGCACGCTGTGTCATTAGCACAGAGCGCCATTGAGTAGCAACAATCATTTGCCCCTTGATTAGTCTGGAAGGGAATAGAGACAGTATCAGTCCCCGAATATGGCAAATAATGCGCTTTTTGTGCTGCACAAAGGATCTCCTAAACTCTGTCCCGAGGTCAAAATGACCTGTCCCTGCATATTTTGTTTTATCTCCCATGTTATCAGGCATCAGGGGCTGATTTACAGCGTCTTTTTTTACCCCACAAAGCCTGCATTTACAGGCTGAAGTGGCACATGCAATTGCAGGGTCACTGCTTCTCTCCACAGTCCAACTACCTCAGATTCCTTCGCCGCCGCCCCCCCTCGTGCCACGGCAATAGGCACACACAAGAAGCCCGTCTTTTTTGTTTTTTTCTCACTGCCACTTATCTGATTGAAGTTGGACGCGACCTCAGGATTTGCCACTTAAAGGTGAGTCAGAAAACAAGAGCCACGGAAAAAAAAACTACAGTTGCATGATGTCACCGTCTCTGGATGCTAAAAGCCCGTCGGCTGCCATGTAAGCCGGGTGATAACGCACGAGGCACATCTGCGTCTGGCTCGCACCTTCAACAAGCTGTGTTAGTTTGATTTGGACCGATCTGGACAGAACCAACTGTTCTAAATGAAATAAATAAATAAAGAGAACAACTGCATCTTTGTCCTTTTATTTAGTCATTAAAAAAAAGGGGGGTTTGACTTTAACAATATAAAAAAAAGAACCATAGTTGGAGCATCCTCCAGGGCAACCAGCTGTCAGCATCCTGTAAAAAATCTACAGGCAAAGCGCTCCAGAACTTATGCAATTTATTCGATTCTGCATGGCTTCAAGTCGCTTCTCTGTGCTTTTCTAATCATCCTCGTGGAGAACTTTTACACACAGCGAACGCAAGGAAAGACGGAATTATCCATAAATTCCTTCCGAGGACGAGTTGTCCAGATATAAAGAGACTGTAAATGAAAAACAGCTGCGGACCAGCTGTATTCGACCTTTAACCCTGTCATAAAGTTGGCTCGCTTAAACAAAAAGAACCTTTTAATGACCCGGGATGTGTTTGTGCAGAACCTGGCCGAGACGCGAGGCACACTGCTATTATTTTCATAAACCCAGGCTATAAGGCTGCAGATGTTATTCGATTAGGAATTTTTGCTTGAAACCAGAACAGAATGGTGTATTTTCTTTAGAAAAATGCAACAGTGTTTTTTTTCTCTCTCTCTCTCTCTCTTTCTCTCTCTCTCTCTTCATGGTCCCCTGTTCCACCGCGAATGGGAAGAAAACATCTGGAAGACATTTTTTCAGGGCTTTTTGGAGAGCTTAGCAGACAGCACAATGGAACTTATCGATTCCAGATGTGAAGGCACTCAGTGAAACAGTGAGGCCTTCTTCTGTTTATCCCTTTTTAAATGGACATAAGGATAAAACAAATATCAGCGCCTAATATGTAGCATAACTCTCGAATCGTGATCGTATTTCCCGATTCCTTGGCGTATCTGCTGACCCCCCCTTTCAAGACTCTTTTACCATCGGCGGCTTTGGCCAAAATCCATCCTTGTTTTCATTTGGCAAAAGGTATTCAAAGAATGTTATTTCAGTATTTTTGATGACCGAAGCACTCCGCACATGTCAGTTCTGGTCCTGTGTGAAAGTTTGTTACCGACGTCGACCATCCAAAGGAACTTTTTTAGTTAATTAACGATAACAAACCGCAGCAAAAAGAGTCTAAACAGATTTTTTTTTTTTTTTTTTTTCCCCGAGACATGTGAAAAGAGTCTATTGATAGAGGAAACTAGGCAGAAAAAAAAGGGCAACTCAGCAGAAACACAAAGGAAACCATTTGGTCCGTAGCAGGTATGCTAATCATAAAACTACAAAACAACTGAGCTGTCACGCTAGGAGGCCGGGGCATTCTGTCACATTTCAATGGATGTTATTCAATTGGACGTCTGTGAGTTTTGGGCCACAAAAAAGTAAACTACTGCAGATTATATTCATAAAAAAAAAAAACAAAAGGCATCAAACGACGACCTAAAATAAATCACTTCACACTCTTTCTCTTTGACCTCCACGAGCCGGAGGACAATTTGCTGAAACGAGAGGCAGTGAAGCTTCAACAGCAAGAATTCCTTTCTTCAGGCAGTGAAACTGTAAACCTGACAGCAGCGGCAATCCCAAAGTCCCGACCTTCACCTCCGAACTCTGACCCCTCCTCTCATTCTTAACCTCCGCGTCTTATAGGCCTTCTGTTATTACCACTTTTCACATGAGTTTAAAGCGAGTTTTTCCTCATTAATGCCAGGGCGAAATGACCTCCTTTAAGAAGTGGGGAGCATGACTTCACTCGCTCTCTCTAATAAAGCTTGTCTTACATTCGGTGCGCTGATCCTCTGTGACCTCAGGTCGACATTCACTTCAAACTATTTGGTAGTGTGCCAAAAAAAAAAAAAAAATCAGTTGATACAGTATGAGAGTTTAGGCTCACCTTTAAGCTAGCATTGCCCTGATTCCCTCAACAGAAAGTTTATAGGATTTTTTGATTTGGATTGTGGATTATTGCACAAAAATAATCCCTGGAGCAAACACAAGTTTATGAAACTTAAATGTTTTCTTTAGCAACGTAATCTTTGCAAATAAAGGCCACTAGACAGATTTATGAAGCGTTAATGTAATCACCAGAAGTGAAAAGCTAATGTTACGCCATGAAAAAACTACATCGTGACCACTTGACTTCAAATCCTACTGTTCATTTAGCCACTTGTTAGCAAGAGCTTAGCTTAGCTTAGCTTATCTTAGGCTACTGATTTATTTCATGTTGGAGCTGTGAACATTTCCTGAGTGTGTATTAACTACACACCTTATTGGAAACCCATTCCTTCGGCACACTGTATGTGGCAATGCAAGAAGCATAGCTCAATATTTTCTGTCTTTATTTATCAGTTTGTCGTAGCTAAAGGCTAACAGGCTTACAAGCTAAGCTACATTTGAGCCGAAGTCTTCTGGAGGTTCAGTACACCAGTAAAAAACTTAAAGCTATACTAGGGAGCACTTAGCATCTGTCAGCTAACTGTTTTACAGCCTTTAACTTTATTGTTTTAGTTCACCTTCACTTCTCTAACCAGTAGACAGAAAGTTAGCAACTAGCAGGTTAGCCCTGTGTGACATTTTGCAGCTAGCTGAGCACTTCTCTCTCATATTGTGGAGACCAAAATAGACCTAAAATAAAAGAAATAGATAAAAACACTTAAAACTTACATATGCCAGGGGAATAAAAACACAACTCCAAGTGAATGCTAATGCTGCCTTGTGACTGCTAACCCTAAAGGCTAGGGAGGCTAACAGTTTGCTAGCACAGTGTTGTGTGGTGTTTTCTGCTTCTTCTGCTGCCTCCAGGTGGTGAAAAAATGGATGCATCTTTATAAACTCAGACTTTTACATCTGAATAACGAAAGAAAGCTTGTGCTTACATTGTGCCAGTTAGCAAAATAAACAGTAATTCAAATCAAAATGATTATAAGTTTTTAAAAAAGAATCACTTTGTAGAAGATTTTACACTCCGAGTTTGGCAGATTTGGACTCAGATTCACTGGTAAACTAGCTACTGGACCCTAAAAATCAATAAAAGTGTTGTTAAATGATTGGTCTACATTAAGTCAATCAAACATACTGTGTAGAGAGTTGTCAAGTCTCAGATAAGCAGTGATGGTGTGTCCGGGCAGGCCTCAGAAGGCTCTCAGATTAATGCACATCCTGGTCTCTGGAAGCTAAAAGGTCATCTGGTGTGGGATCAAGATTTATCTCTTTGCCGCTGACAAACTGGCTAATTGTCTGTAATTACCACTTACTTATTACCTATTCTACCATCATAACAAAACTGATGTTAACTGAGCTCAAATCTGCAAGAATATGAATAAAAGGTGAAATATTTGAGATGAAGATGGAGATAATGAGTTTACACAGATCATGTAGTTGGCTTGTTGCTTGTGCTCAGTGTTTTATCGTTCGGCATGTGTCAAGTGTCACGTTTCGGAAAGATTTGTATACAGCAACTCCTGAGGATATCTTACAAGACTCTGGTGTTTGCTCTCTGCCGGTATTAAGAGCTGATTAACTCCAGCTTGCAGCATCAAAATGGATTCAGTCCCAAGCTCTCTAACAAGTAACAACCCTGCACAAAAAAAACCCTCCCAATTCCAGCTCCTCCTCCTCTTTCAGCAAAAAATAAAATAAAAAATGACCCAGATCTGGATCCAACCATTACACAGTGACCCAAAGTTGTGTTCGGTTAACAACCAGTGTTTATAGGCAACATGAAAATAAACAACTGCAGTAAGTAATCCCTTCATATGTTTAACAGTATGGCCCATATGAGCTCGTAAAAACCACTTCAATGGCATCTGGTTTGGAGATCTTCCTCCGTCAGACTGAGCTCTCGGCGGATCAGCAGCTCACAGGCGTCACATCAGCACAAATCTCGAGACACTTTCTTAACCGTCCGCTACAGATTGGGAAGAAGCCACCTGTTGGCCTCAGAGCCCCGTGTCAGAGGCAAGCAGCGGGACCACCAACCATGCCAGGCAGGCCTTAAGGTGCTAATAATACATGTAGGCCGGACCCCAGCCCCACTGCCCACAGCGCCGTGTGTGACCTCTGAGCACCCATGGGACACAACAGTGCCTCACGAGACACGAATCACCTCTTTCCTTCACGACTGTTCATGCTTTAACATGTAATATAAAGACTTTAGGTGATATGGGTGTTGGTGACAGGCAGGAGGAGACTGTGCAGGGTGCAGTTAGAAAGTGGGGGTTTAGAAAGCTGTGCCTCCTGATGTTGGAGTCCTTAAGGCGACTCCACCCTACCACTTCAGACAGGCTGCAGCCCCTCCCCTCCTATGGAAATCATGCTCATCCTTCTCATCACTTATTTAAAAAAAAGAAAGAAAGAAAGAAAGAGGGAGGAAAGGGAAAAAAAAAACACTGTAAAGTTTCTGGAGCTGCACGACTGCACTTTTTTCTTTTTTTTACAAAGTTTGCACCAAGCAAAACATACCTGGACACCTGTAAAGCACTGTTTTTGATGTATTTTGTTGGTTTTACTTAACTGTATAGTGTATTATTTCTGTTTTACACATGCAACACCTTTAAGATCACACATTCAGGCCTGCACGTGTGAGTTATTGGATGTTTTATGTTTGCAGATCAGCTTTCCAAGAAGATAAAAGAAAAGTGGCCAAAAGAAAAACTTTTTTCTCTATAAAAAAAAAAAAAAAAAAAAAAACTTGCAGACACTGTTTTGACACTTTGACAATAGTTTCCCATAGTTTCGGGAACACCAAGCTGAATATATTAAAGGCACCAATAAAAGGCACAAAGATGAGTTTTAGGAGGAGGAGGAGGAGGAGGAGGAGGGAGAACCCAAAAAAGTTTTCTCAGCTCCAAACAGACACAGACATCTCTCTCTTTTTTTTTTTTTTGCACTCTTACCTGAACTTGCTTGCGTTGTGACAAAAAGCAGAATCACCGCTAAAGTGACTTGGACGTCCCTTATCCTCCGTTTAACTTTCCATCTTATATGGGTATCCATGACCGCCAGAGACGTCCACGGCAAAGTGGAAGGATTCACTTTTTACACTCAGCCACCTGGAGCGACTTGATCTTAAGACTTTGTGCAACAGGCAACTTGTGGTCAGGAGCCCCCAATATTTGAAATAAAAAAAAAATAAGCCAACCAAAAAAAAAAAAAAAAAAAAAGTCCCAGAGAAAGAGAGAAAAAAGGGGGAGGGGGGGTGTATCGTTATTTCTCAAGCAGCCATAAGGGGGTTTTGTTGGTGCGCGTTTCCTCCAGCTAGCAGACGGATGGGACACCCGTCTCTTCCCGCACGGCTCCTCTTCCTCTCTGCTTCTTCTGAGCTGTCCTGCACCGCTGCGCCTCCGTTCAGAAGTGTCGCCCCCCTCTCTCCGACTCCGAGTCGTCACGTCAAGGCCCCCCTTCAAAAGTCCAGCACACGCAGGAGGGGAGGAAGGAGAGGAGGGAAAAAAGAAAAAAGAAAAAAGAAAAAAAAAAAAAGGTCTTTCCCCCCTCCAAGGGCTGTCAGTCACTCTCACGGACAGCAGGATCGGGCAAATCACAAGCCGTGCATACATCCAGAGCCTGCCCCTCTGTTATTGGGAGGTGGGAGGAGAGAGGAGGAGGAGGAGGAGGAGGAGGAGGAGGAGAGGGGAAAAAAAGAGAAAGAAAAAAAAAGTTGAGGGGAAAGTTTCACGCCTCCCTGATTCTCTGCGCGCTCTTGGATTCTTCTTTGACATGGAGGCTGTGTGGAGAGGAGAGAGGGACGGAGCGGGAAAAGCAAACTGCACACAGAGACTCAGATATTTAACATGCAGGACTGTGATGTGGATACACATGATGATGGTGACCAACAGGTGGACGTCACTTCTGTCCAGGTATTAGGTTTGAGACATTGACCTCCTAAATCAACTTTTAAAGGTGCAGTTTTGTAGTTTTTGGAGGAAGAGGAGAAACATCTTCATTGACAGAAGAAACCAAATAAACAATTTCTCTTTGTTTTCATGACTGAATAAAATGAATACACAAACTTTGTTTATATGTGGCGGACCCTGCCACCTCGCTAGCTTCTAACAGATGATCAATCAACAGGTGGACCTCACTTCTGTCCATGCTTCCATGTATTATGTTTGAGACAATAACCCACTTAACCTTAATCAAATCATGACTGAATAAAGTGAATACACAAACGTTGTTCACGTGTGGCGGACCCTGCCACCTCTCTAGCTTCAAACAGATGTTGAATCAACAGGTGGATGTAATTTCTGTCCATGCATCCACACATTAAGTACATTTAATTGATGATCTGTACAGAAA
The DNA here is from genome assembly GCF_904848185.1 of Acanthopagrus latus. NCBI lineage: Eukaryota > Metazoa > Chordata > Actinopteri > Spariformes > Sparidae > Acanthopagrus > Acanthopagrus latus. The sequence continues at coordinate 21,925,540 of NC_051050.1, read as the reverse complement.
AGTTGTTCATATCAGAGCTATTAACTGTTTGTTCATTGACTTTTTTTTATGCCTGAACAAACTAAAGAACCAATTTCTCTTTGCTTTATTGACTGTATAAAGTGAATACACAAACTTTGTTTATATGTGGCGGACCCTGCCACCTCGCTAGCTTCAAACAGATGTTCAGTAAACAGGTGGATGTCACTTCTGTCCATGCATTGAGACATAAACCTTCTTAACATTAATTTCCTACAGACTAAATAACTTCAAATTTAAAGGTGCACTTTGTACTTTTTGTGGAAGATGAGAAACATCTTAATTGACTGATTTATTTTTATTTTTTATGCCTAAATAAAAACAATTTCTCTTGGTTTTCATGACTGACATTAAAGGACAACACATTTTCTGTGTAACTTTTGTTTATGTGTGGCGGACCCTGCCACTTCTCTAGCTTCAACTACATGTTGAATCAACGGGTGGACGTCACTCATCCACATATTAGGAACATTTATTTTGTGATCTCTACTGGAAAGTTATTTAAATTAGAGCGATTAACTATTTGTTGTTTCATCGAGAATGTTAAATAGTAAAAACAGCTGAATTACCAACTAACTAAATCACTAACTTCAACTTTAAAGCTGCACTTTGTAGTTTTATAGAAGAAATTTCAACTCAGGTTTTTAACATTATAATAATTACAAACTCATACTGAATAAACAAGCTGTTCTCCCAGGAGTGTGTTTGAAGCTGGAGAGGTGGCAGGGTCCGCCACATACAAACAAAGTTAGATAGAAATTGTGTTTACCTTTAAGCTCAGTTTGTTTACTCAGTTTATTTAGTTTTGAGAACAAAGAAAAATTTTTAAAAAATAAGTCAGTTGAGATCTTTCTCTTATGATTAAAAAATATTCCCAAAAATCACATAAAGCTCCTTTAATATTCAAGATTATTTGTTTAAAAAGAATGCTAAATGGGTAATTGGATGACCCAAAGACCCCAATATTAGTTTTTTGTGTCGGATTAATTTGATGTACTTAAAAATGTGTACTGTCAGTGAACAACAAAAAAAAAGAAAGACATGTCTCTGTGTCGATGTTACTTAATACTGTGCTCGCACGGTGGTATTTAATCCGTTAAGTGTGCACGGCTAGAGGGGTCTTATAAAACGCTTTGAAGCAAATTTGTGATTTAAATCTGTGTGGTTCCATTAATAAAACTGACTTAACCACATCAAATCATCAATCGGTCCGACTCCGGGGCCGACGGTAATGATTCCACTGTGTGTCGTCTGTTGTGGTGCATTATTCTAATTCAAGTGTGCTCAAACAACTGACCGCAAATCAGCTAAAACAAAACCCAGCATAAGGATTAGTTTTTTATTATGATTATTTGATTTAATAAGGATGATGCAGTTCAACATAGTGCCAGTACAGAATCTCTAGTTGGACTTTGACATGTACTTAATGGTCCACATCATAAAATCACAATACCATAAAATACAAATACCACAATATATCAACACACGTGTAACCTACATCGAAGTACAGAGCGCTAAAAAACAGGTTTGGTTTGCATTATATCTGATATAAGTGTGTTTTCAGTTAGTAATATATTCCAGATTTGACAGCCTGATTGTCCAAATTTAGATCTACAGCTGCCATTTGCCATGTGCTGTTCTGGACTAAATGTAATAACCCTGAAGAAATAGCGAACAGAAAAAATACAATACTAATGTATATTTTGACTCAGGAGGTAGAACAGGTCCACTAATGATCAATATGTTCCTTCATTCTGAATGTGGAATGTCTCCGGGCCTGATACCGAACCCCAAATTAGACTAGAATAGAAAAGTGTCATATGAATGCAGTCCATTTAACAATTCTGACTTGCCATAATATGAAATTCTGCCATCAGAAAATCATGTTTTATTTTTTATGATATTAGAGAAAGTAATGTTTCAATTACAGTTTGTGCTCGAAGATCTAGTTTGGACATGAAACATAATTTCTCTCTTAAAAAGGGAACTTTTGACTGTTTTGACCAACGAAAGCTTAAAGCAAACCTTTCTTTGAGGCCTTTTAAGTGCAATCTGAGACGTCACTGTTGTATATTAACATCCAGTAATGAGAGTAGTCGCAACTGTGAGAAAGCAAAGATAATATATTGCTATTGTTGTACATTTACCTACACTGAAGAACAATACGCCTATATTTAAAACCTTCTTTGGGCCAAACATGACCTCTCTCTGCTAAAAATGGCAGCTGTCTTTTATAAGCTTGTCATATGGCAGCTCCAGTGGGGGGCAAACTTCCATTAACTGCCCAGTAAAAAGTCGTCTTTAAGCTCAGTAAACAAACAGAACGGTGGCTATGGACACGTCTGAGTTTAGACGCGGATGCGCAGTTGCCATCGCAAAGTTAGACCATCTCTAAAATATGCAATACAATTGCAATGTAAACACTTAAAGAAGAAGGTGACCATCTTTAACCTGACCGCTCCATAACCACATCTAGATTTCCTAACATTTACATTCCCTGACAGAGATATTTACCTCAGATAACCCGTCTCACCATATAACGTCTTCAGATTTGTACCAGCTTGTCCTCAGCAGACGAGAGGATATTTACATCAGGAGTGCACCAGCCTTTCCTAACTGACCACTTAGCCATATAATGGTTACGTGGTCAGATATATGGTTCGAATTATGGTCCAAGCCCTGTATTTAGGGTGGCTCTGCACCTACACCACACTAATTTTAAAAAGCTCCTGTACAAGGCCTACGCTCGCTCCCGTAAAGTGTCCTCTAACCAAGAACATGATGATTTATGTGTACGCTGGACCATGAGGCGGTTACGCTTCATTTGACGACTCTCAGACAGAATAATTCTTCACAAAATAAGTCCCAGAGAGATAAAAGATGGGATGTACAGTGGAGAGGAAAGAAGTCGCCTAAATTGTGATTTAGTGCTTGAGTTTCTCTGTTCAGAGAGTTTTTCTCCTCCTTTCTCTTTGTCCTGTTTTCCACATTCACCATGTGTCAGGCTGGATATCAAAGCCTTAATCAGTCCAACCTTTTTTATTGTCCCTGTTAAAGTAACGCTTACAGATGGTTTGACTCTTACTGGAGCTAGATGAGAAAGTTTCAAAACTCTAGCTTGCTAGCTTAGCCAAACTAACTGGCCTGTAATGTTTAGTGTGTCAGTGGAGATTTAAAAATCACTGAATTAAAAAAAAACATTTGTACCAAAGAAACTACTTCATATGTGGACATTAGTGTTGATAAATATATACAGTGTTAGCTAACGGAATCAACTGACAACGCAAAAGTTAGCTTGCTAAGCTACAACAAATCTAGAGTGAAGAGAAAAAGAAGCAGGTTGACACTTGACACTAGATAAAAATGTAATTATGACAATTTGGACATTTTTAACTAAGAGGGACATGAAAATGACTGTCAGTTTGGCTATTGTGTCATTAGCAGCTGCCACAGTGTCTGTGGAAGCAGCTAGCATGTTTAAATTCACGCTGTTAGCTGACGGAATCAACTGACAACGCAAATGTTAGCTTGCTAGGCTACAATGAATTTAGAGTGAAGAGAAAATGAAGAATGTTAACGCTTGACACTAGATAAAAAATGTAATTATGAAAATTTGTAAGTTTCTAACTGAAAGGAACAAGTAAATGTTGGTTTGTTAGTGGTTGTTGATATAGCTAGCTTCTTTAAATTAGCTGCTAGATTAACACAATGTACTTCTCAATCTCTACTGTTTTTCAGGGTCAAAACTTGAACATACATACATGATACACACATTTATAGATTATGTGTACCTTACCTTTCAAAGATACACCTCCACTGGGAATAAACGGGAATTGGGAATAAACGTCCACTAATCTGCGTAGAAATCAGAGAAAATCGGCGCTCACTAGAACCGCAGAACTTGCCTGAGAATTATCACGTTTTTAAGTTGTCTTCAGTGACAAAGTAATTCAGTGACAGCTACATGAACATCCTTGGGTAAAATGCAAGCAGGAACTGGTAATAGCTAATTCGGCATACTTTTAATGGTGCCAGTTTGCCAAATTCCAAACAATTATTGGCTAAACAAACTGAACTCATGTTTTAGCCCATTGCTAGTTCAATGGCAAAGCTGGACTTCCATCTGTAAATCCTCCAAAACCATTGAATTATGGGAGTTGTAGTTCCAAAATAAAAATATCACTGTTATTATAAACACTTTGTTCATGTTTCCCTTTAAATATATATACACATTTTAGACTTCTAAGGATCAGAATGTCCCAAAATACCATGTTAACACAAACACTGGGGGTCAGACTGGTGCCCCAGTCGATTCAGTCTTTCCTGATTACTCACTGAGACATTCCTGGAGTGTTACTGTTGGACTCTGATTCAGCAAACCATTCATTTGAAAACAGTTACTTAGACCTGAGAACAGACTTTATATAAATTGGTGGAAAAAAAAAGGTGAAATCCTGCAGTTCAGACGCCACCGTAGAAGGAAGGACGCCATCATACAAGACACATTCTTGGAATACTTCGAGCTTGGCTTATGTCATCATAACTTTTTTTTTCTGTTTAAATACACAAGGTTTTATTGTGACAGAAGCATCTTAAAATACAAGGGGGGGATTTTAGAGGGACATCTTTATGGGCTGTGAAGGAGCTCACGTCTGCACGTCTTCTTCCTCCTCAGGTCCCCCCCATAAACCAAAGCATTTCAGTTCTCATAAACTTTGTACAAGTGGAATTACGCGTGTTTAAACCTGACTTTTTTTAAAAATTATTTTAGATCTTCTCAGTCATTTCTCAGACACCCAATAATCATCCATAGAACGTACATCAAAACATCGCTCTCCCAGTGTTGTGATGGGGATGAATTACAGAACGGAGTTGATTCAGTGGTTTCACTTTAATGATAGATCCTTCAAGAGCCAGAAGCAGGAAACTCGAATACAGCACACACTTACGGAGAAAAAAAAAATAAAAAAGGAAAAAAGACTAGATAAGTCGTGGATCCTGGCACCGAGCGGCTCCTGGCAGCTCCGAACAGCAGATTACATTTCTACGCAATGTTGTGCTGCAGAGCAAAAAATAAAAAGTTTTTGAAATTCAAGTTCCACAGAGCGAGCTTCGCATGTGTCGTCCACTGTTTTTTGCAAGGCTTTTCTGGCAACTGAGGCAAATCCTGGAAACAAAGGAGGCACGTGCACTATCGGAGAAGAGGGGAAACCCAGGAGCTGACTAACACAAATTTGAACAAACACAGTGTACACAGTCATATTTTTTCAGATGGGAATCAAATCTGCAACACAAATGTGTAACGTGTCGACACTGAACTGCAGATGTTTAATCGATCTGTGGCGTTGCATTCTTTATTAGATCATCACCATTTTGCAGAAGAAGCCATTCTCGAAAATATAATTTAAGTAGTGCTGATTATCTTAATGAAAGGAGAAGAACCTTTTGACTGAACCCAGTGCCTTGTCTTTCAGCTGCACACTGGTGTTGTTCTGCATTGTTAAAGCCTGTTTGGCATGACGCACCGTGGCAGGACACCATATTTTCCATTCCACAATGTGTGACTCCATCCCGTGCCAGATTTGATCCTGGCAAGCCTCCCCCCTAAAGATGCACTCTGGGGGAAACTGTGAAGCATTAAAAGACCTGACTGTTCAGAGAAAAAAAACCTCAAGAGCACACATGTATACACGCACCACTCGGGATGATAACAAGAGATGGAAAACACACCGGCGTTTAATGACTCACCTGCCTGCTCATGCTCCCACTTGCAGCTCATCTTTTCTTCGACATGCTGTGTTGGATTTGCATACACAGGGCCAAAAAAAATACAAGTGCCAGGCACTAATCAATCAATGTAGTTATTAACTTAACTAAACACAAATCGACAGCCGTGCATTGTGCCGTACGTCCTGCACGACTATGCCAAAGAGTGCAGCAAAAGGAATGAGAGTGTCAGTGAGCTGATTCTTCCAACGGTTTAAGAAACTTGAGATTGAAACTTGAGATTGGTGGAGAGCAACGGGGAGTTAAGTTGATAAAGCATCTGTGTTCAAGTTCTCCACGATGTTTGAATTCACTGAGTTGAGACCTTCTTCCTGTTTTAACAATACAGAGCTTAATCCAACTTGTGCTATTCAAGAAATGCAGAACATCTGCTCAGAGTCCTCGAAAGTGTCGGCCGGTTGTTTCTCATCGTTACTACAGGTGCTGTCACATATTCTGTTATTGAAACATTGTGGTTCTTTTTCAACTTTTAGAATATCTTTGAAACACTAAGAAGAATTGTTTTTATTTCTATTTCCCGTTCACTGGATCAGTGATGCAACATAACTAAGCACATTTTAAGCTCTGTACTACAAATTTTGGCTGTCAATATTTAATTTTTTTCTCCACTACATTTATTAGACACCTGCAGTTACTGATTACCTCGTAATTAGTCATTTATTTCATCTTCAACTGGTTATAAAAAGACCAGAGTAAGTTCATTATCTCATAATATTCCATACAGTATTTACATATACATGTAAATATATGTATATAGAACTTTTACATGTACTTTTCGTACATAAGGACATTTCATTGGACACTTTAAGACTTTTATATGTGCACTATTTGTGTGGGTAACTTTTACCAAGTTAATAATTTATCACAGTATCTTTAATATAACTTTAACTATAACTTAAAATAACTATTGTGTACTTTTACTAAACTGTTCATGCTGATGTTTGAGCCAGAAATGGTGAATGTCTCCAATGCATGGAAGGATGTAGTAGATTTTATATAATACACAACCTAATATTATCTATGTTTCAACACCCTACAAATTACGTGTTTATATATGAATTCATAATTAACTATTTTTTGGCTATTAAAAAAACATCTGACACCTTCTACATGTTGACATTCTGACCCGTGACGACTCAGTAATCATTACTACATTATCACATTAGTACTCAGGCTTATGTAATGATGTGGGAGGCAGAGCGGGTCATCCACTAATCAGAAAGGTCGTTGGTTTGATCCCCCGGCTGCGTGGCTCAGTATCCTTAAGCAAGATTCTGAACCCCAGAAAAGTGTTGTAGAGCGCTTTGAGTGGTCAGTAGAATCAAAAAATGCAAGTTATTTCACCAATCTCTGCCTGCAATTTGACCTAAGCTACATACTGATGATTGTTTCTTGGACGGTTATGATGCTATCGTGGTGACAAACAGACGGACTGACGAACCTCCTGCCGAAGTGCTCAAAACCACTTCTGGGTCAGTTCCTGCTACAACAGACGTATCCAGGACCCCATTTCGCAATGATGAAACACACAGATTGGCGTGACCGGTAGTAAAAACATGCAGTATATACAGGTGGCAAATGTAAGTCACTATAAAACATAACTGCCTCCTGTTAATTTTATATTTTTCCCCACAATCACGTCGAACATATGACCCCAAAAAGTCTCAGGTAACTTCCTGCTTCCTGGGGTGGCAGCAGCAGGTTTCATTTAATGTTTATTTAGCAGTAAAAGTTAAAAAAAAAATCAAGCAGTGTTTAAGTACATGGATTAAACAGCCTTGAGCTGACATATGGAGTTCATAAAGATGAACAAGAAGCAAGAGTGTTGCCAAAACACTGAAGAAGACGATGAGAAACGAAGAGCGAGCCTTTACATGTTTTCCCCTGAAGAGCGAAGAGGGAGCGCTCGAGCAAATTACACTCTTTGATGTCGATGTTAATTAGTTTTGGGCTGTCTAGCATCTTAAATGTGCCGCTCTGACGTCCATCATGTCTCGGCTGACCGAATTATACAACGTAAAGAGGACAAATCTCACATATAATTGTCGAGGTTTCCCCCCCAGAAGGAAAACATTAGTGTAAACCATCCATTGTTGCACATCCCGAAGGTGAGATAAGGTCTGTTCAGATTCGGGTTCGTTCCATAATCCTCCTCCCTCTCAGTGAGGAGAACAAACACTCCTTTTAAATTAATTCTGTCGACCAAAGCGGTGAGAATTAAAGCGTCAAAGTTGTCGCCTGTCGCCTAAGAAATTAACTAACCATGTCTCCTTCCTCCACCCCTGCGATCCCAGCTCCGCCCTGTCGGCTGTTTGTAGTGGTGACTGTAATTATGGAAGGCACTTTGAGCCCATGTGTTTTAACAAGACCAGTTCGTTATGTTCCTCTCTCACTGCCGAAGGGCGGCTCGTCGCGTTATTGCGACGGTCCGAGGAGTGACGCTGCGCAAACAAGAGGCTCATCTGTGTCCACTGAGGTTTTGAACCGGAGCTTGCTTTATTACGGGTGCAAAAATATTATATTAATGTGGGAATTGTTAAAATAATACACTTCTTTCAAGGCAGCGTGAGTGTTTCTGATGAGGAAATGAGTCTATTTTTCACATGTTTACCTGGAGGAATACATTTGACTTCAGTCAGACTTCTGCTGTTTATAAAAACAAAAATCTTCCAGGCTGGAGAATCTCAAAAATGTAGATGAGTTTCGATTACACTCGTTGCTTCAGGCTCCTTTTTTCCATTTTATTCCACTCAAATAAAAAGAGAAAAGGTTTTATGGCCTGGCAGCTCACCTGATGTATTTTTACTGTCTGTGACACCCTGTGATCTCAGAGCTGCCCTGAAAAACCTCAAATCAAAGTTACACTTGACTTTGACATCTTCCTGCTTGATTATGTTACCATCCAGAGTCAGTATTCATTTCTAGGCCGTGCTTGTGGCACACGGGATGGTCTGCCATTTTGGTCCAGACTTAAATATCTCAACGACGTGAAATGTTTTACAGACATTGACAGTCTCCAGAGGATGATTCCTAATTATTTTGATGATATGTTGGCTTTTTTCCTGTAGCATCACCATGTGGTTGGACTGTTGGTCATCATTTTAAGTTCCCATGAAGTCAGAATCAAAATGTGGATGAAGTTTTCTTGCTTCCTCTCGTGTGTGTATCAACAGAAGGACGCTGCGAGGACAGTGTGTTTCCTGGGCACTGAGCCTCATTAGCTATTGCACAAAAACACAGATGTATAACTTTATATTTCCAGATATGATATCATAAGGAGATGGATTTTTTTCTCTCTTCCTTGACTCTGAACAGATAGTTTCATTTGCTGCTAAAGTAACTGATCGCAAATGCTGATCAGCAACCGCTCAATGGCCACTCACGGCAAAGCTGACAATCAGGCATCACTGTAATCATGAACACATCTTATTTAGCTGGCACTAGGATACAGGGATGAGAACAAAGGGGTGAACTATCCCTTTAAATGAATATATTGATGACACACAACTTCTTAAACAAAAACCCTGTCTGTTTTAAAATTCAAATAACTGATGGCATTAACTGTCTTCATCCTTGAAAATGCAAACAAACAAACAAACAAACAAACAAATGAGATTAATACAAAAAACATAAATTAACATTTGTCTTTGACAGTGACTTTAAAGCATCGCCACCATATTTTAATATATTTCAATGATTCATCACTGGATGACACAATAAGCTGCTAATAAAAAAAAATAAAAATAAAAAAAACAGCCTATAAGTTCTGCGGGCCTCTCTCCAGCGGCTCCACATAAAACGCATGTGTTGATTACAATGTACCGCTCGCCGCTCGTCAGGCCTTACGTAACAACATGGCATCCCGATATATCATTAGTTCACAAGCCTCCCCACATTCTCCGCTTGCAGGATGCAGAAATGGTCCCTGCATTCAAAAGAAACAGCTTCGGGTCAGGGTCATCTTTTATGGGGCCTGGCTGCCTCTTCCAACGAGCCACCAGCCATTGTGTGGAGCGGCACACACAGTTTTCAGGAGCTGCGTCCTGTGGAGGTTCAGTCCCACGGTGAGAGTTGAGCTCTTTATTTAATCAAAAGGACAACTTGACCACAGAGAACTGACTCACTGAGTTAAACGCACACGTTTTTGTTTTTTTTATTTATTTATTTATTTTTTTGTGCAGAACATCACAGACTCTTGACCCAAGTGGAGCCTCATGGTTTCACGGTTCAGTCTACTCAACCGTGATGCAGGCCGCTCTTGTGTTTGGAAATTTGGCTGCTGATTCTGGGAAGTCAAACAAAAAAACTAAACCACAATAAAACATGAAAAAATATATATATATATTTTAGTTGTCCACAACATTATACAGCATTCATTGTGCATTTCCTCCATGAATGGAAACCTATTATACTGGGACTGGAACATTTAACAACACTGAGTCTGCAAATTATATCAGTGAGCTGAAGTGAGACGTCGGTGGGATGGAATGTAACTAAGTACTGTACTTAACTACTAATGTAAGGGTACATTAATGACTAATACTAATTCTCTACATGTATTCAGTTAAATTAATCTGGCAACTTTATGTAATTGTTACTATACAAATTAAGATTTTGGTTACACTTTATAATGATCATCATTAAAACATGATAAACACTGATGTGTTTAATAATCCATTTATTCAGTAACTGTTAATATTTATAAACATCAGTTGCAACTTTGTAATGACATGAATGTTGATTGAATGTTACATGATCACTGGCTAAATAAACGGTTTATACAGCATCTCATCAGTTGTTAACAGTGAACTAACTCATTTTTAATTAACTAACAATGAGCCATTTATCAGTGATGATTATAATAAAGTGTTATCAGGATCTTTGCGCACAAAACATACAAAGAGCTCAAAGAACATGACGTTTTATCACAATTTAAACTAGCCAACAATGAAAGAATCAGTCAGTTAATATTCATAATGAAGACATTATGGCTCTGGCTTTGCAAATGTGATGATTTGCTGTGTTTCCCTTCAACAATTCTAATTTATCATTTATCAAAGGCCCAATCGGTTAACGGAGAACATTAATCCTCGAAGGTACAATACGTTAATATCTATATGTACGAATGTGTGTTTGAGTTTAAAACATGCATAATTTAAAATACATATGTCAGTTTTTGAGTTTTTGTCAGAGACGGAGGCTGCTTTCATCCGTTGCTCCAACCTTCCTGGTCTGTGGAGACTGCACTGCTAACTGAGCTAACTGGCTAACAGCAGCTAGAAGCTACAGCTAAAGATAAGAGCTACAGACAAGAGTAGAGTAAGCAGCAGTTAGCGGTTCATCTGGTGATATGTTGCTCCCTATTAGCTTTGAGTTGCACCTTTACTACAAATTAAAGAGCTCCACTGACCTGAACTTTTAATAGTTTAGAAAACATTTTATTGATTAGATTAAACCTATTCACTTTTACTTAAGTATCATTTCTACTAGTAATGTATCGTAGAGTGTTACAGTTACAGTGTTGTATTCGTAATTCCACATGAGGAAATCATCTGAATACTTTCTCCAGCGCTGGCGTCTTATCTCAGCTTCAGCTTCCCCTCGAAGATTAAGTTTTCAAACAATCACTGGGTTGTGTGTGTGTGTGTGTGTGTGTGTGTGTGTGTGTGTGTGTGTGTGAGAACCCACCTCCTGTCAATCAAAAACCAAGTCAACAGGCAAACCACACCTCAACAATTTTGTCAGTTATAATCAGTAAAACACAAAGAGAAGATAAAAGGGAAGCAGAATTTTGGAAGCTTCTTCTTTATCTTACTGTATAATTAGACAGTATTTACTGTATTTCCAAATATTTACTTTATGATTAAATACAGGGGAAAGAGGAATTATAGATAAAACTGTTGTTTTTTTTTCTGTTTCCATGCAGACAGACAGTTTTGTTAGCTGTATATACGTTGCAGGAGTGTAAACGCATGTACACAGACAAAAATAAACTCTCGCAGCGCACCCCCTTCTTCTGCTGTTTGTGTTGATGATGGCGATATGACTTCTCGGGACACAGAGAGTTTCCATTGGCCGTCGGTTGGAACTGAGCTCATATAAATATTATCATGAGTGCATAAAAACCTGCGCACATGTGAAAGTCTTCAGCTGCTGCCCGCGAGAGAGTAATACATCAGATTAGAGCACAAAAGCACTGAAGGTACGCGAAGACTCGCACTTAGCTGACGAACACAAACACGTCCCCCCCCCTCCTCGGATACAGACCGCACGCTTGACACATTGTCATGAACTCAGCGGCTGCCAGTTATCAAATGGGTGCAAATCCCCTGTTGGCAGGAGTCCTGCTGCCTGCAAGTTTGTGCTCCGGAGGAACAACCCTCCCTGGAGTCAGGAGAGGGACGAGGACTTTCACAGAAACCTTTAGAGAATAAGATGTTTCCAGATTGTTAAACTCTTAACTCTATGTATCAAGACTTAGGAACTGAGAGGTGCCATCTTGTAATATATAATTATTAAGATTAATAAAATACAGACAGGGTGAAGAAGTCTGACACCACAAGTCAAAACACTTCCACCTCCAGGCCCAAAAAATCCAAGCGAATTCCCAAAAACTGCACATGAATCTCCCAGCAGGTCCCCCTCCGACACCAACCACAGCACAAATTTGTGCAAAAGCCAACGACCAACAGCACCCCAGCATGACCCGCCAGCACCAGAACAAGTGCCCAACTTGGCGAGGAAAGCCAAATTCAGCAAAAGCCCAGTCCAGTCAATATGAGAGCCGACGTTATCCTGCAGCAGGACAAAGATCCCTCAACACACCCCAAAGCCCCACAAGACAACCCAATCGCCAGAAGATCATGTTTTAGCTTAAAATACTGTACCTGCGCTGGTCAAAGTAATCATGGATGGAGATGGTCCAACATCCTCAGAAGAATGGTTGCCGCAAAAACAGCTAAAAATACCCCCAGTATCCTTAGAAATATCTGGCGGCATGACTCGAACTACGGACGACCATTCTGCGGCCATGTTGGATTGTAATAACACCACCACCACTCTGTTGGCCTCCTGATGTGAAAGGTGGCTAACAAACATACAATGCGAAGGTGAAATCTCATTTTTGCTGACAAATCACATGCATTTTTATTTTCTAAAGCATAATAAAACTTTTTGGATTTGTTTCCTGTCATTGTGGCGGATATTGAATCATCATCTTCAGCAGAGAGGAAATTCTAGTATTTTTAAACTTGGTCCCTTATGCTTTTATTTTGGTGAGTAAATGGATAATATGTACAAAAATTTTTGGAATCGGTCCAGTAGATCAACCTCGCCGGCGGCCAAATGCAATGGCTCCAAAGTAACCCTTGTTTTTGACACGACAGGCTACGATTGTAATTCAAAGTGTCTGATAACATTATGGAAAGGATTCCTTCAGCGATAGACTATTTCCTTGGAGTAAAAAATTTTTTTTGTTTTTTTTTTGTTTAACCAGCAGCAGCCTCCGTGTCGCTCTCGCCAAATCGACCAGACATCATTTACAGAAACAGTCGTTTTACTACAGTCAAACACACTCAATGAGAAACCAAATAAATCTAACCAAAACCACCTTGTTTAATCTTTCCAGTGTTCCAACAATCACCACTCTGGTATTTCTTTTGGGTGGAAATTAACCCTTAATTCACATGGGGAAACAAAGGTAGGGAAGGTAGTCACAAGCTGGGACTGTATATCATCCCTTCAGTGATTCTCTTCAGTTCGCTCTTCTTTCCAGTTTTGTAAAAGTTTTCTTTTTGGCAGCTGGACTCTTGGATGCACCGACGCCGAGCAGCTGAAAGCACTCATTACCAGTCTCTAACAACCTTAAAGTCTCTGCAGCTGTAGTTAAGGATTTTTATGATTCTGTTCAGGCCTTTTCCTTTCTTCTTCTTCTTTTTTTTTTTTAATGTTTGTGTGAAACTCGGTATAAATGTATTTTCATCTTGTTATGTTACGTGGCTGTGTATGCATTAAAAAGTCGTGTTTCCTGCTGCAGGAAAGGCACTGTACAGTGTTTACAGCTCACAGAGTGAAGGCCTCTTGTGATGACAACTCACCAAATGTTTTCAATCAGAAGGGAGGAGAGCAACTGGGAGAGGATACAAATCAGATGATGATTTTGTTGGTAAGAACAGAAAAAAAATGCATAATTGGCTAAACCAAAGCGGGATGTGTGCTCCACTTATTCGTTGATCAGATTTTATCCCATTGATTCCTGATTTAGAAAAATGAAAAAAACCCAAAAGATGTTGAGCCGTAGTTAGATCGATGGACGGCTTCCAGATTTGTGGCGACCAAAGCAGGTAGTTTAGGCCAAAACACGATCGTTTCCAACTTCTAACCAAGAGGTTTTCACGCCAAAACCGAAACCAGACCATGAACGCAATGCTGTCACATCGTAAAATCGAACAAATGAAGCTTAATAAATATACAGTTGCAACCTACAGAGGTGTAAAGTTCCAAACGTATCCATGGCTTGAAGAAACTGTACGTCGCCAACATTTATTCTGGCAACTGTTTCGGGTAAATAATTGTTGATTGCAAGTGTTTTGTGACCACCTATACCTTGGAGGTGGGGTGTTTTGCATCATTTGTATGCAATTCACTGACCCCAGTGACTCTGTCAGCAGCTGAGCAACAGCTTGGCTTGGTTCTCGCCTCTGGCCTGACTGTAAACTCCACTCTGCAGGCAACCGACCACTCAAACACACTACCTTGGTCTCACATGTGGCACGCAGCCTCTGCTCTTGGCTCAGGTCGGTCCTGCTGTTCTCTGTCCCACACTCCTGTTATTTTTTTTTTTTCGAGCGCTCTGAAAGCCTGATGTCATAAATTAAACATCGCATACAGGCTGTAATAATTAAGAGCCAGCGGGATATGCTAATCAGAGACTCCAAGATAGAAAGTATCGGGGACGGAGCGCGAGGCCAGATGGAGTCTCCGCGGGTGTGGACCGGTTCCAAGCAAAATGGCCAGATTACGAATCTGAAGTGGTGCAGATGAAAAATTAGCCATGTCACTGGAAATAGGACGGTTGTTTTTTTTTCTGTATCATATCTCACTCTCTGTTGGTTTGTTGTCCTTTTGAGGATCCTCTGGACGTTCAGAGAGCTCCTTTACCCCTGATGGCCTCCCGGATGATAGTGGAATCCCTCGTAAATGCTAAACTGGAGGGAAAAAGTCTGCGGTCAAAGCCTCTTTGACTTAAAGAAACCGAATCTTCCTTTTGTTGGTGGTTGTGGTTTCAGCCATGGAAATGTGTGAGTCATGAGTCCGTCAATTTCTGTCCAAACTGAAATATCTCAACGGCGATGGGATGGATTATGACGAAATTGTGTACAGACATCGATATCAGCGGTGTGCCACGTCGTCTAATCACTTCAGAGTGTTGTGGTTGCAGTGTATTCCTGAGGGAGAGCGCAGGGGCGTGGGTGGATGGTTTGAGTTGCGTTAATTTTGATCAGACAGAGGAGCATGTGATTCATCTGTGACACATGTGCAACACGGCACATAACAAGCCTCCATCATAACGTTTTTTTTTCCCTCAGATTAATAGAAAGGAGACTTTCTTTTTTTAAGATAAACACAATGCATGCTGGGAGATGTGCTAACGAGGCAACAATGCAATCCCGAACATTCTTGATTTGTTGAGTTTCAGAAGAACAATCAGTCGGACATTTGGTCGACACATGCATCGCAGTAAAACAGAGCCTGATAGAACATTTTAACTCTAATGAATCATGGCTGAAGATTGTAAAATGCCACTTCTGCTGAGGCAAAAAACAAGCAGCAGTTTGGTTTGTTGGCTCAAATGAAACTTTGAGGTAAACCATTTGCAATTTACAGTTCTATGCATCATCCCCTGAGGGTGAACCCCTGACTTTTCACTCAGCAACACCAGCGAAGAAGACACTTTGTTTTGTTTTTTTAAATGTAATGACAATCCACCCAATTGCCGTGAGTATATTCCAGTCACAGTCATTCATCGTCCCCAGAAGATAAATCCTAACTTTAGCAATCCTTGAGAGAGCTAAATTATCCAGTCAACTCATCTCAATACATGCTGAATGTATCCACATCAAATGTTGCACAGAGATTCATGGTTCCGTGAGGATGTACCGTGGTGACTCTGGTGATCTCCTGACTTTTTCGGGCATCAACATGAGGTCGACAAGGTTTAGAGTGAGATGTCTCTGCAGCAATGGATTGGCATGAAATTTGGCGCAGACAGCAGCCAGGTTTCCATCCCAAAGTGGTGCAAATTTCAACAGATTTGGGAGAAAATTCACGCTTGCTTCCGTTTACTACCAACACGTGATTATGAGACAAGCAGATGATGATGCCAACTCTTCTGTTGTAAAACCAAAACACCACTGCAGAAAGAAACTACAACAACAACATCATGTTCAAAAGGGAGCTGATCGAACCAAAAATGGTGGGAAACCGTGTAGAAAACTTGATGGAAACGTGACGTTTCTGTTTGTTTCATGCATTAATGTGAGGAGGTTACGTCAGATCTTTGTGGGCCGATGATAAGATGGTTTTAATCTGTTTACACTTTCCTCTTCAGCTCAGAGTGAAAACAGCTGAGCTAAATGTTTGCAGTGTCGGAACCTATTTGTAAAAGGTGTTTCCAAAATAAGGCAAAAAACACAACCTCGGGCAACAATTTATATACGATGATGGAGTCACGGCTAATAACATCCTCATCAGAATGATTTGAAATAGTTTTGATCGACCCTTAATGTTTTATCCAGCGCTACTGATTTCGATAGAATGCATTTACAACTGACTGACATCTAAGAGCAATGAGTCTGATCATCTACACGTGTCGATCTCAGTGTCTATTTGTACATTTACACCTGGGTTTTAACATGTGTTTTTACTGAGCCACACCCGCCAACACTCCCAATCTAATTGACATTTCTCAGTTTGTTTTGGGATGAATGTCACAGTACTTTGGGACCTGAACTCGGAGGCAAAAACGACCCTGTCTGATACACATCACTCGACCTGCAGTCTCTGGCAGGTTGATGGCAATAAAAAAAGAAATGTTTTAAAACCCACAACACATAAACACAGACAAGTAGAATAACACACCCAGGACTCCAGACCATGACAGCAGTCCCTGGCAGGTTGATGGAATATAAAAGCATAACTTCAGCCCTCCGCCTCGCCTGGTTTGCTACTGAAAATGGATGAAACAAGAAGAAGAAGCAGAAGAAATACGCTTCCGAATGTCACTCAACTTTGGTGCTCTATATTGACATCTGCTCATCCAAATAATGTCCTCAGATACAAAACAAGCATGGCTGTTTTCAGTCAGAGTTTAACCTTTTCCTTAGTTTCAGATCTCCTATGTGTGAAGCATTGTGAGATATTCAGGAAATGCTGGAAACAGTGAGATGTGCTGAGTCAAGCAGTCTGCGGTCACCTTTTTTTTCTTTTTTTCCCCTCAACCGGTCATGATGCCATTGGCTCCGTTACCTCTCTAACTACAAAAAAAAAAAAAAAAGGCCAATCTGAGGGTTTGGATTCGAACTCGTGCAGAAACAAAACAATCCCCTCTTAGAAAAGAGACACAGAGACATTAAGTCTGTTTTTTCGCCAGAAGAAATTCTCTGTGTGTGGGACTCATTCTATCATGAAGTTCAACTTTAGAAACAAATCATCTCTAAGGTACAGAAGTCACGGAGATCAAGAACTAGTGGACCCTCTCATCTTAATCCCATCATAGATCTGCCAGGCAGATGTTCTCTCACACACACACACACACACACACACGACCATGACCCACCCTTTGTATCGCGGTTATGTGCTGCTGAAGTTAATGGGCCCTTCTGAATTCCAGGAGCACCCGTCTCAGATATTTGAACTATTTCCCCGTGGCCCAAAGGGATGAATCCTTCTCACCTCAGTCCTCCTATTCTGCTGGTTAAAGACAATCCTGTCATGTGTTTTATTATAAGCGGGGGATGAGAAGCAGTAACATACAGGTGGAAGCCGCACAGAGACGATACCTGAACTATACAGATTTGATTCTAATCCACCAGTCGCCCCATTCCCAGCCCCGCTTCACTTCTGAGGCCTCACACAGAAAGAGTTATGGATTTCTTGGGATAACACATGTTTATACAAGCGTCTCTGCTCTTCTGTGGATTGCAGCATGCACAGACACACTTAAAACCCATGCACACGTGCACACGACTGTTCCATCGCTCATCATTTTACTGGTAATCTCCCCGCTCGGCGCTCGGTTTAATACACTTTCCATCTAACGCGATTCATCACAAACATCTCATTGAGGTTTGGCAGCGCTCCTGTGGAAAATCTTAACACCGCGGCTCATGCCAAAGTGCTCATTGGTCCTGATAAACACGACGTCTGGTAAACGGGGACGTGCAGCGCAGTCGTAACTTTTTGTTGTGAGTTTTAAGTGAATCTACATTTTGTTATCGAGGACACAATTTGCCCATTCATCGCCGGCATCACCGTCACAGTAGTGCCGCTCCTCAGATGTCTGTCACTTTACGGCTGCTACTTGCCACTTCTCTCAGTAAGATCATAAAAGCGGGAGCTGTTACCATGTTACGGTCTGCAGTTGAAATCCAGATGTCTCCTGGTGAGCGAACAGTTGGAATCAAAAAGCAAAAAAAAAAGAGTAGGGGGGGTGACGAAAGGGAGAGAGTTTGGGGGGTCGGGATGGGATAAATTTGGCGAAGATGGGGCGATGTTTAGTGGGAAAGCCCATATGGTATGAAACTATTCAGCTGTCGGTTTAAAAGACAGATGGGCACAGAAAATATGCAGACAGCCACAGGTCACGACGGTCTGATGAAAGAGTTGGTACTAGGGGGGCAAAAGCACGTCAGAAATCCCAGCGTTCTCGGCGTTTGATGTGGCCGATGACACACCAACACGCCCAGACTACAAAACTCTGAATGAACAAAAAGGATTTTCCTCTACTCCAGACTACAACAGACAGACTCCAGTAATTTACTCCATAAACAGGACATAAACTGGAGATGTTGAAATGCTGATGGACAAATAATGGAGACAAGAAAACCTTCCCGCAGGATTTGTGTGGTGCCCAGTGGAAGATTGTTCCCCGACTGTCTGGTCAGTGTTTAACCTTGAATCAGTCCAGTGCTCCCATTCAGACCTTGTCCCTGAGGACTGGAACCACTGATGGGGGAGTGAGTGAGGAGGAGAAGGAGGAGAAGAAGGGAGGGACTTTCCAAAATACTCGCTGGGAGCTACTCATCTGCTCTGTGTACATTTGAATGCCCTTTCCTCCTCTATGCTGCCTTGTTCCAATGTTTTTCCACTTTTCGACAGTTTAAATTGAGTGTTTTTAGTCTTGCTAATGTGTTGGGGGACGCCGATGTTTGTCGGATAGTCCACAAGTTTGGTCTGAACTTAAATATCTCAACATCAATTGGATGCGACACATCATCATAGCTAAACAATCGAGTAGTTTGGTGTATATATGGATATTGATGGTCCCCAGAGGATGAATCCTGTTGAGTTTTGGTGATCCTCTGACTTCAACCAGCTCCAAACTTTCCACTTTACCTGTAAAAATATCTCAAGATTTTCAGCACCTCGTGAACTAGAATAGATTTTGGTACAAGACATTCGTGTTCCCCAGAGGATGAAGCAATGGAAGTTTGAGCAAAATATGTTAACAACGACTGGAAAAAAAACTGCCATGACATCTGGTACATGCATCTAGGATCCCCTCTAGATAGTTCTGAAATCGTCCCACACTTTCTGCAAAACTAAAAGGCATTCCCATCAGCCTCGGCTGTACTTTGTCTTAAGTGCTAATTAGCAAATATTAGCATACTAAGACCCTAGGCTAAGTTGGGGAACAAGATTAACATTAAACCTACTTATAATCTGCATTTAAGCATGCTGATGTTGGCATTTAGTTGTGCCTGAAGGGGGGAAGCCTCACAGAGACGCTAGCTCGGCTCGCCAGTTGTGGCGTGTGGGCACCGAGAAAAAAAAGCCCATAAATATAACATATAAGATCTATTACTGTTGAAAAAAAAAAGCAGCAGCAGTCCAAAGGGGGACACAAAGATGGAAAAAATAAACTAAGAGAGGTGGAGTGAGGCCAAAATGAACAGAGGGGGGACGGGATGGTGTGATGGGAAGAGCGTGTCTAGACGGTTCCTGGCCTGCCTGAGCTCGGCGCTTTGATGTGTCGCCTGGTGATGCGTGCTGCATTCTCGGGGCATGTGTGCAGGGCTCTGATGAGGCTTACGCTAGATCTTCTGTTTTTAGGCCATCATCTCCGGGTTTATAGCCTCCCATGCCCGTCGCTCTGTGCCTCGCCCCCCCCCCCTTCCATTCATATTCCTTCCACTGATCTCTTTCTCCTTCGTGTCCACCCCCTCCTCTCTTCTTCTTCTTCTTCTTCCTCTTCTTCCTCCCTTGCCTTGCCTTCCCCTCACGCCATTTTCCATCCTCTGTGCAGCGCTGGCCTCCACCACATTCCAAGCAGATGTCAGATGTGTGTGTGTGTGTGTGAATGTCTGTCTCTGCATGAAAGACAGATTGTACTTTTTTTTTTTTTTTTTTTTCTTCGTCCGGACTCATACCTGGATGCTCTAATTGACTTTCTCTCTGGTCTCCCACGAGGCCGGTAACTCTGGAGGCAGCCGCTTCCCCTCCCCAGAATAAAACATGACAGCGGTAATGAGTCTACCAAAGCGTAAGAAGAAGAATACTGTACTGTAGTCGGACAAATGAACAGGGTCTTAGCAGAGGTGGAAACATTTCGGCGAGTCACACATAAAGTATCGCCCAGTTTTAAGGGGGGGGGGGGGGTTTATAGAAAGGGTGAGGTAGCACTTTCCAGAATCTTCAGAAAATTACAAGAAGGGAGGGAGGCCAGAGGGAAGGGAAGGGAAGGGAAGGGAGCGTGGAGGTCTGTCTTCTCAACTGGGAGCTGCTGGCAGTTATTAAGCCATACAACCCACGGAGAAAAATGTACACCCAGAAACTTGTTAAAAAAGCCATGGCAGGCTGTGTGTCTCTTGTCTTTTTCTGCACGTTCAGAAAAAAAAAGAAGGGGGGGGGGGGGGAAATAATGAGCTAAGTGAATTAAACAAGATGACATAACATTTTCTGTGGTCACTTTTTGTTGCAGCTTTGGCGTCGGTGCCTTTTGTCCCACAGATCGAGGGGATTTGATGCGATGTCAGAACACACTGGAGGGATGAGATTTTGGAGCGAGGATGAAGGAATTAATATACAATACCGTGTAGAATACGGTTTAAATGAAGAACAGATGACTGAGAAGAGGAGCAGAGAAAAAGAAATGTGAGACAGAAATAGTAGTTCTTTATTAGAAATACAATGGAGTAGCGCTCGGATTTAGCGTACCGTTGATAGACAGATCCACCCCAGCGGAATTATCCGGTAACTGAATGGGCTTCATTACACTGACAGCATGGCATGAAGAGACGAGGTCACTGAGTGTAATGTGGCACGTAATTCTGCTGACATCCTTTTCCTCACCACTGCCTCCAGCGAGTCCAGGCCCGGCCCAGCGGAGGAACCTTCCTCACCGAACATTTTCATCAGCCTGGCAAACGCTCAGATTAAAGCAGCGCTTGGCAGATGGTTTAGCACATCAGACGATTGAAGTCTCTTCATGAGGAAGGAGCTGATCTGTCATTTCATGTCAAAATCAGCCCACGATTTAACATCCAGGGCCAACATTTAAGTACAAATACAGGAAGTTATGTTCCTTAAACAGAATGTGGATGACACAGTTTAGGTTTCTTCTAATGATACAAAGCGTGTTGGATTTGTAATTCAAGTAAAACATTATTTTGCTATGTTTTCAAAGAAGTAATCTGTGTTGTCGGAGATTCACATTGCACTGTGGAATAAAAGCAAATATCTTTCCGTTCTACCTCTTGGCTTCGAGGCAAAAACACAAAATAAGTCATACACAGCTTTTAGTATTCATACGCACCCTGTTTTCGCCCTTACTTTCTGCAGAAGGAGGCGACCTCCGCTGCTGCAGTCAGGTTGATAAACAGGAGTGAAGATCAATATGTTTGATCCAAAAAATTAAAAGTAATTTTTGAGTTACCCTCGGAAGGGATTTGGTGCAACACTGGGTGTTTGTTCCTCCAGAAGATTAGGCTCTGCACACAGCTCAGCCTTACAGAGAGGCCTGAGAAGCTGAGACGTGGCTCTCTCGTCCCTCGTCCCTCCCTGCTCTACCCAGCCACAAGCAAATATTTGCTGAAGTCCAATAATTTCAATGTGTGCAACACATGCACATTCTGTGTAATTGCATCATTTTGCTACGCCCGGCTTGTACAGGTGCAAATTTGCAAATACAGGCACTGGTCTTAAATCTTCTGGATGATTTGACATCATGGTTCCTTGTCTGTCGGCTGCGATGCTTGTAAATGATCTTTTCATCCCTGCAAAAGTAACTTGCAAGGATGGAGAACATGATTTTGTTCGTGCTGGACGAGAACCAAACAGCTTGAAATCAGTGTTTATTTTTGTTTTTGTCCCAACTCTTTATTCTTTGTTCAACAAATCCAGAGCATTCAATAAATTCTCAGGAACATTTGGATGATACGTGAACAATAACGGTTTGAATTAATTGATTCATGTCGGACATGAGTTGTGTTAATGTGCCTGACAAGCGCCGCAATAATCCCGGTCCGCAGCGTTCATACATTCTCATGTGGTTCACTGACTTCTTGCATCGACCGACACACGAATATAACCCATGAAATTCCCTGTGAAGCCATCCGGAAATTTCCATATGGACCCGAACTACGCGATGATGATGCAACGTTGAACTCGGCTTGAACACGATGACCCGTCTCTCTGCCATATTTGTCTAAACACAAGCAGGTAGCCATCAAAAGGACACAGCCAGTGGAATGAAAAGTGTGCTAATCAGACTGTGAGCCTTCATGACTGCCAGAAACCTGCAGCACAGCCTGGCATTCATTGTGCGACCATCTGGAACCGTGGTGGAGGAATGCAACCCATTTTCTTCCACAGGATATGGCATCATTTGATGTTCCCTCGATGGGAACGCAAACTGCTGGGTCAATTGCCACTCCAATAGTGCTGATTTGAAGAGGTGTACAAAAGCTCTCAATTCGCCCTCAGCACTGTTTATGTGAAAGCAAAAAAAAAAAAAAAAAACACAACAAAACACAGCCAATCCAAAAGTCTTTAGCCGAAGCAGATGGGCGCAGCGGGAGATAGAGCAAGCGGAGCTGAAAATCGATAAAGGCATCAAGATATTGTCATCGAGCGCTGCAAGGAATTAAACAGCAACAGCCAACTGGCTTACTTGTTTTCCCCCCAATTCCAAGATTTTTATAGAGAAAAAAACCATATGTTTGGCATCGTGATCTTTCGACCACTTACTTCTGAGACTTTTTTGTATCTGACTGGTTTTCAGTGAGAAGGTTTCTGGACATAAATCTGATTCTTGTATCACTAAATCAGTGCGGGATCGAAACACTCCCAGTGCTTCTCTTAAAGCTCCAGGGGCTGGGTGTATTCGTTTTATATAATCGGCATTCTTATTCCTCAAGAGTGGAGTTGTGTTTTTGTATGCCACCTGTGTCCTGAACGCATCACGAGCCAAGATGAAGAATGCAAGTGATGCAGAACACTGTTGGTAACAACAGTGTAGAGAGCTGTGACTGCATCCACCTGCCTCTACTGTCCTCCATCGTTCAGCATTTCAGTTGAGCTGCTGCGAGCCGTTAGTGGTCCAACATGGCGAGCACAGAGCCAACAATGTGTCGGCTTTGAGAGATTGAAGAGTGGCTCAACGGTCGTTTTACCTCAGTGAAGCTTTGCTTTGGAAAGACTCAAATAAAAAAGGGTCAGGGTCAGTTTTTAAAGGTTCAATATGTCAAAAGTTTAGTTTAAAACGTTAAAAACTTTAAACTGGTAACTGAATGTGAATAACAGTCACTTCATGATGTCTGTGTACTGTGTTGCAAAGATATACACTGCTGTTAGCATGCTAACTAGGAGCAATTCTTACGTATTGCACCTTTAAAACATGAGTTTCTGGGAAGTTCTTTCCACCCTGTGAGAAACTGAAAAGACTTGCTTAAGATTTGCCTTTTCTCCACCCAGTAAGATCGATATTACTCTCATAACTACACGCCAAACGAGAAGCTGCTGCTGGCAGTGTATTAGCTTAGCTTAGCAGAGTGAATGTAAACAGAGGGAATCAACTAGACTCCAACTGTCTGCTTACGTTTAAAGTGCACCGATTAACACATATATGATCGGCAAGAAAGCTAGTAAGCAATTTTTTCCCAAATGATGAGCCGCTCCTCTAAAGACAAGTGGGTTTCATCAACTGTTCCGTGAGTAAGAGTAAAAATACAACTTCTTCAAGTCCCGCTGAAAAAGGTCAATGAAATGTATTCAATTCACGCACGTTATGAGAAGCAGCTGGTGTATCTGTGCAGCTGTGTTGCTGGCTGACTCACAGCGCTGTGGTCAGTCTGTCCTGTCTCCTTCTCCACCTCCACTGCGTCGACTATCCTACCCATGACTGAACTCCTCTCCGTCTGAGGACTGGATGTACTAACAGGGCTGGTGAGCCATGTGAACCTGGTGTGAACAGCTGATGGGATAGTGAGTAAACTGTTGGATGTCAGCCCAGAACTTTGTTCAACAGTGTTTTACTATAAGATGCACTGATGGCTCCACAAGGATGATCCCGTGATGTTTCCATGACAGGTCACTGTTTTAGTTTCTTGGTGAAGTGCCTTGACAACTACAAGATACATTAGCAGGGACGTTGGCAGTTCTTCAGCAGCACTCTGGCTCTAGTTTGTGAAATACTCTACCTTCAAAAACAGCTACATTGCCATCAGTCTATATTGCTAACACTAGCATGCTAACACAATAGACCGCAATGCAATCTACCCATCCTCATGCTGATGGAAACTCGGGTGATGTCTTTGTTTTCCATGAAACACTTCTGGTGCTTCACAGTATTCTCCTCAATAACTGAAGTAGCTGGAAATGTGTTTTAAAATATAAAAACAGTGCATGTATAGCGAGGCATTTTGGTGCAACTTCCCGTCTCCAGAAGTGATTTTAAAAGATGTCATTTTCATCATTATTAAAGCTGAAATCTTCCCTGTAGATAAAGACGTTAGCACGCACCACGTTTGAAGTGGGTGCACAAGCTCAAGCTGACTGATTAAATATCAGGATGTTAACATTGCTTTTCTGGTGTTAGCATGTGGACTTTAGCGTTAAGTTTGACGCACAGCTGTTCCTTCAGCTTCAGAGAGCTGCTGGCGTGGCTGCAGGAGGGTCAGCTCACATTTATCCAGGACGGTCCGTCTATATATACAAGAACTAGCTAAATTTAACATCTGTTGACACGGGACACACATCACCTCTCCCTCCTTTTACTGTCCGTCTGTCACTTCACCCTCCCCCCAAATACACAGACAAACACACACACTTATAGAAATGCTTGGTATGTTTAAAACCAACATGTTAATGTTCGAAGACGAGTGCTTTTCTTGCTTATGCATGCACATAAGTATGTACATTTGTGCACTTATGCTAAAACGTGACAATCTAAACTCATTAGCCCGAGGAATTTCTTTGTTTCTCTCTCGCCGTATACATCCAGACCCGCACACGGTTTGTTTGACAGGACTCATCAGACGCAAGTGGATGTAACAAAGTATTTCCCTTCCTGTTGCCTCTGGGGTTTTTCAAAAAGAAACGTAAAGGGTGTCAAAGGATGTACATTCCCAGGTAGAAGATCTGCGGCTGCTAATGATTTTTAAATACCAGCCGCAAGATAAGATAAGACTTGAACATAACCAAACTATCCAAAGGAGTCTTTTTTTTTAAAATTTCTCCCCAGATCTCTTTTGGAATTTAACGTCTTTCAGCTCAGTGTTTTGGTTTTATGGCACACAACTTGACTTTTTTAGCTGTAGCAGGCAACTCAGGGGAAAAAAAGCTCTAAAATCCTGCTTGTACACTTGCTGAACAACACACAGTAAATGTCAAACTTGTGTTAATCAAGTGACTGGAGACAGACTCTGTTAATTAAAGCTAATCCTGTTTGCCTTCTGGTGGATGTGTAAATAAACCGTGTGCTAAGAAAATTGGCTTCTCTGCTTACAGAAGCACTGTGTAGGTGTGGAGAAGAAATTAAAACTCATAAATTTGATGTTTACAATATTTAATGAAGAAATAATACCACATAACTGAGTAAACAAGCTGTTCTCAGAGGATCATTGCATCCAGAGAGCACTGTTTGAAGCTAGAAAGGTGGCAGGGTCCGCCACATAGCATCAAAGTCAAACAGTATGAAATTATCCAGTTTATTCAGTCATGAAAACAAAGTGATTTTGTTATTTTGTTGGTTTATTTGATCATTTAGGCATGAAAATTAATTGAAGAATATCATTTAAATCTAAACGCTGCCCAAAAGTGTCCAAAAAGTGTTTTCTTGTGGAGTTAACTTAATCAAGAACTTTATCATTTCAACTTATCAGAAAGAACTTATTTTACTGGCTCTCTTCTTTTTGTTTTAGCTGAGCTTCATGGTCCCTCTGGACTGATTGAGGTGAATTCAGATCACCTGTGTTGAGGCCGGCTGCTAATTTCTGAGCGACAGCAGCTCGGGGCTTTCTCCTCTCAGCCAATCAGGACGCGACGACGCCCTTTTGTAACTGACTGACTCTCAGTCTGATTCTGTCCTTCACACACTGCATCCAAACTGATTGTGAGCCAGAGAGTCTGCTCTGTTTGAGCCCTGCTGAGATTTCTTTCTCTTGAATATATGTTTTGTTTTCTGTCTTTATTTGAATTGAGGCTGGTTTGCAGGCATTCAAGTCCGTCACCAGGCACAGAACACATCTCCAGCTCAAATGAAGCTCGTCCAATCTGCTTTCATGTCTTCAGGATGAACTAAATGGATGAATCATCTCACACCTTTTCTCCAAACGTTCTCCTCTGTTCTTCCCTCAATCCCGACGCCGACTCCTGTATTAGTTACTGACTGTATTTGCATGAAGCAATCCTCAAACTATGTTATCACTCCATCAGTTTCTGACAATTTCAGCTTTCCTCTTCAGTGAGCATGATTTGTTATTCTCCCTCATTAGCAACATGGTGCTAAAGCTTCTCTTTGTAAGAAAAAATAAATTTTTTGAGTCTCATCCCAAACTTGCCAAAAGCCCAAAAGCGCCTGACGTTTGACGAGTTGGGAATAAAACTCAAAAACAGCTTTTCATACAAATGTCAGCGCTCCTGGTGACTTCTTAGACTAGCGAACACGGAAAACGTAGAAAACACTCGGAGAAAAGAAGGAAGCAAAGAGAGAAAACTGTGGTGACGTAGAGGAGCGAAGGGAAGTTAGCTAAACGGAAAAAATGGAAAGCAATCTGGTTGTCTTTGTGACGGCAATAATACCGCTTCTAAACGATGCATCCGTAACGGAGCGGGCGACAGAAACTAGGTAACAGTTCCTCCCTCAAATGAAAGTGTCTTCCTTCAACACCCCAGCAGCCAGGTGTTGGTGGACAGTGTTGGCAAACTTTTAGATAGATTTTACCGTGTAGCTCACATTTCTGATTTGGTGACTTTTTTCTGCTCCTGCCATATTTACCTTTTTTTTTAAAGTGCCCTCTGTTCCATCATCTCGCTTAAACATAACCTGACGTTCCGCAAAACTACTCGCCAGTAAATGACGGGAGACGGGGGAAATCACATGCAACGAGGGGCGATTACAGCATGAGGAGTTTTTTGTTTTTTTAACTGCTGGTCCACCAGGAACTCCTCGATGACATGAGGTCATACGTGACACCATGGGGTGACATCACAGCAGCCCTGTTTTACTTTCTGCTCTGCCAAACATCAGCAACATGTGGACGACATCACCATGATGATGATGATGATGATGATGATGATGATGATGATGATGATGATGATGTGTGAACGATGATGCTCGTGCAGGTTTGACATACTGACGAGCCACATTTTCGCTTCAGTGGTTAAATCTCAAAATAGAGGATTATTCCTTATAAGTGAGGGTTTTTTTTTTCCTTTTTTTTAAATGTGTGGACAGGTGGAGAGCAGCTGTCATGATCTAAAACAGAAAATGAGGAGTTAATACTTCTGATGGTGTTAGGATCTCTCTGAGGTTATACTGTCATTGTTCAGTGAGAGAGAAAGCGAGGAGGAGGAGGAGGAGGAGGAAAAGGAGGAGGCGGGGATCCTGAGACAGAGCTGGAAAACTTCAGATACATTAGACGAAAAGGTGGAGCTCATTGTTGGAAAAGGCAGCTTTTGTCGGTGTTACTCCACCCCCTTTTCTCCCTCCCTGCTCCCTCCCAAATGCACACACAGATACGGTTTTCCTATATTTTCTGCGCAGCCTATCATGTAATAGCAGAAACATATGCGCACTGGTGAGCCGACATGTGCGCAGGCCCCTGGGTCCACAGGGAGGGTGAGGGATACATGGTGCACTGAAAAAAAATACTATTAATTCTCCTCCTCTCCTTTTTTTTTCCTTCCTGTTTTCCTTCTTAGTTTCCTCCTCTGCTGTGTTGTCCTCTTTCTTTTTCCGCTTGGTGCACGACATTCCCCCCTCGAATCACCCTCCACAGCTGTTCCATACGTGACCAAACTCGACTTTTGGTTCTGTTTTTTTTTATGATTTTTAGCCCTTGAATTCCTTGCTTCACTCTTTCTTTTTTCCTCTCTGTCTCACGTTTTGTCAACTGTTGAAACAAGTTGCACGAAGACCCCGAAAAAGATGAACAACACTCCTTGACAGCTGCGCGTTTCTTGCCTTGGCTCTTATTTTTGAGCAAATTCCATCCCACCCTTTTTTTTTTTTTTTTGCATCATGCACCGCTCCTCACGTTCTCACAGCTCCCACGTTTTTCCTCTTTCCGTCACTTTTCTTTCCTCCCCCCCACTCAAACCTTCTCTTAACTCTCCCCTCTTTTCTTTTCCCCTACTTTATGACCCCGTCCTTCCAGATCCCTCCTCCCCACTTTTTCTCACCTCCCTTTTTTCTTTTTTCTTTTTTTTTTTTTCTCTCTCTCTCTTATTCTCCCTCCCGTCTCCCGACCCATCCGGAAGGTTGGTTTCTGCTTCCATTTCTGTCTTGGATGACAGAATTGTCATTTTGCTGTGACCATGATCCAATATCCTACTGTCAGCGTGATTTAAACTAATCAGGGTGAAGCTTGGGTGTGACTTTAAGGGGTAACGGGGAGGTAAAAGCCATCAACAATCAGGACAGAAAATTGGGACAGACGTACGCAAAAGACACCAAGAGCTCTTAAATCATCAAGAAGTCGCCTGTCACAGCTGCAGCTGACACGACTTGATGGCAGCTCGTTTTTCTTCCAGGTTTGTCTCATGAGTCTATACTTGGCTCGATGGGGTGTTCACTTAAAAAGGAAAAAAAAAAGGGAGGATGACTCAAAGTCTCTGGGATAAGAAACAGACATGCCCTTCACTTGTTCCAGGGGGGAATGTAAACAGCAGCATTTTACAAGACTATGTCACTATATTTTCACAAGACTTCCTCTCAGTGATGGTAAGTGTGTTGGTACTGTAAAGAAGAGAGATTCCCACATTTAATGAATAAAAGTGAAGGAGGGGTGTGACAATACTTCGATCTGGATCGATATATCGACTCATCGATCCACTGGCATCGATGCAAAATGAAAACATCGATTCAAATCGCTGTCATCCTTAAGTCACGTTTATTTTGAATATATTTAAGTTGCTTTCTCTGTGAGTTGATAAAAATGTAACTGTGTTGAATGGGCAGACGATATAATCCCACATCGATCGCAGGTATCAAATCAAAATCTAAAATATCGTGACGAAACCTTCAATTTACACCCCTCGTATTCCTGGAATAAAGGGGGAAACAGAAAACATTTATAAATATTCCTTCTCCTTGCAGCAGCTGCTGAGGCGTGTTTGTGTTTGACTGACAGCAGCCGGCAGGCTGAACACCAGCAGGGGACTGACAAATGAAACAAAGTTGAGCTCAAAAATTTGCATTTCTAGATTTTCTCTGACACAAAGGACATTTATGATGATATGAACTGTCGCATGAGTCATGTACAAACACACACAGTTAATAAAAGGGCTGTTAAATTAAGAATAAGTTGTAAATGACTGAATTCTTTGGGCAGATATGAACTTCATGATCATGGTTTTGAGGCAGCAACCTGTACAGTTTGGTAGTTGATCGGAAAATTCTCCAAAGTCGACGCCTCAGACTCTTCATGCCGGTTTATCTCACCCGACGCCGCCTACCAGTCTAACACATCCACGACCTCTCTGCCTCTCCTGTTACGGACCACTTTGCATTTGAAAGATGTTTTGCAGCATCCGACTTGACATCAAACCATTCCCACTTTATTTTTTCTGCTGTGATGCATCGTCACTCGCCGCCGTATTAATAGTCTCAATCACAACTACTGACTCCACTGAACTTTTCCAATCTTTTCATCAGCTCAATATCCAAAAGCAAGACTCGATTCTACACAGCGTGAAGTTTTTATGACGTGTGGTTTACAGAGGAGGTATATATGATATGAAGACTGTACGACTGGGCTCGTTAGATGCCACTAAATCCTGACACCGGTTGGACTTTAAGGGCTGTGAAATGTGAATTTCTTTTTTTAATTATTGGGTTTTAAATGAACACACAATTATCTGCCAGAGTCGGGGCGGTTTGGATTCCTTCACTTGAAGGTCTGAGATGGGTGTGAAGTCACGTCCTGGTGAAGGGTTTGGCAGTATTTTAAATCGTGACGGTTGTTTTGTTTATGTTGAAACCACCGTCAGTCGAATGAAATGAGACCACACCCAGACGGTCCAGATCCAGCGAACGACTCTGGTTCAGGTTGTTTTTTTGTTTTGTTTTTTCCCTGAAAATTTGATTTAATTTATATATGTGAATGTTAGAGAGAAGTATTGATTACATTTTAAAGGTGTTCAGGAGCTTTTAAATATTCATTTCTGATCAGCAAAAAACAACCACCTTCCATCTATTCAGGGACGGTTTCCAAATTTAGCAAATGACAGAGGGGAACCGTGTGAGGTTGAGGCCAAACGGGCCTCTAAATCATGCGGGTGCTCATCCTCAACACTGTCCTGACACTGTGGTCACGGTGGATGGATGTGGCCGCGACGCTGCCTGTTTTGTTTTGAGCCACAGCTTTTGGTAGGTGACGCTCAATTTAGGTGTCAGGTGATATCCAATTAAAGTTGACTTATGGAAACACCGCGGGCTGCCAAGAACATTTTTTTGAAGGTGGGTCTGACCACAGCTTAAAAAAAAAAAAAAAAAAAAATCATGTGAAAGTGTCTTCGCTCTGTCGTGAGAGGATGAAACTTTATCATGATGCGTCTTCGTCTGGATGTCTGGACTCCTGAGCTGTATCTGGTCCTGCCCCGGTAAAAGTCTCGGGTCAGGTCGGAGCACAGGAGGTCTGCAAGGGTCACGGTTTTTTTTTTTTTGACATCAGCCTTCACCACTTTCCTCTGGTCCCTGAAACCTACAGTGTAGTTTTCATCAGCTATAAGCGTTTAGGTATGGCATCGAAAGCCACAGAAATGACCTCAGCGCAGAAAAACCTTCTCTTTTCTTCTCTTACAGCGCAGAGAATAAAGTACACATCACTTTCAGGTTTTGAAGCTTTTCAAAACTGAGGTTTTCTCGGGAAACCATCCTGTACTTAGTGGAAAACTGTCTTGAAGTGGGGGGGTTTGCAATAAAACTTTCTTCCATGATTCAGCCGGACTGGTTCTTTTTCCGTTTACAGTCCCAGTTATGGCAGTCTCATGCAACTTCTCCATACAATAAATGAGTCAAGTGGAGGTTTTTTTATCTGTCGGTTATGGTGGAAGCAACAAAACAACAACGTAAAATCCTCCCAAATCTTTTCGTGCACTCTTTGTTTCTAATTTACCCCACCGGCTGCCTCTGACGTACGCTGATAGGCATCTCGTGGCTCCGTCTCCGTAACGTGTGATGTGGGCTGATGGAGGCATGTTTTAAGCCCTCGCTCTGAAGTTCTCTCCCAGAGCTCCAGGACACGGTCTCCAGCACCGCTTAATGAGCCTCGACTCTCAGCTGCCTGCTTTTTTACAGCGAGCCGTAAAGCCAAACAATACAACGTCGTTAGTGCCTTTTTCTCATGAAATCCAGGGCTTACGATCTATTTATCATACGACAAACGCTTCACGATAATGAACTTGAATTGAGGAAATCCTTGAGCGAGACTCTCTCTCCACGCTGATGGGTTTGGAGTGTTTTTTTTTTTGTTTTTTTTAGAGTTTAATGTTGACAATAAAGTTCTAACAATAGCATTTCTTCTCGTTTCTCCTCCTCTTGCTGTTGGCAGACGACACGTTCCTCGATCTGTAGCATCATCTGGTTCAGGACGAATGAGACAGTGTGCTCAGCTCTCTGCAGGGTGAGGCTCTGCTTGTTTACTTTGACTCTTTGTTTTTAATCAAGGTTATTCAGTGGCATATTTATGTTTTTGTTGTCAAATGACTGCATGGATTTTTGTAAAATTTGATGAAGTTGTTGACGCGTTGAGAAACAGTTTGAGCTGCCGACACCGCGAGGAAGCGTGCAGAGGCGAAGTGGAGTGTAGGTTTATCTTGCCGGGCTGCAAAATAAATAAATACATTTTTAAAGTCAACAAAGAGCCAAAACTAGACGAGTGCAGATTTCCACCAGGCTCACAGTTAGGATGGAGGGGAAGAGATAACAGAAACTGGGATTTTTTTTCTGATCATATTGCTCCAAACTTTAATGCATCAAAGCATATCAGGTAAGGAATGAATCTGCAGATCCTCTGGCTCAAGTGGACAGCAGCCGTGTCAATCTGCAAAGAGCTGATTGAGCCAGACGTGAAGTCTGACGGGGTAACGTTGCATCCGGTCAGCTCGTGACATAAAGGCGTCCACACACCGCCCAGACTCAAACCAACAGCCAGCTGCCTTTATCTGACCACTCCGTTGCCTCTCATGTGACCCGTTCGGGAGAAAAGTTGCATTGAACACACAGCTTCCACGTTCTGCGCTTGCACGAGATGCAATAAGCCTCCTTAACAGCGGGTGGCGCTAGTCTCGTGCCAGTACTCCAACACATGAAAACGGGAAATGCAAACTAGAAAAACAATGCGCACACGGCATTCCGCTCCTCCCACACTGCGCTGATTTGCTAGCACACAACCAATCAGAGTATCCGATGGCTCAGTCGGCCGACAGCCAACCTTCTCAGACTTCACATGTTGAATCGGAGCAGACGCTGTCCACGCGGTCCCAAAAGCTTCCAACGCAGCTGAACACACCGAACAGATTTGTTCCTGAACTCGTCCGAGTCTCCCCAAAACGCTTCAGACGGCCAACGGTTGGCCTGGTGTGTTTCAGGCTTAAAGCACCCGGTGCCAACTCAAAAAAGACAAATGATGATAATGATTCAACCATTAAACCTACTGAATGACAGAAGCAGGAAACATTTCCCAAGGAGAACAGATGAAACGGACACGAAATGTGGCTGCAGCAGAGATTTGTTTTTAGCCCAGCCAAGTGCCAGAAATGCCGCTTTGCTTCGTTGTCCCAACAGATTCCAAACTTAAGCACTTTCTCCATGAAAACACAATTTCATCTTTGTTTATTCTGTTTATTGACTCTGTTCTGAGAACAGCTTGTTTATTCACATATTTCTGAGTTTGTGTAATTACCTCATGAATATTATACATTATGAGTTTAATTTCTTCTCCAAAACAACAAAGTGCCCATTTAACGTTCAATTTTAGTTGTTTTGTTGCGGTCACGTTAGGGCACAAAAGCCCCTCGGTTAGCGTTGGGAAATGATCAGATTTTAGCTTAAAATACAGGGTTTTGTCACCACAAACACGGTGGGAGGCGTCCCAACTTCTCATTATAGATATTAGAATTTTGTGGCCACAAACACGAATGGAAATTGTCCCGGGGTCCCCTTTTTAAAATCTGTTGAAATGCAGTCTCATCGTTTAATATCGCCTTGGTTTACTCCACCAACGTGCGCTCCCCCTAATATAAAAGTCGGAGCCATAAACATGTGATACGACGTCAATGCAAATGTTGATGGATCACCAGGTTGCAGAAATGTTACCGGACAAAATTATATTCTGCTCAAAATCATAGATCAGCGTTTTTGTAGACCTCAGTTTTCCTGCCACACCACAAAATCGTACCAGCATTTTTAAATATATCCTCCTAAAAAGCTGGCAACAGAAAGAAATGCAAATAGAGGTCAGGACTTGCGTGGATTATGTGAAGAGGAGAAAGTAATGAGAGACAAGAGGGTCCAACAGGAGGACAGGAAGCTGGTAAGCGGGGGTGAAGGGGTGTAGGGGTGAGCCGGTCAGGGGGCTGAAAGGCCCTGTTTACAGAAACCACAGCCTGCTGAAGGCATCAGAGCCCTCTCCCCTCAGCTATCAACACTTCCAGGGAACGCTCATGCATAAGCTCCATCACACCAACTCACATTAAAGCTGTTAGACACACACACACACACACACACACACACACACACACACACACACACACACACACACACACAAATTCAAGAAGAAAAGTACACCTCCACGAATACGAAGGAATATTTAAACATCACAGCATATTACAAATGGAACTCAAGGTTTTGGATTGGATGAAATGATCCTGGCGGATGAGGAAAGTCAGTCCAGACTGTAATTAAAACACCCAGTGGGCTTGTGGGAGTCTGCTGACGTGGATGTTTTCTGCCTGGAAAGAGATGCTTTGCAGCTGAGTCATCCCGGGCAGAGGGAGCCGTATCCCGGGCAGGCTCGGACCCCCTCTGACCCCCTCCTGTGGTCCTCCCCCAGACGCGCCCCCCTGCTCCTCCCTGCCTCTGATTTACACCGGGTTTCCAGAGGGGACAGATACGCTGGATGTCACCCCTCCTGGGAGGTCAATCCCGAGTCGTGACGAGGCGCCGGCCCACCCCCCCCCCCCCCACAGTAGGAAGCGTGCAACCCGAGAAGGTTCCCCCCTCGCTGGGACTCGGAGGCTGACCACCGGCTGACAGGTGTGGGTCTGTTCCCCATAAACTGCCTCTAACAGGGCCGGGGACCCCCAGAGGAGGCCTGACACCTACACATGTGTGGAACTGCACACACACACACACACACACACACACACACACACACACAGGACACACCTCGGGCCAGCTGGGTGGGCCTGCTGTTTGCTGAGACAACAGGAAACATCACGCCTGTCAACATTTCAGCATTCTGACTTGTTTGTTTCTGTGTGTCCAGCTCAGCTTCTCTCACTGTTTTCTCTTCTCTTCACAACAGCTTCTCTTTTAAAGAGACGGTGCACCCAAAAAAAAACTTACCCGGTAGTGCCCTGATCGTACAGATGGAATCAAGGTTGTCCCGCTGAAAAAGACCGAAAATATTATATCCAACGTGTCTTTCCAGGAGCAGTGTCCCCGTTACTTGGAAGTGACCCTTGAAGGCCTCAGTGATCCTTTAAAGTACTGGCAGGCAGACGTTTTTCCATCGCCACGAGGCCTCTAAAGTTCTCCGTGCAGAAGGCTTCCTCCAGCCTACACCATTTCTCAGTTCGCAATAAAACTGCCTGTCACTTATTGTCGAATCAAATCTGGAAAAAATGCAGAACTCACGCACTGGTATTTTCCCCAAATTTAAGTCCCAAGATATTGTAAATGTAATAGTCAGATAAGTGATTTTATATGTTTGAGCCAAAGTTATATATCATATACTTTATGTTACAGCTCAGCATTTTGCAAAACAGCCTTTTTATGTAGTTTAAAACCCCCAGTGTTAAAATCGTTTGACAGACTCTCGAACTTTGAGACTTACCTACATTAAACCATGAAGATGCATCGGGTGCATCCCTCCACCGAGGCCCAACACTCGCCTGTAAGTCAATAAAACCATCATCCAGTATCAAATTAAACTTTTCTAGGACACATACTGGATGCTGAACAAGGAGACCAGGATCTGAGGGGTGTGTGAAATCAAACGTCTGATGATTTTAGTATTATCTTCCTCCCTGAAAGTGAAGTTCAACAGGGTTTGGTGGAAAAGTTTGAGGATTTGTTTGTGCCACCAAGGAGCACGACAAAGCGGCTGCAGGTGAGCTAACGACGAGCGTCTGTGGTGCATTTATGTTTTTTGAGTTAATTCTTTTGGGAGTTCTCATGGCGTTGGATTCGTTGACGAAATCAATCGTCAGTTAATGTCGTCATTTAAATCCTAAAAAAAAAGCAAATCTTGTGTTTAAAACCAGTAGTGACACTGTGGGAAGTTTCCCTCGTTTGCTTTCTTGCGAGCGGTGCCCTCTGGTTGAAACTGAGGATTTTACAGATTACACAAACCGTTTCTGATGAGTTACAATACTGAGCTTCAGAGTCGCTGCTCTTAAGTTTGTTTGACATTTGGACCGAGCCCTTTTTTCCCTCTGCTTCATCTTCATTCTAATCTAAGCTAAGTGCCTCCCGCTAGGCCGAGCTAACTTTTTCTCCTGGTGCAAAAAAAAAAAAAAGAAAAAATACAAAAGTGCTTTCCATCTGTTCACCAAACTCTTATTTATTTTAAAAAAGATGACCTATTCCTTGTGTCCTGGCCTTCAGCAGAGAGGAGAGCCGACTCTGGGCCACCTGGCTGACACGCACCACTTCTTTCTTCATATTACCACGTTGTTCTCAGAACCTGACGTCGGCGCCACACTTTTCATGTCTCTCTGAGTGTTTTCTGTCTAAAAATTCAGGTTAAAATGCATCTTTTGCATTTTTCCTTTCATTTTTTTTTCTGGCCACTCACTTTCTCCCCCCTCTTTTTCTTGCCATTCAATACCTTTTTCCATCTCTCTGCAGTTTTCATTCCCCTCCTCCCCATCCGCTTCATTCCTCCTCCTCCTCCTCCTCCTCCTCCTCCTCCTCCTCCTCCTCCCTTCCTCCTTCCCTGCATGTGTAAACGGCGGGTGGAGGGGGTTCGGGATGGTGGGAAAGCTTTTGCTTGTAGGAAGTTTTTTTCCCCCTCTGTGTTAACGTGTTCACCGGCTGGACAGCACATTCTTTCCACCTCTGTCGGCCTCGCGGGTCAAGCAGAACCATACCTCCTCTTCCCCCACCCCCCCTTTCTCGCTCCCTCTCTCCTGCTTCATACACTGATCTGAGCTGCTGGATTCGGGTGGTGGTGGTGGTGGTGGGAGCTGGGTAGACATTTTCAGTTGAATCACACTTTCCAGCGGTTTCCCCCTTGACTGTGTTTTTCAGGTGCTCTTTCTCTCTTTCTGCGAAAGAGTTATAAGGAGGAAAAGGTTTTAAATATAAACATATGTGGCACACCAGTAACGTGAGTGTTTCCATTCCAGACACTTGATTTATGTCTGCCAGCTAAAACACAAGTCACAGGATGGAGAAGGAGGGAGGGGGGTGGAAGAGATAGATGTGGTCAGAGTGGAAAGAGTGAGGACAGGATGGAGGGAAAGGATGGCTAACATTGGATTTTGATAAATGCAGGCCGTCTCTGAAACATGTCTGCTTCTGTTTTGTTTTTTTTTTGTTTTTTTTTTCTCTGTCACACGTGTACAAACAGCAACACATGCCGCCAAAACGAGCATACAAATCCTTTTTCGCAGCTGAGACAAGATCTGGAGAGTGTTGACCGTCTCTGTTATTAACATCTGTGGAGTCTGCGCCGCTGGTTTGTTTACTTTATGAGAAGTGGGACATCTCCTCCATCGTTCCCCCGCAGCACACACAACCCGAAAGAAACGGCAGAATTAAAGCCACCGTGAGACAGTGAATTGAGACATAATGTCCAGTATGTGCTACAGGGATGAGTCATCGGGCGCTTGGGAAGATATTTCCCTCATTGTGGGTTTATCATCCCCAGTAATCACCAATATGGACCCGAGCACAGACACTGACTAATCCTGATGAGAGGCAATCCAACAGCTGCCATGTAGAACCAATCAGAAGAAATCCAGAGCCTAAATACTGCGAGTGGAGAAAAAGCACATCCTCTTGTTCTGCGGTCTCTTATTAGATTTGCGTGAATGGTTTGGATCAGAGCTTTTGGACAGGACGAGCCGGTCATGAATCTCTGATGTGGCAAAACTTTATTGTCTCCAGGGAGGCCTGTGAAGAGCAAACCAACTCAATCCCCCAATAAATGTTAGCTGAGAATGTTTTCTTCAAGCACAATTTAACTTTTCTTTTGTTATAGTGCTTTTCTGATGCTCTGATTAGGGTTTCGGGATAAAAACCGCTGGGTTAGGGTTTGGAAAACATTATGATTTGGTTTAAAATGCCTGTTTTGGTCACCACAAACACGGCTGCAGATTAGCCCGACATCACGTCAAAGATATCAGTTTTTTGTCACCACAAACAGCTAGAAATGTCCGTGAGGTGTCATTAAAAACAACTAGCTCTATTGCCACAAACACAACTGGAAAGTGCCTAAAGATCTTATTAAATCTCCCCAGATTTGTCTTCACAAACACGGCTGCAGATGGCCCGAAATCACAAAGAACAAAATTCCGGTTTCTGTCTCCACAAACAAGGTTGGATATTGCCACACTGGTCTCAGAGAAAACAACTGGTGTTGTTGCCACAAATGTAGCTGCAGTTGGCCTGAAATCGCAAAGAAAAAACTCTGGTTTCTGTCTCCACAAAGACGGCTGAATATTGACCCGACCCCTCAGTAAATACATCTAGGTTTGTCACCATAATCACAGCTGCAGCTAGCCTGACACCACATCAAAAGTATCAGGTTTGTATCTCCACAAACATGACTGCAGTTAGCATGACATTACGGCGAAATCATTAGGCGTTTGTCTCCACTAATACGGATGGAAACTGTCCCAAAGTCTCTAGTTTGACATTTACAAATGCAGAAATGCTGCTTCGTATAGCTGTAACGGTATTGGACGCCTTATAGCCTCTAACATTGCTTCCCCCTTACATGACAGTCAGCCAATAAACATGAACTGCGAGCGTAATATGACACGTTACTGTATGGTACGTACAAATTTCAACAAGACTGTGGGTTTTGCAGAAACACTACCTGCTAACATGTTATCCTCAGGACTGGGCTGAGTAAACACACCCCGGTCGAGACCAAGATGATCTGAGTGATCACAATAGGTTTTGCCAGACTTTGAGGAGCCGTGAGGAAGAGCTGTGGGGCATGTATCACCGGAAGAGGGGGGGGGGTGGTGAAGATGGTCCTTATTGAGATGTAGCGTCGGTCAGATCGCCCTGACTGATATCTGAGGTAACTCAAACCTCTCTTTTACACACAAACCTGAGAGAAGACAGAAAAGGGTGTGCTCATTTGTTTTCACCAGAGCTCCTGGAAGGCGAGGGGTCAGGGGTAAGTGAAGGGGGGGAGAAGCAGGGAGAGGGGGTGAATGACAAGAATTTACCAAAAATCAGCAGGTAATGAGAAAGCACCCAGTTCCTCCCTCTGCCTTTCATCTCCGTCACAAGAAAGTGAGCATGCTTCATCTCTCCTGCTTTTTAAGTCCTTTATAATCCACGCTCAGACATAACACACTTCATCATACGCTGTAATAACACACGCGAGTTGAGTGACACGCATCTAGCTGTTTGAAAGCTTGCGCGAGGTGAGCTGTGATTGTAGGACGACGAGGGAAAACTAAAACAGTAGTTCTCCTTTAAGAGTAGGTATACCGTGCTTTTTGTTTATTTTCAAAAGAAATCGAATCCAACAGAAAAGCCTTGACCAAAAGTGGCGCTTGAAGAGGCTCAAAACATCGGTTCAGATGTCTGCGAGCTGAGCCGAGAGGTCCCACGGATTTGCGGGGGGAGCAGGTATAGAAAAGAAAAACAAAAGTGGCTGAAACACAGGAGATGGGTAATTTTATAAAACTCTGGCTGCCTACGGGATTGTGTTCCCTCCACGTATGGTGACCGTTAATTGCTGCCATCTGTATTTCTATGGCGAAGAGGGCACTAAACAGAGGCGTAGAAAAATGGAAAAATGCAACCAAAAAGGTTCTGCATGGCTCAGAATCCGTTCACCGAGCACAATCTTTTAACTGCCTTTTAACTGAGAATCTTAACCTCATCAGAGCAACGGAGTTCATACTTCTTGCACTCGGCTTGATGAGAGCACAACACCATCTGTTATCACTGCTAGAAATCTACAGCTGACATAAACGGAGGAGTAAACGCTTTAATGATGGAATAATTCTCATACTGCCTGCCAATTCCAATAAGAAGATCTGTTGGGAAATCCCCTTACGTCCTCCTCTCTGGCGTCCTCATAAAGAGATACTGATTGAAGCGATAAGCCTGATTCTGATATCCTCCGCAATCAAGCTTTCAACGTTTTCCCTTAATTTCCAAAAGTCCTGGAAAGAGATGTTATTAACTGATGTCTCTGCAAATGGTACAGGTCTCTCCAAAGCATGACACTACATGACTGTTGTAAAGGAATAGTTCCTTGTTCTGCATTCCAGTTCTTTTTCACTTTTGATCCAACTTGATCTGAGTACAAATAATCTTTGAATTTCCATTAAAATGTGAAGCACCTCTTTGTTAGACTCCGTCTGCGTGACTGAATGAAGCATTTCAAAGAACATTCACTTGAGTAAACTGCATGTTCTCCATGGTGTTCTGCACCGTACGCCCAAGTTAACAACTGACCCACAATGACCCATGTTACCCTATGCTCCAGCCCTCACCTGTGGTCATTAGCTTTGGGTGTTGACCAAAAAAATAAGATCGCTGATACTAGTGGCTGAAATGGCTTCATTTTACACGAGGACACAGGCTTACTTGACCATGCAAAAATTCAGTGGCTGTACCTGACTGGAATATGGGAGCAGCGGCCCAGAAGTGGCACTTTTCCAAACTAGACCAACATGGTGGCTTGTTTGGAAACTTTGGTTTGTCTTCATCTGTCTTCATTTTAACTTGACAACATTTCAATGCATGGCTTTCTAAATGGACACAAATGGGAAGTTTGTACCGTACGTTAACAACAAACCTACATTCAAACCCTCGACAAGTTTTGAGATTTGGGTCTTGACCAAAAGAAAGAAATCGCCGATAGAAGTAGGCCTTACTGCTGGATAACACCAGGCTCGGCTGTGTTGCGTGTTGCCACGCCACAACGCAAATTTACAGATACCTTAAAACTAAATGTTTCTTTATGTTGCTGCTTCACATTTGTTTTGGTTAAATTTTCCATTTCTCTTTCGTCACAAAGCTGTGCTTTTGGTCTGCTTAGGTCTCGGCACAAAAACCAATTGGTCATTGTTGGGAAAACACCACAGTTTGGCTTAAAATGGCCTACCTGTTTTGACAGGAAGTCCGAACCAAACCGGGTCATAAAAGTGAGGTTACAGAGACATGACCAGTGGAACCAATGCTTTAAAGATGGAGCGAGGAGTAGAGCCACTGCTCCTTCTCGACGAAATGAGCCAATTAAAAGTTGTCCAAACATCTGATTAGGATGCCTCCCGGGTGTTGTCTTCGTCCATCTGTTAAACTAACGTCATTCAGTGTTGTCATTCAGATGTACAGACGGTCTCTTATAAAAATGCTCCAAACAGATTAATTTAGAGATGATGGGCATTTACAAAAAGACTGACACTACCTGAGCAATATCCGGTGTCTGGTGAGCGTGAGGGAGCAGAGACACACACAGAGAGAGAACAGTGTTGATTTAAAAATGTTATGACAGAAAAGAATTAGGCTGTTTTCTGTCTCCTCACAGCCTGCATCCCTGATGGGTATTTAAAAACATATTTTTCCATTGAAGCCTTAATAAATGACGGCTTGTCTCCAATTCTCACATCAATTTCTTGGATGAAAACTGAAACAATGAGGAGGGAGAGGCGAGCCGATAATTGCTGCAGCTTGGACTGGTCAGCCTGCGAGAGGAAAAAGTACTTTTTCAAAGCTGATTTTCTTTCCTTTGTGGATTCAGGATGATGATGATGATTGAGATACCGATGAACTTCGGAGGCAAAACATGATGATCTTTTTAGTGAATTTAAACACGTTCTAGCGCAGCGTTTATGTTATGCTAATGCTATGCAGATGCTAATTCAAGTCCGACCTAATAAGACTGCGGTGACTGTGCGGCTTATATGTTGCATTTTTATTTAGTCTCGGGAGAAAGTTCCAGGTCTGAAAGGGGCTTATCTATCTGCGACTACTGAAAATTCACTTCTACGCTGATGACACTCACATCTACATACACATTAACACTACTTGAGGTGTGTTTCTTTTCTGTCAAAAGTTTAAAAAGTGTTTAATATGTGAGAGGATCTAGACAGATTCAAGTCAGTTTGAAAGACTTGTTCATAATTTCTATCCTGGTACCCTGATTCTTCTTGACTTCTGGAACCGGAACTCTGCTCTTTTCTATCCTTATAAATCCCTTACGTGATGCTTGTGTGGAAACTATTTGGTCTCTGTAGGAATTTCAGACCCTTTTGGTTTTACTGGTCTAAAAGGTTTCTGTGGTCAATGACCGTTAGCGCTGACTCAGTCTGTAGGAGGATCTCTTACTTAATCAGTGGCAGCGAACTAAGAACAAGGGAGTTGTTTCCTGAGAAAAGCCGTGTGAAAATGAATCAGATAGTTAGAGTGTTTAATAGTTTCTGTGGAAAAAGCAGTCAGTCAACACACTAGCTTTTTATCTTGTTCTGTTTCTTTTTTTCTCTTTAACATACTTAAATGTAATTTTTGTCCATCAGTGATCTGAAGATGCCCGTCCTTTACAAGATTCTTTAATAGCCAGCCTCATGTCATTTCTAGCCAATCTTGAGATGTGATAGAAGATCTTGGCCTATCACAGATATATCTGCATCTGTGTTTATATTGTGCATAACAGCCTTCATGAAAACGGTTTGGTTTTTAAAGAACACAAGGCAGAAAATGATGCTTGGTGTGATTTTATAATTACTCAATTTCGAGGGGAAGTTTACTGTTTCATTTCATAGTTCATCACTGCAAAAAAATGGGTGTTTAGTTGATGATATATTCACATTGGAACTTTTTACCCCCTAATATTGGTATCAACCCCCAAAACTGCTTATCGTTCAGGCTTCTAATATGTACACTACTGACAATGCTACAACCCATTGCACATTATATATTTATGATCTGGCGTTCATGTCAAGAAGTGGCGCAAATGATGGTGGATTTGCAGCCAAGCATGCAGGCTGCAGAGCCAAGATGGCGTCTCAACATTTGTTTTGATCAGGGACCACAATGTTTGACAGCACTGGACATCGTTAAGAAGACCTCAGGACAATTTCCAGCCATGCTTGCAGCAACACAACCAGGCATTGTACCCTAAGAAGACAAAATCACCTTATTGTCACAACATAACACTGAAATTTGAACTTAAAGTAAAAAGGTACATTTTCTCCATATCCATGGTTTTACAGAAACATGTGCTGCCAACATTTATTCTGGTGACTGAGAAAATCTCCTCTATGATTCAGAGGTTCTGTTATTGATCCAAGCAGCAGAGATGGACCCGGGTTGCGTCACCTCTTGAGTCTTAACAGACCCCCAGCCGCCCCCCCACCTCCTCTTTCCGAGTGCTGCATCTGAGCATTACTCAACCTTCAACACCAGACAGTCTCTGCTCATTTTCTCCTGCCATCAACAAGAAAATGCTGGTTTTTTTTACAACTCACAATCCCCCCATATGAATGGAGGAGTGGAAAACAGCAGGAAATGGCAGAAAGTGTGGATTGTGTTGTTTGATTGAAAACAGCTTGTTGGTCTTCATTACTGTGATGTTTTGAGAGGAGATGAAGGCATGGCTGACTTAAGACTGCAGCTGGGACTTATTTTGCTCCACGGGCCCTTTGCTGATATTCTCAGAGATGATTTATAAACTAACAGCTGTGTGTATAACTCGCTCGCCATTGGATGGGTTTCTTTTTGGATGGATGGAGCGCTGTCATGTTCAAGACATTATTTGTTTAATCACTTAGAAAAAGGGGACACTCAAATGCTAGAAAGTCTAACTCAACTCACTACAACTCATATATTAGACGGTGAAGCTTTCAATAGCAGTCAGAAGTGGAGGTGTTAACTCGAGCCAAGCGACTCGAAGAAGTCTGCCCGGGTCTATAGCATGACACGACCGCAGAGGCCAAGCTCTGACACAAGTGTTTCAGAGCCTACGAGACGGACCGAAGAGCAATAAATCAACAGGAACAAACTCCAGCAACATGGAAAAAACAAGTCAGTGTTCAAATCTCAAACAGGAGATATTTAAGAAGGGAGAAAAAATAAAAAAAAGCAGGACTCGACATGTCGTCCCGCCAGATCACACATCTTTGGGCACTGAAAAGTACAAAGTTGAGTCAAAGTCGAAAAAGGTATTATTAGATGACATTTGCTGATTTCAGGAAAAGTGGTTTGAAAGCCAGGTTATTTACTTTTACTCATCAATTCTGGCAACTTGTGGCAACTCATGCTAGTAATGGTTTCCTTGGGGAATCCTTCAACATTGGAAAGGAATTTATCACCCGGTGAGTCAGACCTTTTTCCACTTTTCCAGACTGAAGGAAGGATAACCCCACCGGGGGTGGAGGGAGGCCTTGTTTCTGACTGTTA
Organism: Acanthopagrus latus; assembly: GCF_904848185.1. Taxonomy (NCBI): domain Eukaryota; kingdom Metazoa; phylum Chordata; class Actinopteri; order Spariformes; family Sparidae; genus Acanthopagrus; species Acanthopagrus latus. The sequence goes on along the minus strand of NC_051050.1, from coordinate 21,880,971 downwards.
GCTGGGGGGTGGGAGTTGGCAAACAACCCCACCTCCAGACTACTTCAGCCTTTTTTCCCTCAACTCTCCACCACCACCGGGGGAGAGTCATAACCAAGTGGGGCAGATGCTGGTCACGGAAAAAACGTGAGCATTGTAGACAAGTTTGCCATGATGGTCAGAGTTGAGAAGTGATCTCATGGTACCCAGAACAAGACAGGAAGGAGGAGGAGAAAGAAGAAGTAGAGGAGGAGGAGGAGGAGGAGGAGAGACAGACTGGTTATGTGGCATGGCAGTGGATCTGGTGGTAATGCATCCCAACTCAGCAGAGTTCAGGATCAGGGGTTCTGGAGGAGCTGCTGCGGTCCGCTGTGCTCCACGGGCCCGGCTGGAGACATCACAGCCTCCTGTGGTTGGATTAGTGGGTCACGCTGCACTCAGCTGCAGAGACAAAACGCCTCCATCATCTCCTGAACTTACAGTACACGTGGGCTCTGGAGACTACTGTATATCCAACACACCCCCACCCTCACCCTCACCCTCACCCTCACTCCCTCCCTCCCTCATTTTCTGACCTTCCATTTCATGTTCTCTTGCGTCATGTGTTTGGATTTCGTCTTACTGTAAACTCTCCTCCTTCCATGTCGGAGGGGAAATAAAACCAGACTACGGCGGGGTGAAGAGGAATAAGAAATAATGGACACGAGAGCATTCAGGGTTTTTGACTCGGCCTGGGTGTTGTAAATTAGAGGTTCGGCCTCGGGTTTTTTTTGTTTGCCAGAGCATGTTGCAGCGTCGGAAAACAAACATCTGGCAAACAGCTTTTCTCTCCACATCGCCTTCGACAAGCTCTCCTCTTCCTCTCTTCTTTCTCACATCTCTGCACTTCTGTATGCACACGAAGTGGAAGTGGAGCGATTGCGTACTCGTTTATCCGCCTTCATCCTACAGATTTGAACGATCCAATAAATGTACAAGCATGAATCAGGAAGTCTGATTACGAGTGTCCTCCTCTTCTTTAGCGGTTTCATAAGGGCAGTAAAAGGGTCCAGTTCTCATGATTTGACAGGCAGTCACTTACATGATTTTCAGACCTCACACTGGAATGCACAGTCGGTAAAGTGTCGTCCCCCGGTGGTGAGAGCGAGAACAACAACGGCCGCGACGGGTGCCAAGTTCTCCTTTCGCTCCTTTTGCCTTATCGGAGATTTTCCAGGAGCGAGACGTAAAAAGCAAAACAAAGCTAAGAATGAGAGGGTGGTGTCACTCCAGCATGAGCAAGAATCTTTAAAACACTCGATTTAAAACTCCTCGAAGTATTTCCCCGAGGAAGAACATCGCATGCTTTATTTCATCTCACCCAAACAAAATCATGATCAGAGTTTTTCTGATTCATTATCGCCCTCGTGGAAATCAAAGAGTGTACACAAACGGCTCATCCCTCTTATCTTTGTCGTATGTTCTCCAGATAAACTCTCCCTTTCTTCCCCTCTTCTTTCTTTCTTTCTTTCTTTTCCCCCTTTTTTTTCTCCTCCATTCTGCTGATGTGTCACCAGCCCCCCTATTCTCCTGCAACTCCCCCCTTCACTCACACACACACACACACACACACACACACACACACACACACACACACACACACACACACACACACACACACACGCGCTCTAACGGTTCCAGATGTGTGCAGGGATGATGTCATGGCAGCAGACCGGAGGCACTGGACTCGGATCCATTCTCTCTCTCTCTCTCTCTCTCTCTCTCTCTCTCTCTCTCTCTCTCTCTCTCTCTCTCTCTCTCTCTCTCTCTCTCTCTCTCTCCAGAAAACATTCATTGCAGACGAGGGGAGCGCGAGGGCGGAAGAGTGAAGCGTTGATAATTTCCCAGACAACATTGTGACTCTACAGCGTCCTTAAAGCTCACGGCTATCTGCCTCTGATTAGTCAAAGCTGGGGTCGGTTTTTCTGACTCACGGCCTCCCACTGCGCCGTTATCCACCATCTGACCCCACAGCAGCTGGAGAAGTGTGTCTACAGCTTTTTTTTTTTTTTTTTTCCTTTTGCTCACATCACACCCCCCTGGACTATCGAGGGGGTACCTGAACATCCTGAAACATGTGCACATCCTGAGCAGATGTGTTCAAAAAAAAAAACTGGGGGTTAAGGACAGATGACACACAGAAGGAGGAGGGGCCGGTGGGTGTTGTGGTGGTTGCTACGACGACTGCAGCGTAAATAAATTGCAGGAAGACAAAAAAAGGGGGGGGGGGGTGGCCATGTAACGCCGGCCCTCAGCTAGAGGCCCGTCTGGGATCTCTGGGGGGACGGTGAGAACGGGGATGACTGTCCCTGGCCCGGTTACACTCCACAGCTGTGGACGGGGGATCTGGGCCTCAGACGCCAGCTGTGGGAGGGAGGACGTCACCTTCCACCCTGTCGGAGACAAAAAAAGTCCAGTCTTAAACAGGCCATCAAAGCATAAAATACTCAAGTTATCCTCTGTTGATCCCCATGAGGGAGAATCTCCCTCTCTGCATTTAACCCGTCATAAGTATGAAGAGCAGCGGGCGGCTCCCCGAGGGCCCGAATCCGCCTCCAGGCCCGGTGACTCGCTCGAGGGCACAAACAGGAAAATGAACCGAACATGCACATCTTTGGGCGACAGAGGGGCTGATTCAGGACTCCCACGAGGTGCCACTCGTTATTTTAGCACTTTCGTGTAAGAATATAAAACGGGTTGTGCGATGAAACCAACTCTCTCAGTGCTGCTGGATTAAGCATCTTGTTCAGGGGGGCGACGACCTGCTTGCATATTCATAACGTGCCGACAAATCAATACCCCACCTGTGTTTCCTGCCCCATTTTTCTAAATTTAGGACTCTTGATTGAGAGATTAAGAGGCAACTAGGGCACAAAAATGTTCGAAACATGGGGTGAAAAAGTTAATATTCTAGCGCGGGCGTCTGATATCATCGCGTGTCATTTGAAATGTGTTCAACCTGGACCGAAGTGTTTGACTCGCGTTACATCGCACGTTGAGATGAAGGAGATGCTCACAGCTGCAGAGCATTAAAAACAAACTGTGTTTTGTGCGACAGCTCCGGGAACACCTCCGAAAACACAAAAAAAATAGCTATTAATTCCGTGGAAAAACATGTTGCTTCGTCTTTGTGAAGTTTAATCATCCGTAGCTGTTTGATGAGCCCATATTTTATTCCACTTCCTGTTGAGTAAGCTGTTTGATTTTCTCCAACTGCAAACACTTTTACACTGTGACAACGAGAATATAATCTATGAAAGCAGCTCATGGTCTGAAACTGGGACGGTCGTTTTGACCCAACCGCCACAGGTGCAACTAATAACACGAACGAAGGCTCTAAGTCTATTAGTGATGTCATTAGTTCCACTCATTTCCTCCACATGGCCTCCACACCGACTCCTCCGTCTTAATAACGGCCGTCGAGTCCTCGTCTTGAAGATTTTCCGAGGGACATGTGATCCTGTATCGCTTCCCGGCCTTCAGTGTTGACGACGCGCCGGAGCGCCGGCACATGACTCCCCCCCTCCCTGCATTAGCCTGATGTGTTTAAAACAGCCGAGTGGATCAATTTAGCAGCTAATCGCACGACTTTAATCAGATTACTTCACTTAAGTCATGAAGCTTAGGTTCCCCCTCGGCCCACCCACACGCAGCGCTGCGTCTGAACCTCTCCCCGCTTTTTTGTTTGTTTTTTTTTTTTTTGTTTTTCCTATTCCGAGATCTTGCGAGGACACAAAACCTCGAAGCGAGCGACCCGACGAGCTCGCAGACAATTGCTTTTGATTCTCCGTTGTGATTAAAAACTAACACCACATCTTGGCTTTATTCCCATCTAAATCCAAATCCCCTCTCTTGTTTTTTTTTTTTTTTTTCTCCGCTGGGTGGTTTCACTACAAAGGCGGTGTGACAGAATCTCCCAGCTGAGGCTAATCTGTCCTGATCCATGTGGCACCTTTTTTTTTTTTTTTGGGTGCTCTTGTTATTCTCATAATCAAATGGTGTTTTTAGTATTCAATTGATTTTGAAGATGTAATCTCTGGATCCACACCCCCCTCCCCCCCATCCCACAACATGAAGAGGGTCTGACACCTGGACTTGGAGGCCAGGTTGGCCAGGATCCGTCTCAGAGTCTGGCTGAGAAAATCACAACTGCACTAGCGACTGCATCACCATCACCAGCAGCAGCAGCATCACCATCACCAGCAGCAGCATCACCATCACCAGCAGCAGCATCACCATCACCAGCAGCAGCAGCATCACCATCACCAGCAGCAGCATCACCAGCAGCAGCAGCAGCAGCATCACCATCACCAGCAGCATCACCATCACCAGCAGCAGCATCACCAGCAGCAGCAGCATCACCAGCAGCATCACCAGCAGCATCACCACCAGCAGCAGCAGCAGCAGCAGCAGCAGCAGCAGCAGCAGCAGGGCACTTTCACCGCACTTTTTCTTTTAAGCTTTCATACGAGCGATGGATTGAGAGGCAGTTTGAAATCCGTCCAAACGCTCTCAAGTAGCCGGTCGTGCTCCATTTAACAACACTCGGCTGTATTTTTAGAAGGAAGAAGGATTTGTTAAAAAAGAAAGAAAGAAGTAAGAAGCCTGGGCCATTTTCAGCCTGACAGTTTCACGACACGTGCCAATATCAATAGTTCACATATGAACTTTTTTCCAATAGAGCCCCCGACCTGCTGGAGGATTACTCACATTTCACTCTTTTCAATTACAGTGTTGGTGAATTTCAGCTTGAATCACGTTCACCGCACGTCGTAATTACAGAGTCACAATGGCAGCATTCATGGATGTAACACTCCATGTGCAGGGAATACTTTATTTATTTATTTTATTTTTTTTTTTTTAACCAGTTCACATCTTCCACTGCGCTTTCAGATGTTTTTTATTAAAAAAAAAAATCATTTTGGTCCAGTCAAATCAGACCCTCTGGCAACCAGCCTCAGTTGCTGTTTGCATCCATGGCCGAGTCCTATTTCTGAAGTTGTACCCTTCCCCGTCACTGTCGAGTACTTGCTTTACACTCACAGCAGAGTTACAAAGGGTGGCGGTTGAACTCCGTCCCAGCAAAAACGAGACAACCCTTCAACACCCCCGTATGTCATCAGCTGTCATCGATTGTGTTTACACAACAATTAGACAATTCCATTATGGCGTCACTGGCTGTGGCGACTTCTCTTGTGTTACTCTGGCTATCACAGTCTTGTTAGCGGAAGGTCGCTGGTTCGGTTCCCCTGGTCTGCATCTCGAAGCGTCTTTGGGCAAGATACTGAACCCCAAAACTGCTCCTGATGTGCTGGTCGGCACCTCACATGGCGGCAGCCGCCGTCGGTGTATGAACGTATGTTGTGCTTTGGAAAAAAGCGTCCCCTAAATGTAAATGTGACAGAATGGACGCTCGCAACTCGTTTACAGCGTCTGATCATCAACTAAAAGAAACAGCACCTCCTGCATCCTGTCCCGACCACTAGCGGTGCTTTATAGTCTAACATTAGCAACCAGTGCTCCTTCTCTGCCAGCCCATCGCAATAATTTCAGCTTAATATGAAGAAAATGATCAAAGTACTGCGGTTAGAAGTACGCCACAGTATATCATTTGAATAAACGAGCTGTACAGTGTTTGTTTGTCTCCATACTGTTTAAATAAAATAGAGAACACGTCGACCGAGCTCCTTGGCTGAACATGAATGTCATTTCTGGTTAGAGTATAAAGACGCCGTGTGGAGTTTTGTCCCGTTCTCACGCCCGTTCAGCCGCCCGAGCGCGCGGCTAACGCGACGCAAATTCCTGCCAGTGGTTTTACGCCATGCCGCTCAATGATAGTTAGCGGCGGTAGCATGCAAAGAAACGCAGCAGCGTGCCAGGGCACAGGAAAGGAAAAATAAAAAAGGAAGAAGAGGAAGAAGGAGGAGAAGAAGAAGAAGAGGGCCGCTAGCTAATAAACATGAATGTAAACAACAACTCGTTCAAAATATGTCCACAAGAACAGCTCTGCAGATGTTTTACGAGGAAAGAAATGACCTCAGGAATACAAACAATGTGTTTTGTTGGAGAGCAGTGGATGTAAATATAACTTAATGTGTTGTAGAAGCGTTCACAGGGTGCCTTTGAACTGCCATGGGCGCAGTAAAAGAGACGTTTCTGTTTTCCCCGGGTCAGCACCGCCGTGTCCAACCACAGTGGCTGAACTTCCATGAATTAATCCCAAATGAGGACACTGTGACCATCATCATTTCCCATATTTGAAGTTTTGTAAAGCCGCAAAACAACAACACAAGAATCGCCGGGAAACCGGGGGAAAAGGGGACGACGCGAGGAAATCATCCTCTGGAAACTGCCGCTGGAAGACAAAGGTGGATGTTTGTTGCTCGTCAGACGGGAGAGAAGTGCGCTCATGTTTTTCCTGCTCTGCTGAGTAATCTCACAACGCTGCTAAATCCTGACTAGATCTGACATTTCTGACACAGAGGAGGGCTCAGCCAGAGACGCTGCGCTGCTGGGCCAACCTGGAAGAAACAAAACAAAAAAAGAGAGAGAAAAAAAAAAACATGAATCAGTTTTTCTGGGTCACTAAAGGAAGAGGAAGCATGTAATCCTGGAGACGCTTCCCAGATGGAAAAATGTGCTTGTTTTTGGATTTTGCCTTCGTGTTATTGTCAAAGAAGAGAAGCCGAATCAAACGTGCAAAAGGCCAGAAAACATACATGTACGAAGGTAAAGGATGGTGGATATAGTCGAGTGTCGTCTGCATACGATTATAAAAGAGAACACCTTCTTTCTAAATGATTCATTTCAACCGACGCGGGACACGAGTCACATAAATATTTCCACAGGATAATTCTGTAAGCGTTCTGTGACATTGTTGATGGATCTGGTCCATGTTAGAGATGATGCATAGTTAATCACGCCTGCGCTTCTTTTCTGTTGACAAGTCAAAACGTCCGCGGAGGCGAATGTCGACTGAAAGATGAGCTCGCCTTAAAAACAATGCGTTTATCTTGCTGTACAATTGTGTAATGCAATATGTTTTACTTAGCTGCTGTAGAAAGAGCATTCACATTTTTGTTGGCTAACCCGGAAGTTAGCATCGCTTTGGTTCCCTCTACAAAATGTTTGCCACACACTCTTATTTCTGTAATAACCCCCCCCAAAAAAAAAGTTTACACTACTTAAATGTTTGCTAAGCAAGGTAATCTTTAGTTCTAAATTAACATGCTAACTAGCTAGGGAGACCCACATTTGGGGGGCTAGCTAGTTAGCATGCTTTACGATACTTAAATGTTTGCTAAGCAAGGTAATCTTTAGTTTGAAATTAGCATTAGCTAGCTAGTTAGCATGCTAATCCTGCCTGAAAACTCCTCTTAATGTCTCTTTTGTTAAACACCAACCACTCCCCTGATGCTCCAAGCTTCCCCGTCACCACACCAGGCTTGAGTCAGCTAATAGCACTGCTAGCTGCACTGCTAACTGAGCTAAGTAGCTTAAAGCAGCTAATGCTATCAGCAGTGAGCGGTGCCTCTGGTGATACACTGCCTCACATTTTCCTATAAGTTTAAAATCAACAGGTGTGATTTTTTTTTTTTTATCTTACAAACTGTTTCAAGGCGATTTTTTTTTTTTTAAACTTAAGTTCTTGGAATTTGTCAACAAGGATAATATTTTCTGATATATTCTCAATCATACATCCAACCTTTTCTCCTCTTTGACTCTCAAAGGACAGCGAGTAATAAAAATGAAGTAATCCCTCATTTAAATGCATGTACCGATTCCGCTTTCAGCCAGATTTTCATTAGCGGCGCCGAGGGGAAACTGTTCCGTGATTGGTAATCAGCTCAGAAATGAGACAAAACCCCGCGGTAAAGAGTCGTCTCATGAATTAACTGGGGAAGAAATGAGATCTGCTGTCCTACAGGCACCCTGGGATTTCACTGGTGACAGGGCCTCTTAATTAAAGCGTGTTTTTGGGTCATGCGGGGCAGAGGCCATCTCTCAGCAGCAGACAGAGACTCCCTCAGAAGCCGGACTGGCATCCAACTTTAAGTGCATGATTCATAACAGCAACCCTGAGTCATCTCAGAAAGCACCTATTTGGTCACGTTGCCTTCGCCGGTGTTTTGTTACAACCGTATAATTTCCCACAGGGCTCCTGAATATAGGACACTGTCCACCCTAACGACTCGTCAAGCGCTTTTCTTGGGAAGAAGACCGAATGTAATTGGAACAGTGTCGAGCAGAATAACATCAGAGAGAAAGTTAGGAGAATGTTTTAAATTAGACGTCAATCAGTTTTCGGTTTACTACAGATGGACACACTTGTAGACGCTGAAACAACCCAGTGCAACTTTAGTTTAGGGTTTATTTTTAGTATTTTATGTAAGAGACAAACTTTAATTAAGGAAAGCCACTTCTCCGGTAGAGTTTGACAGGTCTGACTGGTTTTAAACTCGACCCGCGGGAAGATTATTCTAGTAAACGATCTCCAAGTGAACAACGTACAACACCGAAAATGCAAAGTATCGCTAACTTGGTGGTACGGATGTAAACAAGCTAGCAGCTACTCCAGCTAGCCCAGCTGGCTACCAGCATTTTAAGAAAGGTGCCATACGCTACGTATTGGAAGATCCTCCAAGAACTGAGCGCCGGAACGTTAGCAAATGGCGCTAACTGTTGTCTAAGACACAGAGCGGATTATCAAAATGTTGAAACACACTTTTAAACAACAAGGGATGGTAAATACTGATCGCTAAGGTTGGAGGTGTGCGGAGGGACGATCCATCCATACTCGCGCTCCGGGGTTCGTCGCAGGCTCCACGTGAGGCTGTGAGATGAGCTCTCTTTGGTCTCTTCGGTCTGCTCGGATTTAGTCAGAGGTGGTCAAATGGTCTGGACGTTTGCCACAGCTGCAGTCATGCTGGGGTAGAAAAGAGACCTCATGAAATTGTCCAAAGATTACAAAGAACGGCTGGGAGCAACAGACGTCCCTTTGTGCTGCGGTGGAGGCATTCCTCACACTCACGCGCTGTGGTATTTACTGTGAATACGCTCTAACGTGTGTTTTCCAAACGTCATTTTCCATAGCGGTGTGTGTGTGTGTGTGTGTGTGTGTGTGATTTACCGTGGGATCTAAAAGAGAGGACGATGACAGCGAGGGAACAGCGTACGAACTGTCCTCCTGGTAAAAATGTCACACTGCAATCCGACTCGTGTGGCTCGGAGCCACTGTTGAGACCAAATTACAACTCAAGGTGGAGAGGTCAGCGGAGGAATTTCATTGTCGGCCGGCCTTGTGTTTTTTTTTCGTTTTTTTTTTTTGTGGTGGGGGGTTCTTTAAAGGTGACAGCTAGATTATTGTCGCCTTTCTTTTCTCACAGGAGATCTCAAACACACTTCCCCCCCCCAAAACAGCACAAAGCGAGGACTCAAACATCCAGTGGAGGGAAAAAAAAAATTCTGAAATCCATCAGGGCCAGAAATGTGTTCTGCTTTCGATTGAAAACATACTTTCTGTCGCTTACAAAGAACAGGCCTCTGCTCATCGAGTGCATTCGGATCATTCTGCAGAAATACTTTTTTTTAAAAATTCGAACAACAAGCACAGCCGTGCTGAGTTTGCCACTCTGGTGCAGGGAGCTCAAGTTTTTTCCCCACTTAGTGGCAGCATATTTTCCACTATTGCGCCAACGAGTAAATGGGATCCATCACCCATGTTTTTTTGTTGTTTTTTTTTGCTGATGCCTGAAGAGAACTCACTAAAAAAAGAGAAAGTGAGAGTGAGAATGCATCTACAGGGCGGACTGTGAGGTGTTTTACGGCCTCTGACCCGCGGTTGCACAGCGTCGTCTCTAATTAGCAGCAGCTAATTAAAGAGCGTAGCCGGGCGGCCAGCAGCAGGTCGCTGTGGTGGAAAGTGAAAAGTATGTGGCGACACTCAGCGTAAACATATAGCGCACATTTGTGGTGCCGTCAGCTCCTGAACGACTGCCGAACCGAATCCAAATCAAGAGCGCGTTTAGACAAACTCACAGCTTATTTTCTCTTTATGGAAGGAAACTGATCCTCTAAGCGATTTTATATCGTTGACAGTATTGAGGACTCGTAGCCAGATGGACGTCAACAGTGTTGTTGTGAGTTGGGACCATAATGTGCAGAATATTACAGAAAACTGAAGTCCAGCTATTATCTCAGGGCCGCCGACGGCGTATCTACTCCAGATGGAGGAGCCAGCGTCCCTCTGACCTCTCTCGCTACACTTTTCTTGTTTTTTCAGGGACCGTCTTTGTTACACCGGCAAAAAACATCTGTGCTTTCCACGTTAAGGAGTCGTCATAGCTGATGCCATCGTGTTTGATTACTAACGACCTTTATGTCAGAGACAAAGTTGTGTTGAGTTTCGTTGTCCGCAAACGAGCTTCTCTGCAAAAACAGCGTAACAGGATTCTCACAAACAAAAATACAAATAAAATGGCTACAGTGGTTGAAACCATTAAAAAATTAAATAAAAATGTCAACTTATTGTGCAAGAAACAGCAGATTTAATTTCAGGGTGTTGAAGGTATTGTCTTGCAGTTAGCTTCCCTGATCCATGAGCTTTGTGTTTGACAGACATCGAAGTCCCAACCTACTTTTTTTTGTGGAGTACAAAACTTCATCTGACTGTCATCGGCAGGACGGTGGGCAGATAATGTCTACATTTTCAATTTTGGGTGAACACTTCCTTTAAATCGTGGCCTGTTAATGTTAATCTCTGCCTGTGACAGCTTCAGATGGTAGTCTGAAGAGGCGAAGCGACGGTGTTCCCACTTCCAGCACATTCTGGCTTTGAACATCACTGAAGTTGAAGATCGTCCAGCGACGGAAGGCGACGCTCCAACAGCTGAGTGCTGCTCAGAGCCCAGAGACGTTTACCCGTTCCAGGTTTCTGATTTGACAAAGACTGTGACTAACAACCGTCCTCAGGCCGCACACCTGTACTGTATCTAAGCTGTAACACTAGACGGAAACAGAGGAGGAGGTCCACGAGGCCCTCATGGTGGTTTGGCTGACGCTGAATAAAGGACAATGAACGGTATGGAACCATGCGGACGCAGCAAGATGTATTTTAAAAGAGACGCTGCAGGAGCAAGAGCAAAAACAGTAAACTGGTTGTGTTCGCTGTTTTACCATCACACACACACACACACACACACACACGTACAGGGCAGGAGGTGCCGGCCTTGATGCGTTTCACAGACGGACGCCGGCCCCCACCGGCCCCCACCGGCCCCCTTAATGACGGGGCCGACCGGGCTGATCTCCAGAGGTGTGCTTTCCCCATCAAGGCCGCCTGCTCTCACACCAGGCCAGACAGGAACACAGCAGTAATGGAACAGACTGAAACCAGCAGGTAGAACACACCGTGCTGACCGGCCAGAAAAGCTTTTACAACCTGAAGACGGAGGGGGGACGAGGGACGCCGAGTCCTGTCGAGATTCCACCTGAAGAAAAGTCAGAGGGTCGTATCATCTTGTCAAATTGTTGAATTTCGGCCAGAAAGGAGGATGAAACGGATCAACAACGTCCATCCATAATAGATGTTTCTCTTTCGATTGTGTTGAGCGATGGCTGTGCGTCCCATCACACTCCGCTGTGTTGTATCTAGGAAAATGAAGGTGTTGTCTCAGGTGGAGTAAAGTGTCCTCCACCCTCTGCAGGTCGTTCACGCTCCAGCTCAGCACTAAATACGAGAGACCCGTTACCTGTGGTCTGGTTTGTACCTGCCTCCAGTAACAAATCATCTTTTAATTAAAGCTGAACATCTGGAGCGTGCCTCTGCAGATCCACTGCTTTAAAGTTCCTCAACAAAGGTGTGAATGATTCATCGGCCGCCGAACGAGTCTGCGGAGATTGTTCTCTTGACTTATTTGGGCCTGAAGACGGATGGAGGATCGGTCTGAGGCGGCTTTCATCAATCCTCAGAGTGAAGTTGGAGGCACTTTCCTTTGTTATAAAAGGGTCGGCTGCTGCTGCGGGATCTGAAGCAGATATCACAGGGTTTAAACTGTTGGACGGGGGAGGTGACAGTAGCTCCGGGCACTGCAGAAGTGCCCTGGAGCAAGGCACTGACCACCAAACTCCTGATAACAGGGCAGCCCCCCCTCGACTGACGACTCCTGTTTCTGCATTTGTGTGTTAAAATTAACAACAGAGTGAAAAACGTATGTTTTTATTCAAGCATCAGGATCTTCGTCTTCTTCTCCTTCTTCTTCTTTGTCTTCGTTATCGTAGTCTTCTTATTCTTCCTCCTCCTCCTCGTCTTCTTCTTCGTAGTCTTCCTCTTCTTTGTTGTCCTCATCTTCTTCTTCTTCTTCTTCTTCTTCTTCTTCCTACATTTCGTCTTCTTCCTCCTTCTTCTTCCTCCTCCTCCACCTCCTCCTTGTCATCTTCTTAATCTGCTTCCCCCTTGTTGACATCTTCTCCTTCTTCCTCGTCTTCTTCTTCTTCACCTTCTTCCTCCTGCTTGTCTTCTTCTTCGTCTTATTGGGGTATTTTGGAGACATTTCAATCATTTGAATCGTTGTCCAGCTTTCAAATACGGTTAAATTTTGTAATCAACCCAGAACTGTCTGCAACAAAATTAAGATGTACAACTGAGTGCGAACCATCACGATGATTTAAACCCATTTACATGGATCTGTGTTAAGGATCCCGGCTCTCATGTGGGTTTGATGAGGCCTCATGTTGACCTGCTATCTCCCCTGAAACAGCTCCTGTCCTCCCTCTGAAACACACACACGGAGGACTGGATATACGGTGTGTTTCAAGGTTTTAAATATTAATTCCCCTCCTCGCTATTTTTAACACGGGGCCAGATGAAAACACTCCATCCTCGGCTCACTTCTTAAAATAATATAAATTGATGAGTGAGACTGTCTTTGCCGAGTGAAAATATCTCTGAGTCATGTCGGAGAGAAGAGATCTCACAGGATTCGCTCAGGACACTAATTTGCTTTCGCCATTTTTTTGAGCGGCGGTACCGGTCGGATGGTCCCAGGGAGCAAAAAGCCAATTAGACTGTTTGAAAGCTGCATCTGCTGCACAGCAGGCCGCCCACATGTTTGTGTGGGGCGACTGGGCCCGATCGCAGCTGCAGCCCAGCGGGGCCCTCCATCGATTTTTTTTTTTTTTTTTTTGGCCAATCCAGATCCGTCTGTGGGCCGGATCGATACGTGCGAGTCAAACGCAATCCACCGACGGCAGCAGAGCAGTTAGTGAGAGTAATGACAGTGTGTGTGAGAGAGAGCTGTCTCGGAGGAGACCGTTATTGAGTCTAAGAGACTAAAATAAAGGAGGATGGATCCAAACACAGAGCTCAGAGGCTTTTTCTGAGGTGCAGTTTGCATAATTCAGCAGTCACCTCTGTGGTTTTTCTGTTTCCCCCCTGAAGAAGTGCCGCATTGTCAGTGAAAAACAGTGCAATAAAAAAAAGAGAAAGAAAGAAAGAAAGAATGAAGCTCCTGGATGGTTCTGTTGGGGTACCAGAGGTGGAGCGATTTGGTGGAACATGACTACCATCTGATGGACCACAGAGGGACTGCAAGTTCATGAGCCGCTTCACTCAAACAGCTGATCCTTTCAAAGTGATGCCTTCAAAATAAAGTCCCCCAGGCTGCCTTTCATGACTCGCAGTGTGACATTTTATTGTATAAACAAAAACTTGTAGAGCGATATAGTCCCACTACAGCTGATTGATACACTAGAACAGGTCATTTGTGGCTGTGACAGTGACTTTAAGTATTTTAACTGGGTGAAACTACTTATAACTAGATGTGCATCAATTTAAAAATGCATTTTCTATATGATTAGTACTTGGAAAAACTGTTTATTTAGGTCTCCCTTTAATTTACATACACAGTTATTTAGTAAACATTATAAATTTGATGTATTTTATGCACAAGTTGTTTGTGCATCAGTTATTTTGACTTAACGCTAATGCAAATATAGTTTCATCAAACCTGTGAAATGTATTTATTTATATGACCTGTCAACAACAGAGCTAGCTTATGATTTTACCAGGTAGGCCTGTGTATTGATACTGCTAGAGGTGAAATAATTAGCCAATTAATCAATGAGTTGTTAAAACAAATAACAGAGGCGACAGCTTCATGCAGATCAAACAAAAATGTCAATATTTGCTGTTTGTTATTTCAAATTGAGAATGAGTTCTGTGGAAAAGAAAAACATTTGAGGACGCTGCTCGGGGCTCTCAGGACTTCCACTTATGTTCCTTAAACTGACTGACACTGAAAACTAAAATGAGCACGCAGTAGAGCGTATACCTCCGCCAAGGCCCAACAGTCCCACTTCTGTACTCACTCACAAGATACCAGCCACCTAAATAAGCTTTTACGACTGTTTTCATCAAGATCCATAAATAATTCCCTGAGAAATTAAAGAAATGTCCAAAAATGAGACTAAATAACTTATTATTATTATTATTATTATTGTTTGTGTTGTTAAGATCAAGAAATATGTCACTTCCTGGTTCCACATTCTTACATTTGAAGATCTCCTTCTTTGTGTTTTACTCTATTTAAAATGGAATATCTCTTAAGTTTTGGATGAAAGAAAAAGGAGTTACATGCACAGAACACTCTGTAATACTTTCCTGAAACAGAACCGACAGATTAACGGATAATAAATTAATTTTGTTGTAAGATATACAGTTTGCAAGAGAGACAGAAAGTCTGGCGATTTGTGTCGAGCGTAATCTTCATTTAATTAAGTCGCTAATCTTTATCATCAGACTCGACTGGCACACACACACAAACATCTATAGCGTGTTGCGATTAACCACAGAATTAATAATTAAAATGGATTATCATGCTTTCACGTTGCTGCTGGTTGCTTCTCAGACACTGTGGTGGATTGTGGCTCTTGATTTTTGCATCTCAAAATCCCAGAGAAAAGGGAAAAAAAAAAGAAAAAAGTAAGAAGACACAGTGACACATCGTCAACTTTCCAGGCATATTTAATTGGCACAGTAAACACAATACAAAGTATTCAGTGCTCCAAAACCACAAGCAACAGGCTACCAAACGGAACACAAACGAAAAAGTGCAAAACACACCATTTGGTAGGCCTCACAAAGGAAAA
The DNA here is from genome assembly GCF_904848185.1 of Acanthopagrus latus. NCBI lineage: Eukaryota > Metazoa > Chordata > Actinopteri > Spariformes > Sparidae > Acanthopagrus > Acanthopagrus latus. Next base: position 21,865,806 of record NC_051050.1, on the reverse strand, counting down.
AGAAGTCTTACTTTGCAAAGCAGATAAAGTAATGGTAAGACTCTCAATAGTTAAAATAGATGTTTTTCCTTTTTAAACTTTTATTTATATATTCATATATATTCTCTCTAATTCCAACGTGCCATTTCCACTGTACAGGCGGGTTATTCTGGGGCGTCGACTAAAAAGTTTTTTTTCTTTTTGGTGGTCTGGTTGCGGAGAGCTGGCAGGCGGAAGGCTGCAGTAAAGCCCCCGAAGCGGTGGATTTATCTTGTTGTGAAACAGTTGAACAAACAAAAAAGTGGCTTGTTGTTTGAGCTCCTGACGTACGGAGCGGCGGGTGGCGACGAGCAAACATGATTTCACTTTTTTTTTTTTTTTCTTAAAGGGTTTTGATTTGATCATTCCTTCCATCAGGAGTCCAAATGGGCAAAGACGAGTCAATTTTTATTCATAATCATCAGAAATCATGAATCACATTTTTTTTTTTTTTTTACATATCTGCGCTGCATCACTCAGAACATGGTGCAGTCAGATGAATATTTTAAAAATGGCTTCATACTCCCCAAAAATACAATGATATCTTCACTCATATTTGCAGTTAAGGGATTTTTTTTTTAATGTCCCGTTCAGGCAGAATAAGCTACAACAAAGATTTCCAGCTTTAAAAACAAGAAAGAAAGAAAGAAAACGAATCTCGACATCGTCAAATATAAAACAAAACAAAAAAGTTAAACTCTTGTACGTTATGTGCCGTTGAGCAGGAGTGAAGGGAGAATCAGTGGACATAATTTCTCTGGTCTGACAGTCTCTTGATTATAAAAACTCTCAAATTTTGCCCCCAAAATCCTTTTTTTTCCAAGATCATCACATCTTAATCACTTAATCCTCTCGCCGTCATCCTTGTCTCTTTAAAAAAAAAAAAAAAACCCAGTTAAGGCCCACAACAGGTGATTCTGGGTCACATTTCAGTCACAAACTCACAGGAAAATGTGGCATCACAGTATATTTTCATATACAGAAGAACAGTTAAAGTGGACCATCCTAAAAAAAAAAAAAAAGGGTGTAACTCTTCTTTTGTTTTTCTCGGGTGAACTGTTGCTCGGACCGGTGATTCGACTGCAAACTAACAACAACTTTTTTTGCGTTAGACACTCTGATCAAAAACATACAATACAAACATTTTTTTTTTACATACATACTGTACTGTGTCCTTACAGTAAAACAAAAGCACGAGACATCCATGACCTACCTATGCATAAGATCATTTCAGAAAACAGGTCCCTATCGTCCTTTTTACTGACAGTTTAGAGATTAAACTGGGGAACACCGGGAGGAGAAGGAGGAGGAGGAGATCACTCACTCGCTGTTAAAACTCATGCTTTCTGAACCAACAGAAGAAAAGAGATATTATAAAATAAAAAAATAATAAAAAATAGAACCACAGGCACTGAACCCAAACAGTAGCATTCAGGTTAATTCAAACAGTACGACCAGGCGATGAGGGTTAACTGAACAGAGAGGCTGGAGGCAAAGAGGAGAGAGGAGGAAGGAGGGGGCGTAAGCTGACCGAACACCCTCACCCCACCCATCACCACCACCACCACCTCCGCCGCCGCCACCCAAAGGAGGCGGCATCGGGGGGGACGAGGCGAGGAGGAAGACAGGGCAAGCATGCAGCAACACCACAACGCTGAGAGGCCCCCCGCCCCGAGCAAAAAACAAAAAAACAATAGAGCGCGAGGGAGGTGGGGGAGGGTGGGGGGAGTGCTCGAAGCAGCCGAGGGAGAGCCTGAGCCGCCTGAGGAGGGAGGAGCCGTGGGGTGGAGGTGAGGGTGGTGGTGGCTGGCGGGGTCGGGACAGGTGGAGGGGGGTGTGGTCAGAGAGAGGAACAGACAACCAGTGACACCACAAGAAGTTGTAGGATGACAGATGGAGCAACGAGCACCCATCATCCAGCTCTTCTCCTCTCCGAGCTGGTCCTGGATGTGTGTGGGGGGGGGCAGTGACATCACAACACACCTTCAAAATAAGACGCACACGTACGAGCATTCAGATCACACACACACACACACACTTACATACACACTCAAAACACAGACGCTAAGTATTTTAATCACATGTGAATTTTCCATTCTATTACCGCAGTTAAATGTAAAGAGTCACTTTAAATGCAAAGTTGAGTCGAATAATTGAATTGACAGAATAACTTATGTGAGATGCGTCACTCTTTATATAATACTTTATACTTTTACCTCAATATTATTTTAATACCAGCAGTTTTCCTTGTGAGAGGGAAAGATTTTCAGTTCTCTTTCCCACAGCGCAAAAGTTCAAGGACGAGGTGACGAGAGAACAACTCAACAAAATATATGACAAAGGATTTTAAACAAGAGTTCTTACAAATTATATTCTTACTTTTGTACGTAATAATTGAATAAAACACAACGTTTATGTGTAAGTCTGCGATTTAATCACACCGACTCAACATGATGGAAAACTTCTGCATTAAATGTGAAACTTTACATTCAACGTGTGTATAAAATAAAATGCTAAATATACATGTTGACAATTAAAATACTTTTTTGGCATGTTTTTTGTGGGTTTTTTTTTTTTTTGAGTGCACACAACAGAAACCAGAAGCACCTGACATACAGAAAAATGATTAGCACCTTCACTTCCTCCACCTGCAGTTGGATGAAAACATGGAGCTTTAGTAAGAGGGGTGAGCGAGAGGTTTTTAAAGCCCCGCGTGTCGGCGGCGGATGAGCTCTGGATGATTCTCTTTTATAGCTGGATGTCGGCGGCCTTTTTGTCCGTAGGCTCCGGGCTGGTCTCCGTCCTGTTTCTGACCACACCCTCTGTCGTTTGTGTGTGTGTGTGTGTGCAAGATGGGGGCAAAGAAAGGGAAAGGGGGCGGGGCGTTCAGAGCGAGGAAGCCAACAGCCACGTTCATGACCGCGCGCGCTGCAAGCGGAGTTAGTCACATTAAGACAAGCAAAGCTAAAAAACAACAGAGAAGCAAATTGTTTACTGTGGTTGTGACGGCAGTATGGGTGTTAAGAATGGAAAAAAGGTTATGAGCGCTAAAATTTAGATGGATTTCTCTTATCGCTGCTTCAAACCGTCTGCAGAGGAAGCGCAACACCGCTTTGTACGTAGTTGTTTTTTTATCTTTTTCTTGTAATGGTTTTTGGAAAAATTGAGATAATCGGCCGGCTTTCTTTTTAGATTCAGGTCGTCTTTCACTTTCTCTCTCTGACTCAGCGAGCGCGGTGGTGGTTTTCATCCCGAGGCTGCTTGCCCTGCCATTCCTCAGCCAGCCTCGCACTTTTAGGAATCTGCAATTCAAAAAAAAAAAGGGGGAAATACAAACAAACAAAAAAAGAAAAAAGTGACAAAAAGAAAAGTTAGATAGCTTTTAAAGGAAGAAAAGACAGAAAACCCAAATATTCAGATATGGAGAGGAGGAAGAGAGAAGTCACAGCATACATGAAACCACTAGAGGTGTCACGATTTTAGATTCCATATCAAAAATTGATCGGAATTAAATTTCAATCATCAGAGACCATTCCTGTATTTTTTTTCCCTGCTACTACTAGCATCAGAGCTAGCCTTCCAGAAAGACGTAGAAGAGGGTTTACTCCGGACAGACTAACCTCCAAAGTTTGGGTGATAGTCGGCACCAAGAACGATGACCACAACAATAACTCTGAAGAAAGAATCCACACCACAACTACAACGACAGCGACAGTTGGGAACGATATTGTTGGGAACACTTTCAGATTCAATTAGCATGATTTTGGGGACGTTTATGTTGCAGGAGTGCTTCTAATATTGGTTTCCCCTTGTAGCCGACCTCTTTTGTGTGAGCAATCGAGAAACGCTTTAGATGGTCTACTCAAATAACTCAGACTTGGATGTTTATCCAACTTATAAAAGGCTTATATAACTTATATCAGGCTGCCAATTACACATAAAAAAAATATTAAACATAATGCCAAACAGTGTGTTTGTTTTGATGTCCTTGAAAACGATCACCAGGATAAGTGATGCTGACGCAGCCAAAAATAAGACTAACATTTGCCTTCAAAAGACGACAACTCTCCTAACAGAATGTTGGATTCTCTTCGTCTCCTCATCTTTGGGAGAATTTTGTGAAACCGTATCCCTCTGGAGGTTTTTTTCCGTTTCTCTGTGCAGAGCACGGCAGTAGCCGGTCATCAGCATCCACGCCAACACAGCTGGAGCACGTAGTGTGTGCTTGGCGCCACCGTTTACAGATCATTATCGTTCATCAGTGTGGACGCTCACGTTGTTATTGTTGAAGTGATTGTTCTGGGCGTGGAGTGAGTCAGTCACTGCTGAGAAAACAATATTGAAAATAGAAAATGGAATCGAATCATGACCTTAAAATCAAATCTGTTTGGTGGATTTGGAGAATCGTGACACCCCTAGAAACTGACAGACGACAACTGTGGTGTCGGCATGAATGTAATCTGAACTGTATGTGTGACAGACCTTCAGTAACCCAAACATGTTTCTGTCAAACTAAAAACCTTTCAGTTTATTCCACATTTCATCTGGCTTGAATGCACGTTAAAATGCAGCCACTTCACTCCGTCACAACATGCTGATATCACGTCGAGACAGAAAAGAAATCAAACAAACTCTGCCTCATGCAGAAGTCACATTTCAACTCGCTCTTCAACAACAATCACAGGAGGCATGAAATGTGTATTTATAGAGACATCCTGCACATAAGAACCCCATGCCGTGCCAGTAACGAGCCATCGAAGCTGATTAAAAAGTGTGAAAGGAAGTTAAACAAAGGCTTACGTAATGAGTTATGAAAGAGATGATTTCTGACTCGATGCCAATCTCGTAAAAAAGTAGCACAGAACGTCTTATTGTAGCGGTGAAATGGCACAGAGGTCGTACACAAACCATGCTGTTCCAGTGGGGGAAAAAAAAAAAAAAAAGCAACATTCGCAAGAAACCACACAGCTTTCAAAGTCACGTCCAGCTCCGTATCTCAGCCCAGTCTCACCATATCGCTTAGAACAGCTAATTCTCAGTCCTTTATTCCTTTTACCACTGGCCTGGAAAAAAGGACCAGAACAGCCCAACACTATCATTATCAAAAAGTTGATCATAACAGAAAAGAAAACACATCTTAAGGGGGCTATTAGTTACTAATCTGATTAATAATTTTTATAAAATTACCCCAAACCAGGGCAGAGTAATAACTTCCTCACAACTTCTTCGTGTTGTAACAGCACTATGATTAATCTACAGCATGCAACATCTTTAGAGGGGCAATTTTTATTTCCTTTTTTTCAGGTTTAGCCTACAAAAATATCTTTTTCATATGTATTCATATTTTACAGCAGGTTTTAAATTACATTTGCATGATTGCACATGGAGCATGCCTTTTTTTTCTTCTCTTTTTTGGGGTACAACAAGCGACCAAAACACAATAAGTTGTCACTGTTGTTGTTGATGTTCATTGTCACTTCGGGTGGTGCGTATACATTCACTCAGCTGATTTATCACCATACTGACTCAAATATCGATTAAAAAGCGCGTTAATTTGAGTGGAATACAGTAATCTGACATTTTAAAATCATTAAAAAGAAATACTTATAAAAGAATCAAGTACTGCATGTATGAAATGTCCTGTACATGTGATCATTGTCAGTGGGGGGATTTGTCCCAGCATGCTAAGCTTTGACTGATGGTGTTTAATTTCATACGTCCACTAGGTGGCACTGCAGTGAATGGGAGGTGAGGAACTACACGTCTGCGCAGCTCAGCTTGCATTCAGTGTCATTTCCTAAAACATTTTGCTCAGAGCTCGACAACAGTGTTCAGTGACTCACACTATCGGACACAAACCGTCACAAATGTCACGAGGCACGATGGACAAATCTGAGACAGGAAGTGTGTTGCAGTTTGTCTGTAGGGTTGTTTTTTTTCCTCTTATCTGAGCCTCCAGCAACAATCTTGTCTCCGTAACTTGCCCCACTCTGACAGCAGTGAATGGAAACCTGTACACTCACAGCACGAGAAACACACTTGCTGAGTTAAATGTATGTCATAGCACCTTTGGCATTTGTTTCCAAAAAGACCTCGACGTAGGACGTGGGGACGTATCCCTCCTCGTCCTCGTTCCTGCGAACTCGCGTCCAGCCGTCTCCTTTGTCCTCCTCTATGACGTACAGCAGCTCGCCCTCTGCCACGGCGATGGTGCCCTCATTATGACCTGCGAGAACGGGGAAAGAGGGGATGAAGCCTGGGGAAATTACCTTGAACTGATGTTATGAAGGTGAAGGCTGATTTGTCAATCAAATTTCCTGAGAGTAAAGAGGAAACTAACCACAGAAGTTTGGATATCAAATATATCAACCTGCAAAATATGACTGTAGTCAGCTCTGACAGAAGGAAGTCGTAACTGTTTTTAAATATTCTATGACATGCTCACAATCAGTCTCAGTACTTTATGACACTTCTTCATTTAATCTGTCCAACAATGGTAAACATGTTGTGCTAACGGGTACAACTGCAGCTAGGAGAATTAATGTCTCAATTTTTAAGAATAGGGTTTAAGTGTTTGTGGATATTTACTTATTTTCAGCTAAACAAAACTACACTGGTCGGGACCCCAAAAAGCTCCAAAAGAGTCACCAGATGATTAAACATTTATTTGCTTGTTTTTCTCTTATTTTTGCTTCACTGCTTCTTGTGAAATACTGAATGTTTTAACTCCTCAGCCTCTTAAAATAATAATAGGCTCAGTAAAATACTCAATCTCTGTCCAGCCGCCAGTGCAACTAAATGTTCATATGGTAAAAGTTAGAACTTTTGTAGTGCCTAAACATTTAGTATTGGTTACAGTTTGATATTGAGACTGAATTCCAGAATTTAGTTTTGGTCGAAATAAAGAGAGAAACTGAAATTAATATATTAAATGTATTGTATTGATTGTGTCATCTTATTGAAAATGCTGTTGTGACTGAACTGATGTACTTCAACAGGCCCTAGTGTTGTTAATTTGTACTTATGATGTGAGGAAGGAATCCTCTGTTTTAACTCAGAGAAGTGATCCGTTCCTTCTGGAGAGTTTATTACTCATACGTGAGTTTGGTTCTTGCTGTTTACAACATTGGTGTTACCTTCAAATGGGTACAAGGCTTTGCAGGTGCCGATGGTGGGCAGGACCTCCTCGTCGTCGAACTCGTCGTCGAACTCCGGCGTGGTGGAGGTGGGGTTGTGGGCGGGGGCGGGGGCGGGGTTGATGTTGGCTTTGACCTGAGTCTCTGAATTCTGCTCCTCTGTGTAGCTGCCGTCCGGGCTGCTCAAGGGCCAACACACACACAGTAAATATACTGTGAAAACATACATAGTTTTCTTCCGAATGAACGAGGTGTGTAACGGCTCTGTGGTCTGACGTTTGCTGGTTTGTCAGAGTATACCATACCTCTCTCTGTCCTGCGCACAGTTGTTGCCCACTGTCATGCTGTTCTGGGTCTCATAGAGTCCACTTCTTCGGTGTGTATCGCTCTTGGATGGCATCCTCTCCTCCACCTCCGCTAACCAGCCCTAAAACACACACACACACACACACACACACACACACACACACACTCCTATTTATTTACGAGGTGAAACCGGGACATTGTTCTGGGACTCCTCACTCCCTGCACAGAGCGTGAACATGCCGCCAGCCGCTGCAGCTGCATCACGTCTTCTCCTAATATGGGCGAGCGGCAGGCCTCTTTGGACCTACCCCAGCTGGAGATGTGTGTTTGAACTCCTCATTATTTACTGTCTTATATAAACCAAACAGCTTCGCCAACACTAACATTATCACAGACATGAGAGCTCAGACTGGCACCGCAACTAACCTCGAATTTCTGAACTTCAAACTGGAGCTTCTCGATGTTCTGGCCTATTTCTGATAGCCGCGGGTCGACGCTGGTCGGGTCGCCCATCTGAGGGTTCTTCACGTACACGTCTTTCATCTTAGTTAGAGCGTCCCTGTGAGAAAACAGCGCTGACGTCAGTACAAGTGTTTTGAGTGCATATGAAGGGAAAAGCTTCCCAAATGTGAAAACTCAGTCATCATCTACACACGCCCATGTCGATGGAATGTGCACAAAACATTTCTGGAGCTTCACAGAGTAAAAGGTTTGCAGTATTTTCCTTAACAACTGAAGTAGCTGGGAAAAAAATAACCAAAAACATAAAATAGCTTGACGCAGCTCATCTCAGCTTAGAGTAATCCAAGAAGAATTCTGAGGCACCAACACCCCAAATTCATTTGAAAAAGACGTTATTAACACCCTTTATAGAGCTGAAATCGTCACTGTAGAGTAATCCAAGTCTACAGAAGCCCAAATTGATTTAAAAGGAATGTATTCAGTTTCACTGTAGACCCGAGTGATGTTGTGTGAGACTTGTAAAGTGTAGTCGTGTATGCACATACCTTTACAGACTAGTATGTCATTCTGAATTTAGAAATTGTAATCCTGTTAGTAATCGCTAATCTAATTACATATTTTTTTCTGTAACTTTACCAGAGGAGTTACCTTTTTTTAGTGTATCCTAATTAAATAAGACCATTAAATGTATCCTGTTACTCCCCAAGCCTGTTAATACTCTCAATATGCTGTAAAGCTAGTGCTAACGCTTTTAGCTCAGCAGCTACGGTGAAGATTTCAGCTTTTCGAATCAATTTGTGATCTCGTGGCTTCCACAGACTTTGATAATGCCGGATATTGTTTTGTTTTCTCCGTTTGAAAACAGGCCTCCAGCCACTTCAGTTGTTGTTTTGCTGTTAAGGCTCCAAGAACGTTTTGGGGACTACAACTCCAAACGACTTTCTAACGGCATGTGGGTGAGCAGGTAATGAATGAAAGGACCCTCAAAAAGATACCTCTGGTCCATTTCTTTTTGAATGTCCTTATTGAGCTCGTCCAGCTTGCCCTGCAGCTTCTTCCTCCTCTGTTCCGGCGGCAGGTGGCTGAAGTCTTCTGGTCCGGAGCCCTGAGAAAGCAAAAAGGGGAGAAGAGAGGTAGACAAGAGAAAAAACTAAAATGAGAACAAGACTCAGAGAAGCCACATGAGGAAGGGAAGCAACTTCAAGAATTAATTTGTTCTGTTGCTGTTTTAACAGGGAAGTTTTTCTAGGTAGGTGCAGTATCTCCCTGTGACTGAATGGATAACGGCTCCCACAGATGGAGCTCTTGTTTTACTCTAATTCACCTGGAGGAGGAGATACTGCAGCTGCTCTCTAGCATACACTCAGTAAGAGCTGGGTTGTTTGTCTGTGCGTACACTTGAGGCCTTTTCACCTATTCAGTCTCTGCGGCCAATCTAGTGGTCTCTGTGAATCCATCGGAAATGTAATAACATCTTTGTTACATCCTATTGTTGCTCATATAGTGTTTCAGTGTGAGCTCACTAATGGGTCTGAAGCAGTCTGACAGTTCTCTAACTGGACTGTGTGTTCTTTAAATGGAGGTGTTTGTTGCTTGCCAAGGGTCATATTTCCTGATGAGAAAGTTTCCAGTCCGTAGCACAGAGCTGATGAGTCATTCTTCTCGGCAATCTCTCAAACTTTCTGAGGACATAATGTATCAGCATTCTGAGGCTCACTACCTTGTCTGTATGGAAGCCCAAATAGTTCAAAATGACATGCATAATTATCCATCTGCATACCCTTGTGTCACCCCTTGTCTATCATTTTAATGTTTAAAGAAAATCACATTTTGTTATTACTCGGTGTGCTTTTGCTATTTGGTTAAATTGTTTGATTCTATATTCTTATAATTTATTTCTTGTGCAACAATGACAAACGTTTACATTGTGTCACTTTCTATTTAATTTCACTTTCAGCCAGTTACATGCCCCAAGATTCCCTGCAAACTCAACAACTGCTTGTGAATTTAGCCGATTTGCTTCTGTTACCTGGAGAATCAACAATGCCAAACCTAACCTCTCTGTTTAATTACAATGCTGCACATGCTATGAAGCTAATCAGCTGGCTTGTTTTGTGAGTTTACATTATTACTCAGCATCAAGGTGAAGAACCAGGGTGTGAATGGCGACCTGAGCTATGTGCTTAATTCAGAGAAACATGAACGGACGTGTGATTCTAAAAATGTCTTTTCAGAGAAAGACACACAAGTTTGTACAGCGCAAAGAGCCGCAGTCTTTCTCTGTGGCTGCCCCAGCCAGCGATCTTTAGGCTAGCTGGTGGTTGATGAGGCTGCTAAAGGTTGAGGGGGGTGGAGGCATGTGATTGGTGACAACTGTCATGAAAAGCGATATTGTATAATAAAAAGGTCTGTGAGGTTGTACTGAAGCAACAAGGTGTCCTCATGCTAATGTTAAGCAGGTGTTTACGTTCATTATCTTAGTCTAGCATCTTAGCAGCATGCTAACATTAGCTTATGCAAGGTACAGCTATGTCTGATAAGAATGTCTTAAGTTTTATAAAATATTTATACATAAAAACAAATTACGAAAAAGTATTTATCATAAACATATATATGACTCATCAGTTCAATAATGAACTCTTTGGCGCTCCATAGCGTTTGTCCTTGCCTTTTTAATAAACACAAAATTAAACTGTCTTATTTCACTGTTTAATTAGTCTCGTCAATTAAGCCATAAACCCTGCGTCGACTGAGTAGGTGAAGGCCTGATTGGATCTCATAGAGTTGGGTCACAGCGGCACCATGGGATATGACTGCAGGAGCTACTGTAGGTCAGGATTCACTGCACATGGGCCAGGCCAAACACAGCAACTAGGTTACCATGGCAACCTTACCCTGTTCCCCTGTATCAGCACGCAACACTTACCGGGCATGCAATATAACAAAAGGCTTGTCAATCATCATGCATCATGCTTCTTTCTCATTGATTAAGTTACAATATATAGGTCATGTATTAGTGTTTTTACATTCTCTATGTACCCCAAGACAAAATCACAATTATAATACTACACGCTAAAACTATGGATTGCCATTAGGTCATTTGTTGTTTGTACTGTGGTACATTTAAAATATATATGGATTTACAGATTCATTGATATTTATATTAGCATTTACATAATAATTATAAAACCTAATAGAGGAGGGAAATAAAAAAAATCATGCAAAAATCTAACTGAAATGACAATATTCAGGGAAATTTGCTTTCTTGCAGAGAGATGCTCTCACGTCTATGTGCTGAATATGAAGCCAGTCTGTTGTTAGCTTAGCATAAAGACTGGAAGCAGGGGGAAACAGCTAGCCTGGCTCTGCCTGCAGGTAAATCAGGAGCTGTGACTTTCTATTCACTCTTTAAATGTTTATACTACTGACACTCATCAGTCATCATTTGGCATTGTTGCTAGCAGGTGTATAGTCTCAAAGCAATCTTCTTGGCATCTGTAAATGCCGATGCACTGCATTGTTTGATTGTTAGCAAAAGTACATGCCTTTAATGCTACATTTCTTTAACAAGAGGTCTGTAACTAACAATTATTAGTTGTATGCTCTATAAAATGCCAGAAAATTGTGAAAAATGTTGATCAGTATTCTACCAAATCCCAAGATCATCTAATGTCTTGTTTTCTTCACAGCCCAAAAGATACTGACTTTAATGCTAAGCTAAGGCTCTCCTGGCTGTAGCTTCATATTCAACACAAAGATTTGTAAGTGGTTTCAACCTTCTCATTAAGTCTCAACAAGAAAATGAAGGAGCTTATATCCCAAAATATCAAACTCTGAGTATTCTGAGTAAAATGTAATTCTATAGTTGATATTCATACACGACAGCATTCCATAAAAATAATCAAATCGGCATGCAGTGTGAGGACGTGAGTGAGGAACTGCTACGTAAGATCAGATTAGTATTTGTTACAAGGACGTACAATTTGTTTGAGACAAGGAGGACTACGAGACAAGACTACGAGACGACATACAAAACATAGAGTAAATCTGATCACCTCAATGAGATTCCGGACGTGGGAATTGAGTGTGATCTGCACCATAGAGACCACAGACACAGTTTGGGAGAGACATGACGTGAACACAACCACAACACAAACAACAAAATGACATGTAAATGAGACAACGACATGAGTCTGAGGTCCATCGTTGTGTCACAGCAAAAAAATCAAATTATAAACTTAAACCCAAGAGCACAACAAAAACAAAAAACGGCGTACAGATCGTTATTAACAATGTGTTACTGGGAGGACGTGACATGCGTGCTATGGTCATGCCGCTATGGTCGTGCAGTTATACGGTCATGCTTACCAGCTTGAGAGAAAGCTTCATGGGGGGAAGAGGAGAGAGAAATGGCGAGGAGCAGGAGAGAGAAAGAGACAACAGACAAAAGTCAACATCTGGAGAATATTGCGGCCATTCGTTTCATTTTCCTTCAAACAGAAAAGGTTGACATGTGTTTTATGATGACGCTTTGCTTTGCTAAACTTCACCATTTAAGGAAAAGAGGGTAAAAACGTCTGAGGGATTTTGGATTTATATGCTGGTCGTGCCATAAAAAAGCTTTCAGCGACAGTTTCAGCTATAAACCCCTTCCGCTCTTTTCTCGTGTGGTGAAGTTTAACATCTCTAACATGATGGATTAATGAAAAAATGAGAAAACAAGTTGGCGTAAAAAGGCCAACCTACTGCACAAGCATGGAGTACAGAATGAGGAAAACATTGAAGGGGAGACAGATGAAAATAAATGTAAAGAAAGAAGTAGAGGGAGGGTGGGCTACGACAAGGACGGATGTACCCTTTACTTCATGGTCCCTCTCTGCTGCCATTACAATGACACACAAGTGACAGCAGAGGGCGCCCAAAGCATGTATCACATCAGCAGATCCATACGTTGACATGGAGGCAGATACTGTACACAAGACAAGCTGGAGACACGCGTTGAAAACCAAAACAAAACTCACTTGTTGCACAGAAAATTCAATACAAATTCATCTGAAATCAAAGTGGCTAGAAGAAGGTCCAGAACGAACAAGAGCAATCATGAGCTAAAAGACAAGTGGAGTCAAAACATCAAAAGAAATGATGCTCAAAAAGCTTATTTGGAAAAAATTAGATGATTGACTTTAGAGAGGACACGGGTTTATTTTTTTCAAAAACAAAGAACAGTAGAGAGCAGGTTAACGACCGCTGGCTGGCTGGTAGAGCTGGAGCAGATGACTTGTAATCCTGTTATAGGCTCAGAGGCCGGTGCACTGAGGAGCTCGACTCACTTTAGTCCACTAATCGAGTCATCCACCTGGAATGCCCCGTTAAAGTCCTCGCTATGATGCCTTGTGATCCTCCCTCTCACAAGTGTGTAATTCTTACATGTTCTACGTGTGAAGCTTAACGAACAGAGCTCAAAAACACCACTTAATTCACACTTTTACACTGGTGCCCCTTGAGAGCCGCACATGATTGGTCCATCTGATGTACCGAATTCAGATTTTATAAAGTTTTTACTGATCACATCTGTTATCTAATGAACAGTTACACTTTTCCGGCACATGTTGTAGAAGCTATTATTTATGTCCTGGGTTGAAAAGACTGCCATTATTTCACTCGACAATCAGCAGCAGCCATTTTCAGCAAGTCCTAGTGGAGATAAAATGTGGTGGAGACATGTCTTCAGTGTCCTCAGTGTAAGTGACACCTGGTCCACAGATCTACCTGAACCCTTTCCAACCACCCAGACAGACACAGATATACAGGTATATTACAGCCCTTGAAGACAGAAAACACTGCTGCAGTATGGCACACTAGCACAAAGAAAGCCCTGGAGGGGGGAATTCTGGGTACTGTAGTCTGAACCCACACCCAAAGTGTGACAACACCTCATCCAATACTCCATCCAGTTAAGGGTGAGATTTAATTAGCGAGGAGGAGGGGGGGTGACTGCTGGGATGAGAAGCATCCTCACGCTCATGATCCCCCACAGCCTCAGGTGCTTGTGACACTTTGTGAATTGACCCCCATTAGATGCTCGGTGGGGAAGCCCTGAATCAGCCGCGAGCAACAACAAAACTTCAAGCCGATAACATGTGATGTAGGATGAAGTCGTCATCCTCTCTGATCATTCGCCCCTGATTCTACACGCGTCAGAGCCATGTGATCAATTCCGAGACAGGCACAGACACTAGCCTCCCTTGTGAGGACATTTAGCCTCGTTCACTGTGACGAACCATTTCCTGTGAATGTGTCACATGGCTGATTATCATTAATGAGGCTACTGTATGTGCTGTACATGGCTTTTACCAATCACACATTCAATATTCATTTGCACCTTGTACCTGCTCACGCTCACACACACGCACGCACACACACACACCGCTGGTACTCACGCCCGTCACACACACTTACAACATATTGCCTTGCTTCGAAAGCATATGTGGGTCGACCCAGAGTCCTCTTCATAAGCTCTTTGTGACAACTGAGCGAGCGCGGGGACTGCTGCTGTGGTGGTTGTCAGAGAAAACACAGAAAACAGCACTGACGACTTTAAGCTCTTATACTGTATATGGCCTTAATTTAACTCCCAAAACACATACGCTTCCTCTATTTCAGCCCACAAAGAACACATACGTACATACACAGCTTCTGTGGATGGATCAGACAGCTAATGTGCAGCACACAAAGACTCTCCTGCAGGGACAGACATCCCGCCACTGTGCATAGAGACACAACACCCCACCTCCACTGTCACAACTAATCCCTAATGTGATTTTATGTTCTGCTTGAAGGAGGTGGGAGCGGATTAATACAGTATTTTCTCAATTTTAAAGGATAAGTTCGTCCAAAAAAATCAAAGTTTCAGCATGATCAACTCACCTCTTTGCAGGCGGAAAGTCGGGTAAAGTTCTTCAGAGCCCACAAAACATTTCTGGAGCTTCACAGCAAAACAGAATCGCAGCATTCTCCTAAACTACTGAAGTAGGATGGGAATCAAAGACGAATCCTGAGGCCCAGAGTTATTTACACTCCTTTAAAAGCTGAAATCTTGACTGTGGCTGCTAAGCTGAACTGTTAGTGCACAACCTGCCAGCATACACTGGGAGTAAATAATGTCAAATCAATTTGGAATCTCAGCGCTTACAGATTCTTCTTGGGTTGCACTGAAGGACCTGTTTAGAGCTATTTAACGTGATTTGCTTTAAAGCTTTAGAAATATTTTGTGGGCTACAAAACTTAACCTGGCTTTCCATCAGCATGAGGTTGAGCAGACAATGACGGAATTTCTATTTTTGGATTGTCGATTGTCAAAGTCATACTTTAAGTCAGCTTTGCATCTTTTTTTCTGATACATCTAAACTTTTGCTAACAGGGTTTCTGCAGGATTGACTGAAGTTGTATGACTTCTTAATACCAGGTAGCATTTAACTGAATACCTGTGTTATGATCATACTGAGTTAGATCTGTTCTGTAACTGTGTCCTACATGAAAGTTGGAAATTTAGTTGACTGTAACTGTTGTTCTCACTTGCCTCATCGTCAATATCTATCTTTATTTTTATAATATCTTTTAGCCAGGCACTCTTCCTTAAATGCTTCCTCTGAGCATCTTTAATAATTTAAGCTGTATCTCCCTTATTGCATACCTGCACCTCAGCACCATGTGCTTGCTATGTGCTCTGAGGATTTAAATAAATACATGGATGAATACCAACCAAAATACAAAAGTATAAAAGAGTGCACAAACCTTTCACCTGTGCATTGACAGGTTTCTTAAAAAATGTTGACGATTCGAACACAATGTCCTTTCTCGGGACAAACTTAAGACATTCTCGCTAAGAGAAAAATGTACTTCCAAAATGTACTACGGTTAGAAAGCTTCTAATTCACTTAAGAGTCTCGGTTTTAATTGACAAAATTCAAACCCTGAGCTTCCAACCGTGCCCTGCAGATAACCCGTTAAAAATAAGCCTTTCTGCTCAAAATGATACTGTAGCACTGGGGATAAAGTGTTGCTAGTTAGCTCTGTTTGAGCAGATGGATGGAGGCCTGTTTGTGCAAGAGCTGAGGAATTGGCCTGACCTTCTACCAGCAGCTGTTCACAGGCATTTGCCCAAACTGTCTGTGTGTCAGTGAGGCAACGAGTGCTGGTGTCCCCAAAAGACTTGATGTTATTTTACTGGATTAACCATGCACCTTCTGTTTCCTCTGAGTTACCTATCATATATGTTAGACTTACTCCAAAAAGAAGGAAATATAATGAAAAACAACATCTATATACAAGAAAAACATAAACAGGTTACTGCCATGACAAATGAGGTGAAATATACTTAAATGTATTGTCATGAGATATGAGTATGAGTACAGTTTATGGATTCTACTCTGACAAAGTTTCTAACTTCTCATACATCCAAAAACATCATTCTTGTTCTCTAAAATGTTACGGTAAGGTCAAACTTCAATCTTTCTAATCTGTGTAGACTTGAAGACAATGCAACTGATTTAACTCTTTATGTTATTTTTTTATCACTCTTCTCAAATGCTGTTTCAGCACTTCCGCTTTCAGAAACGTGCACTTCCTGCCAGATCTGTGTGGCGCTAGAAAAAACACCCACTTCCCCTTTTTTTCAGCCGACCTTCAATCATTTCCTCTACGATATGCTCGCACACCGCGCGGCAGCACCGCATTGTTATTTCTTCTTTTCAGACGTCATGTTAGCACCAATTCATTTGAATGTTTTTACTTTGAGAAACCGCTGCCCTTTCAAAATATGAGTATAAACAAAAGCTATATTTGCCGGGTCAGGAAGGAAAACGTGAGTTACCGCCCAGTCCCGAGGTCAGGGAGAGCTGGAGGCTGCGAGTGCATTACAGGAAGGCGTGCTATGACCTGCACCGGCCCAGCAACTCCATTACAACACACACACATACTGGATGCTAGAAAGGGAACTGGTGATGACACCCATCAGGATCCTGAGCTGGTGCTGATAAAACCACCCTCTAGGAAGCCCTTGAAAACATGGAGTGACTCAGTCAGCCTGCTGCCACATCCACGACCCATTACCTTGCTCATATTGTGAGGTTTAACCCTCTTCTTGTGCAAAAAGAAACAAAACAAAAACAATCTGCCTCCAGCAGAGACTGCAGAGAAGTGCGCAGGGAGCAACTGCAGTCCCCATGCTGCTGCCAAGAGTGCTGTTGCTAATTTCTGTCAAAGTGGTGGTGGGGGGGTGGGGGTGAGAGGGGACTGTCGTTGTTGTGAGCACAGAGTTAATATGGAGGATGAGGGGACGAGATGGAGAGACTGCTTGTGAGTCAGACAAGTATCATGGATTCATAGTTATGCGCTACATAAGCATGCTAGAGAAGCAAAAAAGGCTGAACACTGTATGAGTGAAGGTTAGAAGCATGTTGTACTGCTGGTGGTGAAAATTTGGCAAAATTTAAAGGGAGTCCTGAACAGCAAAAAGTCCAAATTAAGTAACTGAGTTGTTTTCTAACTGAGGTCACATTGCCTACATGTAAAGACATTCAGTTACTGGTAACAGAGGTGTTATTAAATCATCTGCTATATTAGGATACCATGTAGGCATTGTGACCTTTGAGGCCTCTGTATCACTTCGCCCATACAGTGTTGCAGGTACACAGCTCAGACACAGGTGTCGAGACAAACACACACGTGCACAAAGCTTGCCGGGCAAACACACACTTACCCCTCGCCTCAGGCTCCGGAGGCAGTGCATTTTGGGTTTGGAGGTCATGAAGTCGTTGAGGCGGTGGGAGAGGGGCTCCTTGTGCTGCTTGGGAGACTGGGGGTCGTTGGGAACAGCAGAGGGTGAGGGCGGGGATGAGGCTGGGGGGGCAGGTGGGGGCTGGTGGGGGGACGTTAACAGGGACATAAGCTACCAGTAAGAGAAGGGAGCCGTGACGGAGAGGAGGAGGAGAAGGAGGAGGAAGAAGAGGAAAAACATGGAAGAAGAAGTAGAAGAAGGGGGCAAGAAGAATCCAACGAAAAAAAGACAAAAGGAGGAAAAGGAGGAGGGAACACAAAACGAAATAAATAAGCCTCCTACAAATATTAAAAAATAAACACACAACAGAAAACCCAAACAGAACATAAAAGACAACCGAAGGAATGTCAAACCTAGTGTATCAGTTGTTATGTTGTAAATAAATAAAATACAAAACATATAAAACATGAGAAAAACAGTTAAAAAGAAGAAAAACCAGAGTGAGAAGAAAGCGTGTTAAAAGCAAGCGGCTGCGACAAAGCGAACAGCAGAGAGTTTCAGTCAAAGCGCATGCAGGCGTCCATTTTGGAAATCCTTTCTCTCTCTTGTCTTTCCAGACCATGCCAGCTAGGACGAGAAATTCACCACATCCCCAAGGACAGCAGCAGCGGAATTTGAGGTCATCATCAGAGAAATCTAATTGCTTATCGCTGTCCTAAAACTTCTGATTGCATTATTCATCTACCGGTAGTGGAGGAGTTAGAGAGTGAAGCTGGAGTGATGATTCTTAGACACCAGACGATGCGCATGCATGGCCAAGTGATTCAGAAACCAGTTTTTCCAAGCGCAAACAGACAGAAATTCCTAAAAACACCCTGGATCTGTGAGGCAATAATAGTGCTTTGTACTGAATTATAATGCTTTACTTTGGTATGTGTTTCTTTAATGCTTGCATGCTTGTGTGTGAGTGTGCATGTACAGTAGAAATACCTTTCTGTACAGCTGTCTGTGCTCCCAAACACTCACTATAGAAAATAAGCCTGATTACATCAAGCAAATATGATAGGAACATACTGTTCTGCAGGCCTCAGTTTTGGGAGTTTGCATACTTCTCTCCCTCTCTCTCTCTCACACACACACACACACACACACACCCTATTACTCACTCATGCTCTCATCTAATGCAATATCAAAAGAGCCACCAGCCCACAGGACAGTCAGAGATCCGTTTTGCCGTTCAGAAGCAGGAAACCCAAGGAGGCTACTCGAGGCTGGTCGCCAGTGAATGGAAAACACGGTGAGGGGAGACTGTTATTTCAGATCGAGTTAATATCTGCCAGTTGAGTCCGTCCACAAGATGAAGGTAGAAATGCATTAGTGTGTGTTACGGAAGGAAGGCTCCCATAATCGGTGAGGGTGATTGCCGGGGGGAGGGGGGGGAACGGGTGGCGAATAATAATAACAACAAAAATGGCAAATAGTAACATGAACTAGCAACAAATTTCTTGAGCTTAAAAGAACAAAAAGTCAAAAAATCTACATGGAAATGAAACTAAATTAAACATATAGCCAGTGCTACAAATGAAACAGAAACTACAAATGTGACATTGAACACATATATTTCTGATAGCCACTGTATCACACAGACAGAGCCGCCATAACCTGACAGATACCCCTCCAGCCCTCCGACCCACCCAACAAAAATCTCCCCGCAGTGAAAGGTGACCTCCACAAAAAGCAATGAACGCTTGTGTGTGACTGGGGCTCTGTGAGAGTATTCATGCGTTACCTTGTTCTTGTTCTTAATGAAAGGCCACAGTTTGCCCTTGCTCTTGGTAGTAGGCTTCTCTTTGCCGTCTCTGGTGTTGGACAGGCTGGTTTCAGATGCCGTCCTCTTCATGGCCTGGCCGTAGTCCTCAAACTCAACGTCCCCCGGTGGCTCGAACCCGGACTTATAGGACTCCACAACCTGCTGCGAGTCCTAGTAGGTGGGGGAAAACATGTTGCAGCAATAAGTGACAGCCTTACCCTTGATACATCTTTTTTTTTTATTATTGTTCTTTGGCCATTTCATTAAAGAGGACAGCCTAGAGGGACGCAAGAAAATGGGATGTGAGAGCCACGGGATGATAGTCAGCAAACAGTAGGCTGTTGCAGCGAGGACACAACCTCTGTACATGAGAGCTACACAAGTTATCTGGGGGAAATACATACAATATCAAAATGTCATCAGTTTTTTCTAATATTGTATAGCCCCAATTTAAAAAGTAGTTTATTGAAAATATCAGTCGAAACATGTTCCGCCAAGCCTACACAGTCTTGAGAAATGATTCGGACTCCGATTTTTGTGGATGCTTAATGAGACACTTAACTTTAATGACACATATTTATAATTTTCATGCCAGATTTCCACAATTTAAACTTCACTGGGAAAATAGAGAAGAAGACAGTGACTAAAAAGGAAATGTTGTTGCCTGTTTCTTTAGATTGTCCAGGTAATCAGCAGGTCTGGACATAAGGTGCAATACAATAGAGGCCTGGTGACTCTCCTGTTTACAGTAGTTTTTTCACTGATAACACCTCATGAAAAGAAAGAGGGAGAGCGACTGACGTGTTCAGTTTGTGGGCCACAAAAGAAAGAGGAAAAGACCCAAATCTGTCAGGCAGGAGTTATGACAAAAACAATGAGGTCAGGGACACCGCCAGTCTCATCAGACACAGGAAGGAGCACATTAATCATGTCAAGTGTGCATCAGGCTATCTGAACTGATAAGAGCAGAAGAGGTCTGGTTTGAGTTAGGATCAGGGGTCACAGATCTGCTGCTGTGCACTCTATACACGAAAAAGACCATGAGAGGAAGAGGGAGGGAAGTGTTGCATGTGATCAGTTGTTTACTGCAGCAGCCAGTCACAGGCTGGAGGTTGGAGTCATCTCCCTGGAGCTGAGCCATACACACGGCTAGACATTCTCACACACACACACACACACACACACAGATTATGCGATCCCTGGGGATGGACTTGTTTTTTTGTCGTACGAGCAAACAGCCAACATGTGACATCTCCATATATCACACTACTCATTTTCTCTTGAACGTAGGCGAAGGCTGCCTTCTATTTCAACATCCAAATAATAAATAAATATGAGCCATGGGACAGATGCTACGCCAGCGCCTGCATAATAGCTCCATGGAAGAGAGTCAACTGAAATAGAGAGGTTCCCCGGAACTCTATTCAACAGAAGTTCTAGACTATAGGAAGCACAGTGATTCAACTTCCTTCTGTTTCTGTGATAGGTGGGGACAGTACAGAACCCGTTGAACATTTTGGGGAATTTACCTTATTCGCCTTCCCGTGTTACCACTCTTATATCTGTCCATAAAATATAAGGTTACAGCCATCAGTCGTTAGCTTAAAGTTGCAATATGTAAGAACTGGCCACCTGTTGCTTTCAATCTCCAAACAAATAGGTGGCAGCGTATCACCACGGCAGCACCTAACTGCTAATGACTGTAGCCACGGTTAGCTAGTTAGCTAAACCCCTGCAAAAGAAAACAGCTGTTGATTTGTTTACGGTTGTTTCTATAGCAACCAGGTTAGTTTTAGAGTAACTCACAATTTTCAGCATGCATGTTGCTAGGTTGGAGTTGTTGTTTCCTGTGGAGACGGGGATTTTGCAAACAGTCAGATAACAACAGAGGAGGACAATGCCGCCTCAAAAGCTCTGCCAATTGCAGGCTTTATACCAACAGTCTACATCTGGTGAGTCAGACTATACGGTGAGTAATACATCAAGTCCTTTCATCCTCCGTTGCAACGGTTCTCCTCAGACTTTCAGCATCATAAGGCTGAAAATCAGACTGTCGCAGCTCTTAGCTCATTTGTGGAACTGGAGAGGAAATCTTTCATGTGTTCATATGGAACTTATTTGTCATTGATTGCTGAGGGGTGACTATGTCCTGTATTTTTAGGCGACACAAAGTCCTAGGAGTCGCTTTACGACAAAGGGGAGGCCGACACATAAATTGAATTATTGTTGGTTTAGTTATTATTTTCCTCCAACAGCATTTTGTTGTTCACAGGTGGCCTGTTTTTATTTTCAAAAAGGCCCTCAAAGACTTCCAACCCAATGACACACTTGTTGCTCAGATGAAAGCTTAATCGGTCGTCTGTGGGTTGTGACTGACACCCTGGCTGAGTGAGTAATATGTCCCATATGGTGGTGTGTGTGTGTGTGTGTGTGTGTGTGTGTGTGTGTGTGTGTGTGTCCATATATATCTCAGTCTGCATACTCACAGTCTTGGGCTCGATGGACTCAGCGGCTTTCGTCATGCCATCTAAACATTTCCCCACGATGGGCAGCACTTGGCGGTCCACGTCTGCAAACGTCTTCATGCACACGCCTAGCCTCTCGATTCTTTTCTCCTCCATGTCTTGAAGTTTCTGCGAAAAAAAAAAGCAGGCATGTTCTTATGTAATTATGAGTTTTACTAGCTTATGCTGAAGACTAAAAGTTGGGTGTTGTTTGATAAAGAGCATCAAAGACTTGTCATACCATCTGGGAGATCTCTTATGCACTTGACATTGTTTTAAAGGTTTGACCTAAAGACAGTTATTTGTATTTCATACTGTACACACCAAATTGCTTATACAAAATAACCTCACTCCTCACAATGGCAGCTCAGCGTTTCTCACATGTTTAGGATTTATTTTTAGCGGTGGACCCTGAGGGAAGTGGGGGTGGTGGGCTGCAAATTAACTCACTAATGATTGCACATGAATGCACCATTCTGGCATACTTTTCAATCAGTCTGCACTCTTAGCTGCACAGAGCTTTTAAAGGCAGAGAGGATAAACAAAAAAACATTAAAAAATATGTATATTTCTTAGTGGAGGAAAACTGGGTGTTGACCTAAATACATTTTAGAGATGTTTTGATACCATCTTTTCCTTCCTGATACCAATTCTAATGCCTGGAGTAGAACAAATACATACATCATTATTATTTTTTAACAGCTGTATACTATTTACCATGTAGTATGGTTATATAATAATATGATTGCTATAATTGCTACAAATTACAAATGTAAGTTTGCTGATTAATGCTCGAAGTTGCTCAAGCCATTTGTCGTTTTTATCAGAGCACTCAAATTTAATGTGTGGGAAACATCGGTTAATAATTGGTTTGTGTAACAACAATTATCTGCAACAGCAACACAATGGAAATAGGCCATATGTTTTAATATTTACCTGGAATATGTTGGGGATAATTGTAAAGTAATGTTCGTTCTGCTCCTGGTTGAACTTCTGCAGGTAGGAGGAGTAATCGCTCTTACTATCAGCAGCCATCTGGTGCCTCATCTGAGCTTGCTGTCGTGCCTGAAGGGGAAAAAACACACAAAGCAAACGTGCACATCAGAGACACACTCTCCTCACTAAACGTCAGTGTCCCCTGATTAACAGACATATGGGTTACACACACACACGTACACACACGCACACACACGCAGTCAGGGCATCAAAATCTACATGAGTTGACACATTTGTGCATACGAGTGTTCATGCATGCACACACATAAACATGAAGGTCGTGGGCGCGTGGCCACAGGTGCAAATCCAAGTCAGCCGGCAGCAACAGCCATTGGCATTTGACCGTAGAGTATGTGGGCCAGGACAAACATATATCAAGAGAAACAACAGCCTGCACTGATGGAGGGATTTGGATTTTGATTGCCCGCCCAGTCTGGACTATCTCTGCAGTTGATAATGTTGATTATTTTAAGCTAGTTCAGTCTGAGGGGGTTAAGGCAGGCAGTCAGAAACGCAGCAGGAGCAGCCTATTACGGATCCAAGGCAAGCAGATGGAGATGAGATTATCTCAGCTAGACAGCATGTGGGGTGTGTGTGTGTATGTGTGTCTGTATAGCTAAGTACTCATATCTGCTTCCTCTGAAGCCTGTCCACATGTAAAAACTGTTTTAATTGGGTCATTTTTAACAAAGGGTCGCCTTTTGAACCCCTGATTACATTTAATCAACTGGATGCAGATGCACAGAAAAAAAACTGAGCAGTAGAGGGAACATAACCCTGATGTGTCATAGTCCTGAGGGAAACATTTAAAGGACCTTGTCCAGTTCTCACCCACACACCACTCTGAGTCTCTCATACTCACATATGGGTAAGTAATAGATGACATAGTAGATGAAGAGGAGGACATCGGAGCGGAGACGCTCGTCAGACACAAAGGTACATTATTTCCAGCACAGGAGGGGTGACAGCTAATACTTTGGTGGAAAATGATCGTCACAGCCTTTTAAAAAAAATAAGGAATGTGAAATCCAGACAAAAGCTAAAAAGCACATGTGAAAGACCAGCTGTTTGAGATCTACGTGAGGGCCTGTGAGCATGCATTTGTGGGTATGTGCTGCTGTGCTGGTGTAGCCGGTGCATGCACGGTGTTGGGTAATGATGATGGCACACATCATCTCCATGGTAACTTGGCAGATTACGAAACCTCGTAACAAGCTGCTCTGCCTGCAGCCACATCCAGCACATCCTGTTGTCAGTTTCTGGAAATTACCTGTGTATTTTCTGTTAGTCATACCAAAGTGTGACAACACATAAATTTGCATCTGTTAGGGATCGATCAGTGTGTTTTTTTTCTCTCAGTAATGGAATATAACTACTTATAGAATGGAATTTACACAAGTACTGTACAGTTTTGAGGTGTTTTACTTGATGACATCCACTCTACTGTTTTCACAGGCAAACACTGATAATCTAAGTCAATATTTGCTTTGTAGTTTGCATGTCACATCAGAGTCTAAGTTGAACATTTTGAAAGTGATTTACTTTATTGGCAAAGGAAAAAAGAAAATCTGATGATAAATAAATACATACACCTCATAGTATTTAGTATATACATACATGTAAATATATGTAAAATGTACTTTTACACGGACTTCTGATACTTAAATACATTTACTGCCAAAATTTTACTTTTGTAGTGCATTTAATATAATACAGTTTTGTCTTTAGACTTTTACTGAAGTACTATTCAAATGGGTAAATCATTTTTACTAAGCAATATTTAAGCACAATATCCTTACTTTTATTCAAGTATGAACTATTAAAATGTGTACTTGTACTTGAGAACAAGTAATTCCACAACATTTTGGAGGCAACTATTGTTCTTTTTTATCCACCACATTTATTCAGTTACTTCCGTTACTTCTTACTTTGCAGGCTCAGACTATCAACTGTTATTAGGCTACTGTTCAGCACGTGTTACCAATGAGATAATGTTGTGGGTGGGATAATTAGTAAGAACAGACAGTGGGGAGGCAGCTGCATCAGAGCCAAAGTAGCATCCTCTTAAATGAAATTAATTTAATCGACAAACAAAGAAAAAAAATGTGATTCTTTCTATCTATCTATCTATCTATCTATCTATCTATCTATCTATCTATCTATCTATCTATCTATCTATCTATCTATCTATCTATCTATCTATCTATCTATCTATAGCACTGTGGAACAAAAAAGAAACTTGGAATGAAAGTTGGAATGTAAGCTGTCGTGTTACGCAACATATTCAGCATTTCCTCATTTACATTTCGTTACATCACACATATAAACCTCAGGCTGAGGAAGTGTTCGGCTGCAGACAGCGAGACAAGAAGCCACTGTACGAGGGAGCAGATCACAGTCAGACAGGACAGGGCGTGTTAACAGGGACCCGGTCGAGACCGTGTGTTAGACTGCACAGGAGAGCGTGTTTGTGTGTTTATCAAGACACGAGTCGAGACAGTGTGTGTTCCCACAGACGTAACGAACTCTCTGATCGCTGGACCTACCTTGTGGGAACTTCGCTTCAAGGCATTGCATAAAAATAAATATACAAACACACACACACACAAATAGAGGATTGTTAGCCGTTTCCAGCTAAACAAGAAGTTGCCATAGATGCACTTCCTGGACCACCAGGCGTGTCGTCATTTGAAAAAGGGAAGTTGGTATCACAGTAAACAAACACAACCACCACTGAATTATGGGCACTGTGAACCGCTGTAGAGCCGGAACAGAAGTGAGCGTGTGTGTTGCATGTTATTTTCTAATGCTTTCTGACATCTTTACAAATCTGGGAGTGAGTGTGAGGGCCAGGGGTCCCTCAAAGAACTGTGACAGGCTTTGTGGATATCTGGGCTGTGAATCCTAAACCCCAAATTGAGGGATTTGTTTTCCAGAGGAGGAGAGGGAACACTTAGAGGTTTGCTCCAGCTGCAGAGAAAACCGCAATACCTCAGCCTGAACAAACAGCAGCTTCTCTGCATTACAGAGGGACATCTCATCACGGACAAAACCTCCTGGAGCTTAAATAAATAAATTATCACAGATTCTTTTTTATCATTACTGACAGGCAACTTCACTGAGAAAGTTAATATATCATTGTCACTTAAACTCCCTATTACTTTGTCATTTACCATACTTAAGTTCTGTCCAACCCAGACCTACTTATACCCAAAGGCTTTAACCAAACAAGGCTTAGTTTGTGACATGTCATTGCTTCCGGTGATGAAGCACAGTTGCCTCTGCAAAAACATGTTGAGACACATGATGTGTTCTTTTCTGGGGCTTCAACCACATTTATTTCTTTACAAACCAAACACTATGAAAATTACACTTTCCCTCTTTTTCACTTTCAAAATGATGTAGCCATTGTGTGCTTTTACAATCGACATGCTACTGAGCTAAAGAAGTCTTAACACCAAGCTTGCGGAGGAGTGATGTGCCATCGCAGCTCGAGCATCTAAAACCACAGACAGAATCACAAAACTGACAGATGATACGAACACAGACACCCCTTCTTTTGTCATACTTCCGCACAAACTGATCAAGAATCAAGTTACAAAATCCCAGCTGACAGACTTGATGCCACAGATATAACATGGTGTGGGACCAAGATCCAATCATCTGATCTTCAGGGAATCAGATCTTTTCTATTACAACTTCTTCATTTCTGAATAATGGAAATGCGAATAGGTGAAAAAGAGAAGTCTTCAGAAAACCCACACAGAAAGAAATAGCAAATGAGAAAGTGATTATTTTTGGCCGTGATCTATACATCAGCATGCAGGGTGAGACACTAAAAGCCCACATATTCATGATGAATATAAATGTAGCAATGTTTGCCACAACTTGTTATTGTATGGTCTGCTTAAAGTCCAAAAAGAGAGTGATTCGTGGGTTTTAAAGCTGTGAAAAGTGTTTCTTAAAT
The DNA here is from genome assembly GCF_904848185.1 of Acanthopagrus latus. NCBI lineage: Eukaryota > Metazoa > Chordata > Actinopteri > Spariformes > Sparidae > Acanthopagrus > Acanthopagrus latus. The sequence continues at coordinate 21,838,829 of NC_051050.1, read as the reverse complement.
CAAAGAACAGTACAAATTTGTTTCAGCCCATAAACCACAATTCTAATGCTGCATACCATTTTGTCACACGTAACAAAGGCCTCTGGATTTACTTCCAAATTTCATCACAACCACTAGCATAATATGGCAGTTAAATCTGGCACTTTCTTGCTTTCAAGTCTTTATTTCATACTCAGCGTCAGAGAATCTTTAAAGCTGCAACAGGGACTGACCTGAATTTGTTTTCCAATGGCATGAACAATCCACGGATTAATCGTCGACAGAAATGTAAATAAACACATAATGCTGAAAAAACCATCTGCATTTTTTAAAAATCTAACATATCAAGGAGGTGTTTATATTATCACAGTTACACTAACTAAATGAGAGTAAGGAAATACAGCAGTGAATATTGTGTATGAGTCTTTCATGCTTGAATAAATGAAATAACTGTAATCAGACACAGCACCGCTCTTGTTCTGAGACTAGCTTCTTGAGCTGCTGTACCGCGTCTTTCCAGTTGAGTTCGGTGTTAGCCTAAGCCTGTTGTAGCTCTTTGGCTGTACTTCCAGAGCGCAGAAAGGCTCTTTATTCCAGCCTATATTTGCATAATAATCGGGTCTGAACTGTGTCAACTCTGAGCCTGAGCTCTGCACCAACAGCTGATGATGCAGCAGGAGCACGCGCCGCTGACCCATGGTGCCTTGCGGGCGTGGGAGCCGTGTGGGTTAAAGGCTGAGATTTTGAGGGGCTCTTTTAATTGGTTATGACAACAGGAAATTACATCATCTACAGGCCCAAGGGGGCTCTGGTCTGCAAGGCCTGAGAATCGCATGAACGCTGCATGTGATTTATTGGAGAGGACGTATAATCACAGAAACACCAAACTGTATATTTAAAAAAGCCAACTGATGTGTATAATCCACAACACACATAAAAACACACACAAGCACCACCACGAACACACAGTCCTGTCTGTTGCTAAGGCCCATTCAGCACAGCAGAGTGTTTGGTGGCTGGTCTACAGTGATAATGAGGACTTGGTGCTGCTATCAGCTTTGTTTAGCAGCAGATCACTGTGCTGCTGATACAATGCCAGCTTTTACACACAGCCACTGGCAACAAACACATGGTCACTCAATCTTTGCTGGGCTCGGTGGCATGAGGAGTCAGGGCAAAGAGGGGGGAACAAAATGTAAAAAGGAAATGGCGCAGGAAAGAGGAGGGTGCGAAGGTGGGATGGTGAGGAAGGCCAGGCAGTAGTGTTAAGCATTGGAGGGTATAGGACAAGCTTGTGTGATTGGTGGCTTCTTCACGGTGCTGAGATGACACATACCTTTTCCACGTCAGCCTTAGTCACGTTAATGTCAGCATCCATCTTTTCAAAGTATTGCTGCGCTCTGTCTGCCTCTTTACAGTCCCTCTCAAACTTTCTTTTACACTGTGAAAGAGAGAATCGAACATGATCAGTCAGTGAATCAGTCATTTTCAGCCATGAGACAATATACAACTTGACCTTTTAAATAAGCATAGTAATGAACGTCATAACATGTACATATGCGTCATATGGATTTCAGGGACAGCATTGTGTGCAACAGAGGTCAGTCTGTCACTGACACAGCAGTGAAGCCTGTAGCTTGCAGATTAAACAAATGTTCATAGTGGTCATTTGTGTACAGAAAAACAAGCATTCATCCAACCCTCTTTCGACCCCTCTAGCTGAACAATCAGTGTTTGTTGGGCCAGCGTGCACTCTGAACTATGCCTATCTGCCCCACACACAATGGGATCTTTGAACGCAGAGAAGTTTGAGGAGGACAAGGCAGTTATGCTTCTCTCTCACACTCTTTCTCTCCCCCGTCAAAGGGGCCAGGCGGAGATAAGAAGTGGTGTTCTGTGCAATCTCTCCTTTAGCTCCTTCATGAAAACACAACCACTCCTGAATCTTAGTCTGGCCTACGTGTACTAGAGACGACTAAAAGAATCCACAGCTGAAGTGCAAGTGAAACTTAGTTTTGTATTTCTGTTTCTACTTCTACTTATCAGATCCTTCAAATTTTTTGCATTCTTAGCCTTCCATTCAAGGCGAGGATAATGTAAATCATGCAAAAGATTTTCTCATTATGTATCTTTCATAACTCCATCCAGACGTAAAAGGCTGTCCTCTATATTCTTCCTGTACTTAAAACGCTGCCCTGTTTCCATTTCGAGCAAAATAAATAGTACATTGTTTGTTTCTGGTAAGGATTGAACAGGAGGTCCCTCAGGGCTTTGTGACCGGCCCGCTGTTGATGTTTTCCTCTCCAGTTAGAGCAGCATTGTTTGCCACCTCCTGTATGTGCTTTCACTGATTATATATTCGATAGTCACATGGTTCCTCCTTAAGTGTTGCAGCATGTGCTTTCGTATAACTTGATGTTGATGTTGACGACTAATTGTAAAGCCTTGAGTACTTAAGGTCAAAAGAAAGAAAGACAATCGCTGCACAGTTTAACATGGATGTTTTTTCCTTTATTCTGCAATGGTAGACCTGGATGTGTGATTTAAAGTACACCGACAGCAACTTGAAGACTACAGCTAAAATGTAGTTACTGTATTTTTTTGTGTACTGCATTATATGTGATGACGAAGGTAAGGTTTGGATAAAATCATGAAAAATAACAACAAAATACTGATATAAAAAAAATCAAGCAACCTTCTCAAGCTTGCACAGACTCTACAAATGCCTATGGATTGCATCACTGACGTTTGCCCAAACCTTCGCTGTTGGGAGGGGCAGAGATAATGCTTGTTTGTGCTGTGCATACTTCATCGCTGGTAGCTTTGTGGCTACTAGCAAACTATTTCCTCACTTAGTAACATAAAAGTTAATGTTTTCTCTTTCCTTTGCTGGAGTTTGTACCACTGTCATTATGCATCAACACGTAGCAGCAACAACAACAAACTTTCCTCTATCTCGTCCATTCTGCTTTTCACTTCCTCTATCTCGATTTCATCATCGGAATTGGAGAAAGTAGCTCAGATGGCCAGATGGTTTCAGGTTAGGGTTAGGGTTAGGACCAACAAAAACTGATTAAAGATCTAAACAGAAACTTTGAGTTGCAAATAAATACAATGATAAACCTAACTGAATTTAATAAGGGACTCGAAAGGATTCAGATTTGTAATTAGATATGCTTTCAAACCTCAACCATAGTCAGAATTTGATATTATACAAATGAAATGAAATGTAACTATTGCATTAGAGTGAACACATATGAACTGATATTTGGTATTTACTTGTTGTTCCAACCCAAATGTATTGTATAACTATTGTATAATGTATAACATATTCAAAAATGCAATCCACTGTACTGTTGTAAATTACACTATAATTATAAACAACTACAGTAAAAATGAAGTTGCAGTGGAGCTTTAGTGATAGAGCCAACTGCAAAGCTAAGTCATGAGATCATTGGTGATGACATGAGGTATTGTGTTCTAGTTTTGTCTCACTTGAGCCAAAACTGTGACCAATGGGCAACTGGTTCTGCACATTGATGGGGATCACTTACCGATTCCAGCTGTTTCCACGAGCTCTCGATGTGCTGCTGTGCCTTACGTCCATCATGGAAGTGCTGTCAGAGGAGCAGGGGAAGGGAAAAAAAAGCATTAGAAATATCACCAGACTATTCACAAGCTTAGGGGATTTAAAAGTAGGTGAACCTGACCTTGACATAGTCAGGATAATAAATTAGAAGCAGCTGGAATGAGGGTCTCAACCATACCACTAAATACTATGAATATTACTCACTCACTGACAGTATTAATGTGAACTGAGAAAGTAGGGCAAGTTCAAATAGACACTATACTGCAGCTACATTAAACATTATGAGCACAGGCTTAACTCTCAGAGATTTATATATGCTGGAGCAAATGGCTGTAAATCTATTTGATTGAAGATCAACCAGATCACAGCCCACCAGTTCAACACAGGTGCACCAACATTGTGTTTAACAGCTCCACAGAAAAAGTGTTACAATTTCAACATTCATTCAACACCAACACTAAAAAGCAACTGAAAGAAGGCTTTATACTAAGCAGAGATTCCAGGGAAATTAAAAAACAGGTCAAACATGCTGCAGATCAAGTAACAATGACAAGCAAGGGACCAATAACTGTGTGGTAAAGCCGAACAGACGCTGCTTTTATTAAGCGACAAAGTCACATGTCACGGTGCCAACGGCAAGGTTTGTGTTGGGAAAAAAAAGTCCTAAGAGAGTGAGAGTGAGTGGAATCTGCACAGCTCTCTAACAAGGGAACTCAAAACAGAAGAGACTCGATACAAGAAAATGTATTTAGTCTAAAAGACAATGAACCATTTGTCAGCGGGAAGACACTCAATCTTATCTATTTAAAGCAAATCTCAATGTCTCAATTCTTGTCACCTAAACTGAACTTTTAGTGTTACTTAGCATCTATTAGTATGTAAGCACACTAAAATAAGATGGATGATAAGAATGGTGAACAATATGTTTGACATCAACATGGTAACATTGCAATTGTAAGCATTTAGCTCTTTTGTAGAAAAAAATCAACCATTGTCCTGACAGTAATGTTTGATACTGCCCCTGAGCAAAGTGGATATACAGTACCACTAACACGACAGTTACAACTCTTAGATGAGAAAGTAGGATAAGAAACAGCAAAAGAAGAACGGATAAAGTCAGAACAAGTGTTGGACATGGAGTGAGAAGCTTACAGGAACAAACCAGGAGATAAAACAAACACTGAGGAGCCAGATATTGTAATCTATGGGGAGTCAGACAGGTCACAATGGATTCTGGCACCGTCAAGTGTGGCACATCAGACAAGGCTAGGTGGCAGCTGCTGGTTCTGAACTCACACAGCACATACGCTGTGTGTTTTTGTAAAGGCCTGGCTTGGCCTATCTCGCTCAGGGGGACTACAGCACTTGGCCCTGAGGCATAGCTCTCTGTATGGATCACAGCCAACTTCCCTGGAAACATAGAGCACCACTTTTAAACCGTTGTTGTTTGGAAATTAGACTGTGATTACTCATAAAGCATACAAATAATTCCTACGTTGCCTGTCGTCACCTTAATCTGCTAAAGAACCCCAAAAGAATTAAATGAAAATGACTCCAAGGCTTGACTGTCAATTAGGTATCCCCTGGCTACAGAGACTGCGGAAGCGAGGGTCAGTAGCTGAGCTGAATATCGATGCTGCCATTCAATAACGGACACAGGCCGTTACAAAGAACAGAAAGCTTTTGCTTGCACTTCTCATGTGTTTCAGCTCCTTGGAAAGGCACAAGGAAGTCCTCAGTATTCTCTGTGCTAACTCCAACACAGGCAAGAGATGTGAAATTAAGAGGCCTGGAAGGTTAATCTCACCTGCATAAAGCTGAACATGAGAGAGGTTAGTGAGAATGTGCTCTGGTTTACCTCAGGCACTCGCACTTCTCATTTCCCAAGGTTTCGAGGGAAGCTGAGTAGAATGAGGAAGCGCTCCACTGTTTCGGGGGAAGTATTCAAGCTCAAAAAGAGAATGGGACAGTGTGGAAGAAGTCCTGACAAACCAACGGACTTTATAATCAAGAATTTGCCTTTTCCAACTGCTGTGAAGACCCTGACCTTCAAATTCCTGTTTGACAACAGCATTGAAAGTAATTTCAGCTAAATGATAAGACAGAGCGAGGATGCCATGAAGCCTTCTCTCAACATGCAGCACCAGACTGTGACATCATTGTTACTGTGGAGAACGCTTTCAACCAAATATTTGTCTCCATAACAACATATCTGAAAAATATCCAGCATCTCATGCGTTCTGCATCAACAGATCTTCTATCACCACGCAGATAAACAAACTGCGCTGACACGGTCTCCCAAACAGCTCCGCCATTTTCCACAAGATCCTGCTGGAGGATGTTTGAGCTCACTTGGTTTCAAACACGATAAAAAAGAAGTGCATCATTGTTTCCAGCCATCTGTGATGCAGGTATAGATGCTGCAGCCATGTAGCCAGATGTTCTGCAGGGTTTAGATACAAAGGCTGCAGAGATGCACCCGGGCTGACGAAGACCAGACAGAAACACCCCGTCTTTTCTTCCCCATCCCCCCCGCCCACCCGCCACACGTCCCTCTCGGTAACAGCATGAGACTGCTGGCACTGTCAGGGACATCTGGGGTTGCCTCAACAGGTTGGTGACCTGAAGCTGCCACTCACAGTTACCCAGGCATTTGCAGGACTCAGTGACAGACAGAAAAACTGGACTTAGCACACTGAGAAACCGTCCAAGCTTTAACTACATCAATATATTAACTGTAATAAAAGTGGGATTGGAAAATATGATCGTTATCCATCCAAGCACATTAGCTCAGACTCAGCAGATTTAATATTTACTTAATAACGCAAAGCAGGACAGCTCTCTGTGCTATGACTTAATTCCTCATGCTAGTCCCTGCTCTTATGCAGCTCCTGAGTACAACACAGACCACCAGACCCCCTCCAGGTACCGTCCGACTTTAAACAGAACATCATGTTTAGACAGGTTTCTGTTAGGGCTGGGCAATATAGGGGCTATATATTGTTGGCGTGATATGAGGCTATACATTGTCTTAGATTCTGAAAATGTCATATCATAATATTAAATAGGTGTTGTCTTTTTCTGGTTGGTTTTAAAGGCTGCATTACAGTCAAGTGATGTAATTTTCTGCACTTACCAGACTGTCATAATCATTATAACCACATTACTGATGACTATTTATATAAAATACCTCATTATGTTAAATAGGGCTGTTACGATACAAATATTTAAAAACAAAAGAAAAAAACTGTTCAAATCAATCTGAAGTTTATTATGTGCTTTGTCTGCTTCTTTATCGAATGAATAACATTTGTTTAACAAATGTAGGGAGGTGGAGAGAGAGTCTATGCCACCATAAATGTTTGTTGTCTCAACATGATTTTGCACAGCAGTAGAAAATCAATGGGTAGCAGCCACACACCAACTAGCTAACAGTTACACCTAACAGCTAACAGTTAACTGTTCAGCCTTTTCTTGCTCTGTTTACGTTTTGACACTACTCATGTTAATGTTCTGTGAAACAGTCACAATAGTCATCTCTACAATATCATCACAATAATCAAAATGGTCAAAAATATCATGATATCTCATTTGGATGCCCAGTCCCAGTCCAAGATATTTTAAACTTCATGCTTCACTGCCTGGAATTTCAACTGTCTGTAGTTAACGAGAACAGTCTCAGTCAGACTGGTCATATGTCTAGCAAGACTGCAACAACAATACCGTATGATGCTGCTTTGTCAGACGTGAGTGACAGGAAAAGGACCAGGAATCCTGAGTGATGTATCAGACGCTCGCTTTGGTGAATATGAATTGTAACCATGGTACCAGCTGTGCCCAGAGATCCTTTTAGTAGATTACCCTCCAGTACAGCTCTGGCAAACAAATCTTTTGGATCTAAGCTGTGTGTCACTTGCATTTTGGCATATTTTTCTTCTTACATTTTTTTTTGTTTTATGGTTTCCACAGACACTAAAAAACTTCTGAAAGGATAATGAAGAAAACTAACTGAATAATGTCCAAAATCTAAGATAATATACTGTCTCATGTCACGATAACCATTTAATATCAGCATATTACCAAGTCTTAAGCCGCCTCTGTATTTTCCAGTGCAAGTATCCAACATGCTCTGATGGGGCTAAGTGTGACAAACACCCTGTGTGACTCAGGCTCTACCCTTCATATATACATTCATACATTTTACATTCAGAAACTGTGTAATACATTTAAAGCAAAGCAGACTCGTGGGTTGGAAATCAACCAACATCTTCTGCTGTCTGACAGATAGGAGAGGAACGAAAACTTTGTATACTACTCGTGTGAAGAGGTGCACATGTTGATCTGTGAGCGGACAGGCGCTGATCCGTTAGTCATTCATTGAAGTGACTCGGTTCGCAGGAATGTGCACCTGCAGTCCTGTACAGATGTCAACACACATATAATCACATATACTAGAAACGGCCACAAGTCATACAAGATCTAGAGATGATTAAAACTCATGAAGGCTCCGCTGAGACTCCTCTGCTCATGTTTAAACCATTAGGCGGCAGTTCAAACGGGGTGATATTGCATTCTGGAGTGAGATGTGGTGACGGTGGGAAGATCAATTCTCCCTCCCTGCTTTGTCTTAACACAAGAAGGCATGCGAGGCCACTCTGGAGAGACACATTGTTCTGATAGTGTTACAACGGGGCAGCTCTGCCTCTGAGAGATAAATGAGGGCACTATCCGCTGCCAAACCCACCTAAAGATGTTTTACAGTGCATCATGGTTTTCAGCTGACTTTTGCGCTAAATGCACTGCCTATTTTCCGAGCACTGCCAGCTGAATAAGATGTATTCTTTCTTTTTTTCCTCTCTTTTTAATATAGCTGGTTGAACATGTCACATCGCAGCAGGATAGGTCAGATAGAACTTCTCCCAACACCAAAAGATATAATTATGTTCTTGGCTGTGGCTGCATGTGGATTCAAAAGAGCACGCACTGAACTAACCCTCCAGAGGACTCCTTCAGCAACACAAGTTGATGTATGCAGTAAATATAGTATAGTAACTTGAACGTGTTGGGAGTGAATGAGCAGCTTCTGGAGGTCTGAGTGTGTAAGGGTCTTATTAGAGAGGATACCTAAGCCCTGTGATCAGCACTATGCTGACCGAACACCTTATTATGATTCCTCAGCATTATCTCAGTCCAGTGAGACTTAGGCTCTTCATCCCATATTAACCCTGCCTGCTCTTCATCATTGCCTACTATACTAGTATGCTTTGAACAAACAGAAGTTATTTATTAAGGTCATGACATATTTTGATTAGAAACGCACCAATCGACTATTTAGGGACCAAAAAAGGTCATTTTTTTAGCACGACAGGTGCCAACCGGCAGTTCAGTGTCGCATATATCTGAATCTGTGCCGGTCACGCTTTTAAGCATGCCTACCACCACTCACCGAGAATTTGTAGTGTAGTTCTTCAAAAGAAAGAAAATCGGAATTGGCCAAAATCTAAAACAGCAAGTCAGACTTTTTAAAAAATCAGAATCAGTTAACTTACAATCAGTGCATCTCAATTTTTTTTCTACATCTAATGATTTAATTATGTATGCATAACACACTGCATCAAGTTGTATGATGTCTATAAAAAAGTATATGTGCTCTAAAAAAATCCCTTTGGACAACATTCTTGGCCTCACCTCCGATGCCACCCCAAACTGAGTGAGAGGTTCGCTCAGGGAAACAGCAAAGGGAGGTGGAGGAGAGTTACAAAACAACCCCACGTGAGAAACTAATGAACTTTTTTTTTCTCCCTCTGATTTGTAGTTTTGATTCTACCTGTCCAATAAGCTCCCTATAAACCCACGAGGGGACGGCCCTGACCCTCCTCTAATCCGACTGTCTGGGTCTGCCTGTGCAGCTTTGTCTGACGTAGACACAAATCAAAAAAGCTGCAGCAAGAAAGAGCACTGAGTGGTGCTTAAAAATTCATGGGAATGGAAGCAGAGGAAAGAATGATGGGAAACTGCGGGAAGTCATGAGACACCTTTGAGAATATTACACTCTTTCTACAGGCTTCTATGAGTCTTTGAAAAGTTCTTTTAGAAACAGAGGCCAGTCTTTCTTTTTTTCAAATGTGCCTTTTCAACACTTGAACATCTCAGAGAGTGGCATTCTCCATCATTCATGAGAGTGTTGAGGACATGACTGTGTCTTATAGATGAATAAATAAACTCAATGGGCTACATTTACCCTATAAGGGCACAGAATGTGACTTAGAACTATCTGTTCAATGTCTTTAAAAGAAATGATTCTCTGTTCTGTGAAGACACTGTAAATTATACGGTCATGCTATGAAGGGAAACCCCCTGCACTGGCTTACTGAAGCAACACTGTTGTTTAGTCAAGGGAGGAAGACACATGACAAACTATTCATAATGTCTGCTACAAAAAAAACATGATGAGAAACTGTGGGTGCAAAGGCTGTGAAAGAGACACTATAGGGAGATAATGAGAAAGACAGCAAGAGAGTAAACTGGTAGAAAAGCAGGGGAAAAGTGCAGTGAAATGAAGAGGAAGAAGGATGTCAGAGTGACATCCTGCAGCCTCTGGTTCTGTCCACGGACCTTCTATCTGGACACTAGAGACCCAGATGCTATGACAAGCTAAAGAGCAAAACAGGCCTAGGGGGGATTTATAATTCCCCTTCAGACAGTTGGAAATCCCCTTATTCTCTCTGGGTTTTTTGCAACAAAAAAACGAGCTGAAAATCAGAACTGATCACTAAATATGTGACCTGGGGTTTCCTGTATCTAGCAGCTGGTGCAGCAACATGGACTGTCACCAAGTGTGCACATGAAAATATACTAAAACAGGTCACCGTGCCTTTGAGCAGCCCTCTGGTTTTGGTTTTCCACTCCAGTTCCTTCAGCTTGACTTCCGTCACACCATGACAGACTTTTTCAGAACATACTTCTTTTCCAGCTGGGTAGCTTTCTCCCTGCTCTATGGATTTAATGGGCATCATACCCTTATCCATGAATCATGCGCTGCAGGTTCACCTGCTCTTCCAAATCACTTACAACTGCAGAGAAGAAAGTGACTTCAGCATTTAAGAATAGTGTGTGGTGCACCAATCTATTGTAAGTTGGTTTAAAAGAGGGAAATAGGCCTGTAATGATAGAGAGAGTACGACTTTGTTCCATAAAAAGGACTTATTCAGTCACGTTTTGCACTTCTGGCGAGCCTTTGGGTGTATCTATATTTACTCTGCCATGACCTCAGCTCTTGCAGAATAGAGGATGCAGAGGAAGCTGGCTGCTTAATTTCTTGTCAGACAGTGTTTGTTTCATTTCAGAATTTATATCCTACTGTCTAAAGTGTATGTTTGATTTTAGAGGACAGACATGGGGAGAATCAGAAGATGATGTGGACAAAATGCAGATGAAGACCTAGAAAAACAAACAGTGGATGTGTAAAGAGCACCAGTGACTCACCGATTTTCTTTCCGACTTGAGATCCTGCAGGTAGCGTGAAAGCTCGGCGATGATCTGAGATGTCAGGTTCTCTGCTATGACCTCATGTTGACCCGCATAGTCATTTAACTCATTAAGTGTCGTCAGGAAGGCTCGACAGAAGGTGTACCTGGGGCGACACAGGAAGTGATGTCAAAGGAAAGATGGTTTAGTGGTCTAAGTGGTCATTTGGTTCAAAAATAGCAGTAATAGTTAAGATTTGGTATGGAACAGATATGTGGTTTAAAAAGAAACATATCAAATGAACAGTTTGACTGTTAAATATGTGGCTAAAGCTAGCATCTGTTTAGCTTAGCTTAGCATAAAGCCTGGAATCAGGCAGCCTGGCCCTGTCTTACCAATTCAAAGTCATTCAAATGTTTGTTTTCTTCCCTGCAAAGTTTAAAACATTTGTCTTCATTTTACAAAAATGTTCCCAAAAAATATTCCTGTAATTCATTTGTGTGAAAGATCCATTGACTTACTTGCTCTCCTCCTCCTCCCGCGAGTTCTTCTTGGGTTGATACTTCTTTGATAGATTCCTGTGAGGACAAAGGGTTGAGCCTGGTCAGACATTTCTTATAGTATTTTCTTTAAAAGCACTGCAGATGGGTAGTGCACCATTCCCATTATGTTTCCCTGACGCTGCCCTTATGGACCTGCCAAAGGATCATCCAGTACACCATTCAATCCAGCTGAGTGCTTTCTTCTCCTATGTCCCCTTTCCTCTCTTCAGGTCATAAATCATTGCCTCCAGGAGTATGCATGCAGAACCAGTCACCAGAAACAAGCATGCTTTTCTAATGCAGCCTTTGCCCTTGTTTTGACTCTGGCTGCATGTTAGTGGCACAAGATGAATGTGAAGAGTAGAGGCAAAAATGTAATGAGTAGGGATGAAAGCTGCCACTCGCTGTTGGTGAATGGGTATTATTATCCTCATGACAGTCATTCAGTGTCCTTCTCTCAACCTGGCTACTGTCGTGTTGCTTGACAGACTAGGATACATCATGTCACGTTTGTTTCACCGTGACACTGACACACTCCCAGCCCAATTGTGCTGATGCTCTCTTTGATGGCTTCTCTGTCAACAGGACATAATAACATGCACTATGTTTGATGGATTTGGGTGCACATTATGTACTTAGCCTTCAGGGTCCTTTGACTACTTAAAGAGCTCTGTTGTTATATTAAAAAAAAAAAAAAAACAAGTGGTACAAGAAGACAAAAAACAAACAACACAAGCCATTCATATGTTCATTAGGGCTGCATGATATGGTCAAAAAGTCATATTGCGGTTATTTCTGGCAGATATGGTGGCAGCGATATGATTCCTCTTCAGTGGTATGATTCATTTTCACTGAAAAGCCTATTAAAATCATGATGATGTCAAATGAGTTGGGGTCAGTGCCAAACAAACATGTTATCTTACATCTGGAGAACATCTTTAAGAGTCCAAAGGGATGTCTTCAAATTGCTTTCTTTTGTCCAACCAACAGTCAAAAGTCCAAAGGCTCTTCATTTGCTATCACAAATTACAAAGGCTGCAAATGCTTACATTTAAGAAGCTGGAACCAGCAAATCTTTGACATGCCCGCTTGAAAAGTGACTGAAAAGATTAATGGATTATCGAAATAGGGAGCCTATTACGCTTTTTCCTGTCTTTCAATGTTTATTATGTTCCTCTTCTATATGCTCCTGGGACGCTGTGTCATTGGTACCACCTTTAATTATAAGACATCCTGACATCAAACCACTTCACCTGCCACACATTTGCAAAATTTGTGCCTAGCGGCTAATTTGGCATGTAAGAAGTGTTTTCAAAAGCTCAAAATGACATCATCAAATGTCTTTTTTGTCCACAACCCAAAGGGATTCAGATTTCTTTCATAGACGAGAAGAGAAGCCAGAAAATATTCACAACTAATGGTTGCAGCTCAAATTTTTTTCTAATTTTGTAAATTGCTTTGAAAGAGCTGGTAACTGTCCATCATGGTCACTTCCCTTGTTGTGAGATTACAGCACTGTAATCTCACAACAAATCTAAATGCCTCCGCTTGTACATGTTGTAAAAGGGTCATGCAAAATTCCTGCTGCAATAAATAATGCACATGTAAAAAACATATATATAACTACATGTAATGTGTGTCAGCGCTCCATCCAGCTCTCCCTACCAACATCCCCCACACCTCTCCTCCCTTGTGGTGTTTGTGCTGTTGCTAGGCAGATCTATCTGTCTATCTCTCTCCCTGTCATTCTCACCTCATCTCTAAGTATAGCTGCCACTTCCCTCCAACTCTCTCATTCACTCACAGCCAGATGTCATGTGTCAGATTGTATTTGTCCACTCACCCTCGACAACATGTTTGACAAATTTGGCTAAATTAGGGTAGCAGCGAGCACTTAATTAGGAGGATAAAACAAAGCACTTTTGGCTGTATGTTTGTGTATGTGTGTCTGGGTGTTAGATGATCCCACATGAGTGCATGACTGCTGCACACTGCTTTATCCTGTAACCACATGAAGACAGACTCTATTTCACCCTCACCCCGTCTCTCTTTTGTTAGCAGGACTTTATTCCTACTGTGTTATGGATTATGCCGGACTGGAATTTGGGGGAGGAGGAGGAGGAGGCATTAATGCATTGCCCTGCGATGACTAGACGGAAGCATTGTGCATGTTTACACCAATGCAGTGGAAGAGGATTATTCATGGATTAGTGCAGTGTGTGGTTGGTATGGTGACAGAAATGGTGCAAAGTATTGTAGTAGCCATAGATGACACTGAATTGGTGAGAAATGTAGGCTATTTGAGTTGGTTTAATAGACTTACTGTATCCGCTACTGCGTCAGAACTCTTTAACCTTGCTTAGACACTTACACAGCCGGTGATCGATTATTTTACTACAACTCGGACTGACCCAGTTCTGTCAGTATGGGTGGATGATTTGACGTTTTTAGACTGGTATCGATCGCTTTAACATTTCATTGGAAACAGTTGATTATACTTCTGTCCATTGACTATTCAATTTATCAGCTACTTATTTCATGACTCTGAATGTCTTGGTGAGCCAAACAAGGGAGCAAAACCAGAGCTGCTAAATTTGCAGTTATATGGAATGTATGTATCTACAAAATACTTGTTAACACATGGCAGAATGTCTACAGTGAAAAGGCCTCTTACCTCGGAAACATAAGAACAGAAGGAAAAATGTCTCCAACAACAAGGAAATACAGGGACAAGATCACAGGGGTCAATGCAATTACTTTATTGGATCAAACAGCACCGCATTTGTTGAGGTTTGCGTGTGCCTGTTAGATTAAACCTAATTTCTTATGTTAGGCTAAGGCTAAGTTGATTACAAAGGATAATTAGTCCTGAGGTATGTTTAAGTACCACCACAAGAAGCACAGTGTGTGGAGAACACAGGAAAACCCTATGACTCAGGCTATCCTGACTCTGCATCCTAATTTCCTCATTTTAGTCTTTTTCTGACAAGTGTGTCAACGTGAATGTACGTGCGTGCATGTGTGTGTGTGTGTGTGTGTGTGTGTGTGTGTGTGTGTGTGTGTGTGTGTGTGTGTGTGTGTGTGTGTGTGTGTGTGTCCAACTAGATAACAGGTCCAGTTTGACACCAGGCCCTCTGTGTAAGCACAATGACTGAAAACATCCGCACCATCTGTGGAGCTGGAAGTTCTATGAAAGCCAACCTGCCGCTGCAAGATGAGCTAACCCCTCCCCGCACGTTCTTCTGTCAAACATACTGTGGACAGATGCTGACTGATTGAGTTATTATTATTAGATACACTGTATGTGTTCAAATCTGTGGGTGCAAATGTTTTTTTGGGGCCACAATATTTGTACCACATACCACTGCTGTAATTTTGTATTTTGGACAAAATTAAGACTCATACAGTAGTTGTGCTAAAAAGCTAAATTAAGATGATAAAAGTGTAAATGCACAATGATATGATTTTAATACAGCTGACGGTGTTTCTCTTAATTAAGATGAGTAAAAAAAGTACCTTTTAATCGATTAATAGAGAAAATAGGAATCCTATAACATATGCACCTGACTTTATGTGCAAAAACTTCATGGGTGCAGGGATATGCTGTAAGGTTAATGCTTGCATGTAAACACAGACCACTAGTCCTATTATCTCAAGCTGACTTAAGTCTAGAAAAGAGGAGCAGTGCGGCCTGTGGAGGATCTGTTACCGGGGGTTGCGATCTGAATACTGGATTGGTATTGGCTAGTCAATATGACATAGGGGGCTGGGGTCAATACCTAAAGCATTAGCCATATTGCCAGGCCTCTTTAAAGATGAGGATTGTGGATTTGTGGGGGTATCTCCTACTGTGTTGGGATGAAGGGGGGCCTTAGGAGATGCATCCTCGCCACGCAAGGCTGCTCATGCTCCCATCACCGCCTTTGAAAATCAGTGACTGCACCAAAACAGAGTTTGTGTGGGGAGAATCGGAGGGGGGGGGGGGGCGGGGCCTACACTTGTGGTTGGAGGAAAAAAAGGAAAAAAATCTGGGTCAGACGTGGGGTTGATAATGCTGATACCTACGAGTCTCTATGGAAACACAAGCTCCACCCCATCCCCCCACAACCTGACTTCCTCTTGCCTGAAGCAGAAGATAGCAACAACAACGGACAGCATTTATGCACGAGGGAGAGAGAGGGAGGCAGACAGAGAGACTCTTTTCAGATAAGAAAAAAAGAGAGAAAGATGGAGACATGCTCTTCAGGTCTGTTTATTTAGGTCTACACTTGTATTAAGCCATTATGCCCTGCCTGAAGCGGACCATTCCTATGAAAATACGATGATAATTAATGTAACACTAATGTGCAAGACCCCGTATGGGAATTCTCATCTCAGTTTCCCCTTTCCCCTCCCACAGGGAGGCCAGAGGTCACGGTCAGTTACACAATGCGCTTATAAGGATCCAGTCTCTTGTTTCAAGGACACTTCAGTAGGTCATTTGAAGGGAAAGGGAGGTTTCTTTATTGAAGCCACCTGGATGGACATTGCCACCCCAGTTACAGCCCAGCAACCCCAAATACAGATCAACTGCCCGCTTGAGTACTCACCTAATTTGTTTTGCATAGTTGGTTTCAATCTCTGACCTCTCCTTGACAAATTTGGTGTACTTCTCCAGATACTCGATCCCCCACTGTGTATGCTTCTCCAAGTTGTCAAACTGATCCTGCAAGAAAGAAGAGGATGTATCGATGAGTGTTGCGAAAACATCAATTCTCCATACAAACCCATTCAAAACGCTAGACACAGTTTCAGTACTCATTTTCTATAGTATTGATCCACCATCGATAGCTGCACTCTTTCATCGTCTCTTCTCTCCGACAGACGAGTTGACACACAAACACGTCGGGGTTTCCGTCAGTGTAATGTAAGACCAGTCTTAACATTGTAGATTCTTTTTGTAATGTAATTTTAGGGTGCAATATGTTACTATTTCAGTTGAAAACACACAAAACCCTAAATTTATATGAATCCTGCATCCTGGTCCAAAGTTCGCATGGAGGAGGCATATGCACCAGTGCTTCCCTGGTACTCCAAGCTCACTGTCCCAACCACTAACTGAGCTGACTGAGCTGACTAAGCTAACTGACCTAACTAGCTGACAGCAGCAACAGTAAGCATCAGTTAGAGTTTAGTCAGGTGATACGGTGACCACTTCATGTTTTGAGAATGATTTGTCCAATTGTAACAAATTTAGATTAAAATGTGTTGTGCAAATAGTAAACTCCCTTCAGGAGAAACAGAGTTCGGAGGATGAGTGCGTAACATTAGCGAGTGTGCAGTCCAGCGACAGAAAGAAAGAGCATTTAGAATGAGGTTTACAGCAATATTAATGCTGTAAATGTAGAAGCACAGTGTGTGTACAGTTTAGGCTCTTTGTGGTGAGTAAGTAAGTGGTGAATAAAAGCTACAGCTCCTCGAGCCAACCTACTTGCTTGCAACCTACTGATTCAATTGAAGGGGGTCGGCCAGGGGTAATCGCTTTCTTAACAAAGAAAAAAGAAATGTATCCAAAAAGTATGATATTGAAAGTTTACAACAGTCATTTTGCCTTGTCAATAGTTTGATATATCATGACACCACTAGCACTGATTAAATCATTCAAATGCGATTGAGATCAATCAATTATAAATTGAACAGGAGAGAAGTCAAATGGTTATTAAAGATTAAATCAACCTGATGAGTACATTATATTTAAGTATTGTAGGACCTGAAACCGAAAACCTTAATTAAAATGTAATGCTAGTTTTAATCAAATGTTTCTCTCTATACCATCAAATATCCATCTCAGTGTCTGTAAATTCTTGCAAATCATAAAATTTGTCTTCTTTAAATTCACCTCACTATGCCTCATCCACTGCAGGACTATTGTACATCTGCCTCCCTTCAATCAAAGCAGTCAGGCATATATGTGTCAGTCAATGTAGTTATTTTCAGCCCCTGATCACACAAAATCATCCGACCCACTCCCAGGACCTCAGTTAATCTTCAAAGGTGGCACCGCCAGCCTACAACTGATACTGTCCCCTTTAAGATGCAATCATTGTAAGCTAATTTCATCTTAAAGTGAGGTCTAACACAAAGGGTGAGTGCAGCTCATAGTAAAAACAGCCTGCACTACTGATAACCAAACACAGCTGTTGCAGCTGAACTCATTATTCATGATTTGTTCCTGACTTGTGAGGAAAAAATGAGCCTCTTGTTGGCTGAGGTCACGTCTTGAAATTCAGTGCAAGAGCAAACACACACATAAACCCGCCCCATCTGATAATTACAGATGGTCACATGGCTACTTCCGGACAACAGTGCGGGTGTCATATTAAGGATAAACCAAACCTTGGTGTGGCTCCAACAGTCCCCCATCCTCTCCTCTACCATGTCTGTAGTCCTCCTGAGTCCAGATAATAGTTCCTCTAAGCATGTGAGGTATCAGCTCGAGGAAGCTCGTCTGATCCTCCGAGAAAAAACATGTGAAGTACTCAATGGGTGCTCAAAGCACCTCTGCACAAATATCATTTATATATCACAGGAAGCGGTTGTGGTGATGAAAAGTTCGAGACTAAGAGCCTACACAGTCTCGCAGCACTTTGAGGCATTTGAAAGTACAGCCGACAGAGAACCACACAATACACTGTTGAAGCATTATCATTGAAGTCGGATCATGTTGTATGAAGAGTGATAAAATCTCTCAAACACCTTTGAAGCAGCATTGAAGCAAATTAAACGACTACCAGTTGACGCACTCAAGGACAACAATGGAGAGTACTTTGAGTGCGAGGGACTTTCCAGTCTGCATTGTTTGTCAGTTTCAATGGGCAATCACTCATTAATGAGCCACTCAACAGAAGAATGACAAGATAAAATCCCCCCAAAAGTGGCATTTCTACTAAAATACAGAGGAGATTCCTCAGCCTCATCACTTGCCTTTGTTCTTCCCAGTTTCTCTGCCCTCACCACTGTTACAGTCACTGTTTTTCTTGTTTCTAAAAGACATCTCCCTTTTCGTTTAATACCTTAAGAGCACTCTCAGAGCTAAGTGGCAATTAAAGCAATCAAACACTTAATGATCCCTAGAAAGCACCAACCATTCTTGGAGGAAAACAGACAAGCACACGTCACTGTAGCCACACATGAACCCTCCTCCGACGCACATAACTCAGATTACCCTTTTTTGCAGGGGCACCATCTTATCCAGTATGTCTCCACGTGGAATTTGTACCCTTTTGAAATATCCAAATCCAGAAAATGTCCATCAAAGTCCAAAGCAGCACCACAAAAGGCTGGGGTTAGGTTAGAGAAGGCCACCAGACCAATTTTCTAAAAGACATCGCAGGTATCCTGAAGCGGAGCAAGCGCGTGCCTGGGTTGGGAACAATGTCCGCTGACCCCACTCCCACGCTGTAACAAAGAAAAATGCACAGTTGCAGCAAGTAATTCCCCAATTGTCTGGAAGAAGAATCCGAAAGAAGAGCAGGGGAGGAACCGATGCAGCACCGGCTCGCTCACACACAAACACACTGTGAATGTGAGGCCACGGCTGCCCACAGCATTCAGGCTTAATGCTCCATCAGGCGTAAGGTGGAATAAGTGGGATGAGAGAGGAGGATAGTGAGAGAGAGAGAGCGGAAAAACAGAGAGGAGAGGAGGGGAGGGGGGTTGAAAGGAGTAGAAATGACAGAAGAGGCGGGATTACATGGGAGGGGATTAGATTTAGGGGGGGACTATCCTGTACTGCTGGGACCTCCTGAACTCTTGGAACTCTGCGTTTTACCTTATCTTAAAAATCAAGTAGAATATATGATCTGTTATATGATGATTCACTCTGAGCTAATGAATCTTGGCTTTGAAGAGGCAGTTGCTCGAGCTAAATGGAAAAGTCATCAACTAAGCAGCTTCAACAGAAAGAGCGGATTAATAAATTATGAATCGCAGTGAGGCCAGTATCGAAGACAACAACACATTATGTGAAAGTGTGTCAGACGAGAGCACACAGTCTTGTAGCCTCCACGCTCCATTTCATCAACCCTGCGAAACATCCTGTGCGTTTCGTACATTTTGTCAATGATGTGGCACAGGTTAGGTCTGAATAATTAATTGAACTATTGTCGAAATTGCAATATGTGCAATATCAAAATAAATTATGATATGAAAATAAATATGAACTGTGCGCTGCAGAGATGATCTGACCTATGAATCTTGTCCTCAAGATGTAAGGAAACAAGTTTGATTGGTACAGACTCCAACAAATGTCACATCATCATGATTTTAATGTACATTTTTCCAGTCAAAAAGGGAAATTGTGACACAAAAAGGATCATTCTCACTAATCGTGAATCATATCACAACTGTCGTTTCTGTCGAAATAATCTCAATATGAAAGTAGAGCAGACCAACATGTTGGTGAGAGAGAAGTAGTCAATCAACAGTCAAGTGACAAGCAACAGTTTTGATAACTTAAATAATTTGAGAATTTTTAAGTCATGTTTTAACCATAATTACTAATTGAGTATCTTTTAGTTGTAGACTGTTGGTCAGATAAAACAAACCATTTGAATCTGTACACTAATGCTTTCTAACATCTAACAGACTAAATGATAAAGGTTGAACAGACAAAACAATCAGCAGATTAGTAACTACACACTCAAAATGTGTAGATACTCAAACTTAAAGTTGGTTTGTGATCTACCCATATACACTGAATGAAAAATAGAGGGAGAACCACTGTGGCATGTGGCTGTCATGCTCATGACGTCAAAATGCTGCAGCGAGGTAGAGCCACGTGGTGTAGAGAGCCAAATATGTCGATGTGGGCAGACATCTCAGCCTTTGTTACCCTCAGGTGTGCAGAAACAGGTTTTAAAATAGAAAAATGTGATATTATTGGTTATTTCATCTCTGCCACAAGAAGTCTAATTGTCCAATGTAGAGATCGATGTAAAAACAAAATGATTTCCCTGTACAAACTGCAAAGAAGCAGTGTGAATAATACATGTGACCCTAATGATTCATTTACCTGACTCTGTCAAATGTAACCACTTTCCTGTTACTTAAACTGACATATGCACATGCAAATTATAAAGCGTCATGGTTGGCTGGACAATAACTTCACTCATATTCAACCCTGCCGAGGAATTTTAGAGAAGCCTCCTCTTATGGCCCCCGAACTGAAGACTAATAACTCCTGCTCCAACTCTTCCGTTCTGTCATCTGCGGCCTCTGACACCTGACCTTGTTGCTGCAGGAGGGGAAAAGTGGGGGATCCCTTCAGGAGACGGACCCGCCCTGCTCTGCTTGTTATTTCAGGACACAGTCCCGCTCGCTGTGATGCATGTACTATTGTGGTAGTACAAGAAAGAAAATAAATAAGAGCTGCGTAGCTAAATATTTTATTATTGTCCAGGAAATGGGAAACAGGTTCAAACAGAGAACAAAGGAGACCCTCAACAGTTACTAAATATATGTAGGTTGTACATGTGCTGTAAGAAAACAAACACATGCTTGTTTAAGGCTCAGCCTCCTGACCTCCGACCCCTTTCCAACTGGTGATGGAGATTATGGTGCAGTTTAATGTATTAGACTGCCAGTTAATCTGAACTAATGCACATTATTTAGCTACCATTACAGATCAGATCACATGACCTCACCCACACTGAGGGCCCATTGACCTGCATCCCCCACAACACTGAGGTTTTTATCTTTCCTCTTCTCTACAGCCTGCAATAGAAATACCACCTAATCTATTGCACTAAAATATTTTACTGTGAAACTCATCCACAGTATGTGAAAACAATTAAATATTCGTAACTTCACTTCCTTTCTGTTTATAGCTTATCAAGTGTGAAATACATCTTAAGGCTGTTAGGTCTTTGCATTCTTTATGGGGATCTTTGCCACCAAATGCAAAGACTAACTAAAAGATGAAGATGAAGATGAAGTGTAATGTAGCTTTCTGTTCTACTCCTTTCAACCACAGAAGGCAGTACGGAGTAATAACACAACCACTAACGGTAGCAGGTCAATATCAGGAGGGTTTTTAGTGTTGATACATTTATTCCCTCTGTCAATAAGGTCATATTTTCACCATAATGTCATATTATCACCATAATGCATGGGTCTTGATGAAAAAAATCAAGCATATTTAAGTGGGAGTACTGTATGAGGGAGTACAAAATGGGAGCGAGTGCCATTCTAGTTACAGAATCTAGTTCTAGAATACGATCTTCTATTAGCAAAGGATGTCAGGATGTCATCTTGGAACTGGGCTGACGTCGATGGTTTCCTTATTACATTGCATTAAATTATGCATTCAGCATTTACTTCAAAATGATATGTTGAAGCAGAAAACGGAGCTCTCATCCCAAACTCTCTTCGAGGGTTGTGGAATAAATGGGGCATGCGGGGGAACTGTTCCGTGACTTGTCCTAAGTACAGATGAGTTTCACGTAATAATGCACCTGTCACCCCAGAAGCAAGTTGGGTCATGATGCAGGAATGCCAATGATACTAAATAAGACTCATCTGAGATGGTCAAAATAAAGGGAACCTGATGACATCATGGATGGAGAACTTTAAAAACAGACGGATCCGGTGTGAGGTAACCAGATGCAAAGGATGTGAGCAGCAATGAGTGTAGAAAACACTTCACAACAATGTTGGTGATAACAGGACTGCACTCTGAACAAAGGCTCCTGGGGACACTTCTTGTTTTATTACAGCCTTGCCACTTCTGCAGAGGTCGCTTTCTTGCTCCGTTGATCACAGCAAAAATCAATACACCATTAGAAACAAAAGAGGTGAAGAAAGGGGAAGCCGTTTCATTTGTTGACTCAGGGAATTTAACAGGAAATTGCTGACTAATAAGTTAAAAAGATGTAAATGCAGATGTGACTCAGCCGTCGACAAAAAAAGACAAAACGCTTCCATATGCATAGTGTTTGAATTACAAACATCCAACATGTCCCCTAAAAGATGACTGCAACTGAGCAAAGACAACATTAACACAACATATTTACAACAGCTAGCTCAATAAAGTCTAAATAAACAGAGCTCTCATTAATCTAATTGGCAGCATAACAGTGTACAGATTTCAAAATGGATGTTAAGGAGGATTTCACCACTGAGTGTACTGTGTTCCTGATTAGTTTCTGCATCGCCTGAAATGAGGTGACCCCAAACGTATAATTGAAATCGCATTTGTGGCTTTACTTTCATAATCAAGTTAATCTAACCTCCAAACACCTAAAATCAAAATCCAGTCAGAGCAATGTTTTATGCATCAACCGAACAATGGAGGTGATGCAGTCGTATGACTCAAGTCCTGCCTAATACAAAAAAAAAGAAATAAAAATCCAAATGTTGCTTGTGCATGGAGCTTTCAAGCTGTGTCAGTGGTTTCTATATGAGGTCCCCTGACAGGAAACCTGTTGAGCCAAAGAAAAGCAGATGTCACAGCAGAGTAGGGGGATGGCTGAGGGGACAGATGTTCTGCTGGAAGGAGGACAATGGGACAAGAGGCGTACAGATGCTTTTGTCTTTTTTTTGTAATGGTTGAGCAAGGACAGTAGGTTGAGTTTGATGTGCTGCAAACATTTCAGACTACCTGGAGCCTCCTGTACCTCACTGCCCCATGTAGAGTACTACTTTGATTATGTGAGGTGTCTTAAACGTAACTATTTTCTGGTTTCTTTAAACCTCTGTGACATTAAACTGAATATCTTTGGGATGCAGACGAAACAAGAGGAGGCGTGAACCGTTAATCAATAAAATAATCAACAGATTAATGACAATAAATAAGATGTCATGGTCCTGTTATTTCTACTTCATTTACATCTGTACTTTATCTGCTGTGGTGTCTTCTACACTGTTTCCCTCCGGTGCTCTTGTGTCCCCATCCTGCTTTCCCTCAACACCTGTCTTGCATCTTGTTCATTAGCCCAGCCCTGCTCCCAGTGTTCCACCTGTACCTCATCTGCTCGTTAGTTTAATTTGTATTTAATTCCAGTCTCTAGCTCAGTCTTTGTCGAGTCATCTGTTGTGTTTTCCCATTCCTGTGCCCGTGTGTTGCTTGTTCCTTGTGCATCTGTGATTCTGAACAATGCTTAATTCACTGCACTTCCTGCCTGCCATCTCCTGCATTTGGGTCTACCTTCTCTGCTCGACGTGATATAAGCGTTTGTTGCAGTCCTAAATGACAGCATGAACTGACCCTCACATGACTGGAGGCCGTATACATGAATTGTTTGAGATTGGAAAAAAAGTGGTGTGTCAGAAATGGTGATGGAAGGCATCATACAAATATGATTGAAGGGATTGTTTCAATGCCGATACCAATATCGGAAATGCCTCTTATAACTGCCACAAATACTGAATCGGTTATTATAATCTCTTGTGATTAGTAAAAAGAGATGTGCCTCTTGTCTGTAAGGACCATCACGGTAAACATGACAGAGTTATTTCAGCAGCCTCATTAGCTGACAAACCCTGCGCTGCAGTGAAAATGAGAATGGAAGAAACTGTATTCATCCAGAAGTGTTCATTAGTCTGTGAGCGTCCTGCCAATTCAAATAATAAACAAACAGCCCAATTGTTCCTGCAAAAGTAGCCCTGCCCCACCGAATAAGGCAGGCAGAAAATGTCCAAAGCTCTGGAGTTGATCTTTTGGTAAAGCTTTATACAGTGCTTCTTACTGACCACAGGAGAGAAGAAACGCCAAATCAACTGTTGTCAATGCAGCACTTCACTGTGTCTGGCGACAGTGGGCGTCCAGCAGCAAGGACAA
Source organism: Acanthopagrus latus (assembly GCF_904848185.1). NCBI lineage: Eukaryota > Metazoa > Chordata > Actinopteri > Spariformes > Sparidae > Acanthopagrus > Acanthopagrus latus. The sequence continues at coordinate 21,814,435 of NC_051050.1, read as the reverse complement.
ATATTTGGGGGGAGATGCCAAACCCTCTCTCCAACACACACCGGGCTTTGTACGGGGAAGCGGGGCGGAACAATGCCTCCATAGCCCGATGTAACCCTAGTGTCAGAGAGGAGTCGCAGGAAGACTGGACAGTGGACTCAAACATACAAACACGCTCGTGCACACACACAAACAAAGACTGACGATCATGTGCTTGACCGCCGAATGAATAGTTTCCCTCGGCTCTCTCTCTTTGGGTTATTAAAGGTTGAGAAGGGTTTGTCAGCCCCCAGCCCACCCACCCTAAATGAGGATTTAACACATAAAGAGAGACAAATAATCTCTTCATGTGTCAGGCTCTGATGATTTCCACTAGTGTCAAAATAGGCTCTTGTCTCAGGCTAGTTAAGAACTGGTATAGGCAAATCAGGCTAATAATGTAACTGCAGAGACGCTTTCACCAACATTATTTATCACCACCTGCCTAGCATGGTGTAAGATGACACCTCTATGCAAAATATTTCTCTGACAGAACAAAACATGCCCACAGGAAATGTACAGACTCACACGCACAAACTTATAACAGAATATGAGCAGCTGTTTGGCACAGTGAGTGACCTTATGTGTAAGAGCTCTTGTTTGCATGCCATGTAGGTATTTATAGAAACAAACGCCTCTGCTGGTCTGAAATTTAAGAATGTGTGTTGGCGTTTGCACACGTGTATCATGCCTCTGTGCTCATAAAACATGTCTTCAGTGCGGCTGCCTGCATGCAGCACCAGAATCATATATGAGTGGTCTGTTGACTGGATAAAGAAATACCCCATCTTATTGCAGCAGTTAGGCAACAGGAAATTGCTGTCACTTGTGAGTCATAGTGACTGGAAGGGTGGACCAAGCTGGCATCTAACAAGTTTTTCATTTTACAATATTCTTGTCAGGTTCAATGCCAGTCAATTACTGGTTTCAGCCATTTTTCAAGCAAATCCGTCAAACATTTGCTTGTTTCTAGCTTCTAAAATGTGAGGATTTATTGCTCTACTTTGTCATTTATGAATGCAAATGAGAAATTGTGAGGAGCATCTATCACAATTTGTTCTAATCAATCGTAAATTTTTCAAATAAAAACTAAAATAGCATTAAAACATGCTCAAATCACTTGACCGAAATTTATTTTATGTTGTATCACAGATCATATACAAATCAAAGAATCTTAAATGCGTTTTCAAAAATCAGGTCTGCAGTATTTACACATCCAATTTAACTTGTTTTTGTGGGGAATACAATTTGCAAGTCTTGCCTTCACCCACGTGACAGGCTTAAGCAATTCAAAATAAATCAGGAAACCATTACTGGACAGCTTTTCAAGTAATTCAAGAGAGGATATTCATAATTATCACTATAGCGAAAATGCATGACTATCACCCGATCAATTCATCCCATCCCTCGTCTGAATGTGAAAAATAATCCTCATTTCTGCTCACTTACAGCACTTGTCATCCTCATCTGCAGAAGCACCTGCAGATACTCTTCATAAGGACTCAGCTGGTCCTCTTCCTTTTGCTCTTCTTTTTCCGATTTCACAGAACGAACACTGTCCAGGAAAACGAAAAACTCACTCCTTCGGCGCAACATGGTCACTGTCTTTGTGCGACAACAAAGGAGAAAAATGGCGTTCCAGACGAAGTTAATCCATCTCAGTGGAGTAAAGCACAACAGAAGTGGTGGTCAAGCAGAGCCGTCTTAACAGATTTAAGATCCAGCATATAGTAATGCAAAGATTGATCCAAACGCATCATATATCCTGATAATCCAGGAACATATTCAGCAATCGAAGTGCACCAGATGCAGGCAGAACTAAAAGTATACTGAGAGTGAACAACAGAAATGTTGTTCCCGGCACAGAACTTGATTAAATGACGCCGTAATTAATCTGATTACTACACCTCCCGTCTAACTACCTTAACCACCCAATAGGACGCAGTTGTTTTGTGGATTAATCCCGCTAGGCCGGCAAAGACACTTCAGCCATTGTTCTTGTTGAGCTGTTTTTGTTCTTTTTGGCGGATAAAGCTCTTAAACTCTTATATAACACATTCCCTGGAATTAGGGACAACTTTGAATTTAAGATTATAGCCAATATGAGAGAACTGCCATGACACTTCATATACTGAACTGCTACAACATAACAAGCTGATGGCGTCAATGTCATCTTATATTCAAAGTATCCAACCAGAAATTTCCACCTCCTCGATCCAAAGCCACCTCCTCCCAAACACATGAACTTGCACCACCTGACTACACTGACATGCCCATAGCTCTCGCTGATCAGCTGCAAGATTAGCAACTAGTTTGCTACATTCAACACACTCATTCAAGTTTTCTATTCAAATAAATACATGAACAACTGTCGAATGCCACGTTCAAAATAGTCATCACAAACATCAGTCTGAAATGGCTACTCGGACTGGAAGTTTCTGCTCTTTGCTGAGGTTAAGTGCTTTGTGGTTCAATTCTACTGCTGTCGGAACTGCTCTGTTCTTTGTGCTTCTGAAAGAGAGGTTTGAGGACCGTGTACTGTGAGGGCAGTACATCGATATCATCGCTTATCTTATCCAACTAAGGCTACCTCATGTCTCATTCACATGTCAGAAAACACCTATCATTATCCCAATCAATGTAAACAGCAAACAGAGATATTCTTAGTACCCGTGTTAATAGTGTGAAATTTTGGCCACACTTTCTCTGCTATTTCTGTAGCCGAGGAGAGGTGTGAAGTGAAGGTAACATAACTCAAGTTGACATAAACTTGTTACTGTGCAATGCAATAAAAGCTTTCCGACATGAGTTAATTATTTATGTAATCCACATACACCATCGTTTTAGGCCTAATGGGCCTAATATAATACATCATAATGAGTTTTTAAAAGTCCCAAATAGCAATATCAGTATCAGCCGCAAAAATCCATTATCAATCTTGCTTCGCCATGGTCTTGCTGCCCAGTAGGTAAACTGTAACACATGGCATGAAACGTGTTAAGCGGCAGAAACGGTGGGTTACCACTTCAGTGTTGCTGTAAATGACACCCCTGCTCAGCTGTCCACTGATACTATAGATGCTTTACATGGCTCAGGTGAATCTCTTGCCCAGGCGCTCGAGCTATGTGCTGCCATGACACGTCTCATGTAGACTCTTTTTCCACTGAAGACAACCATGATTTGAACATAATAACTACACAGTCTCTCACAGAGGGTCCAATGATTACTAGACTTCCCTGCCAATAGGTGTCAGTCTTTGAATTTAATCATACTGTCGCTGCTGTGGAACCTAGCATTGAGGCAAAAAGCTAACCCTAACCAACAAAAAAACAGCAATAGCTTATAATTAAGTCTGCTGGCAAACATGATGGTAGTAAATGAGAGACTAGATTAAATATATTTGTGTTTTATGTGTTTTACACTTATACCCGACAGTCAGTCTGACAGCTTACAGTTTCAGTTCATAAATAGATCTGTGTGACGCGCTGCCTCAGTGTCATGTAAGGCTTCTCTTCTTGCACATGCTCTTTACTCACTACAGCAACAAGTTAATAACTTCTAGCTTCAAATAACAAGTGTCAAATCTCTCCCTTGAGGATCAAATCCTACTGAAGTAAGACTGTGTGCCGGCCCATTTTTCCTTTGAGTCTTAGCTCACTTGTTTTCCTCTCCAGGTAAACTTGCTTGGTTGTTACCTAAGTATTCAACTTGCAGAAAGGTCTTATAAGACTTGATAAAAGTCAGCCAGGCAAGTATGGATTGTACAGCCGATTAGCAGGGTCGCTAATCAAAACCAGTGCTGCTGTGGTTGATGGCATGAGTTTCCTCAGATGGATGTTTAATTTCAACAGACTGTTGGGCAAATGTATGTAAACTCCCTCACTCACATTTGCAGAAGAATTACTGACTGTTAATGACATGATTTTGTTGAAAACATTTTACCGCAAATGAATGCCAGAGAGGCTCTAGCGATGGAAGACATTATGTCGCATCTCGCAGTACATCTCCTCCTCTTACACCACACACAGAGTTTGAGTCCCTCAGCTACTTTTGCTTTACTGGATGAAAAGCCAACACTGTAACCTGCTAACAGTCCAAAAGGACTCTAAGGCCATGGCGTTAATCTCTCTTGTAAATACTACGTGGTTTTATGCTGATGCTAGAATATTTTACAATCCTTTGTGAGAGGGGAAGGCCTCATAGGACCTGGACTACAGAAGTACTTTCAATTTATCATCAAAATGAGGTGAAATCTCTAGGTGGTCCTGTTTTTTTGGCTGGCATCGCTAACAGTTTTTCAGACAAGTTCCCTGAATTCTGTGGCAACACTTTCACTCCACCCTGACATGTCTCATCGCAGGATATGATTAAAGATGGCACAACTTCTACTCATCTGGGAAAGACTCAGATCTCTAACACCTACTCTGGGAGACATGGAAATGTACTAGCTTTGCGAGGAATACAGTCTTTGTTATTGAATGAAGCCAGGCCATGCCAGAGGAAGTGATAGATATAATTTCAAAGGCCATTTATTGCCAAAACCAATAAACTAATACAATCAAAGATCTCCACCCCGTCTGTCTGGCATCATGTGCAGGAGTTAATTTCCACTTGCCCCAGATTGCCCCGTTATAAACTGGAATGGCATTCAGTAGAGTGCATACCTCCGCCCAACAATCCCCCTTAAATTCAATAAAGGCTAACGCAATATCAAATTAACATATTTAAATCCAGATCATCCATTCAAGTTTCATGGAAATACATTCAGTAGTTTTTGTGTAATGATGCTGATAAACAAACTAACCAATCAACCAACAAACAAACCTCCATGATGGTGGTAGTTACTCCTTAAAAAAGCAAGATATTCTAACTAACAGAAGTTTTAATACAGCATCCTGCAGATTCAAGAGCAGTAACAGACCACAATGATGTACTATCTTGCCAGGAGCCCTTCTCAAGCCCACACAGCCTCTCAATAATCAGAAAAATGTGAGGTTAATTCTTCCACAGTAAAATGGAAAATCTAAGCTGAGAAGCACTGAACAACCGTTAAAAAAAACAGCTTGATTCTGAAGTAACACAAGTGATTGCACCCATTAACATCTGCCCAACAAAGGCAATTACAGGACAGGGGAAAGCCAGTGAGTCAGTATGATGAAAGCGGAGAGAAGAAAGGAAAAACAGAGCAAATTAGGAAATGTAAAGAAAGGCATGAGTGGGCTGCAGTGAAAGCTGGATCTCCAGCAGTTAGAATAATTTCAAGCAGTGGGAGACAAATGTGTGGTAACTGCATGGTTGCACGAGCCAGTTTTCATTATGGCTTTGTATCATTTAACATTAAGCAGCCATAAAAATAACTCCTAAAAAGGTTCACATGGTATCGACCATGTTCGCTGACCACATCTGGTATCATTTAACAACGAAAAAGCATAAGAACAGACCACTATCTGTCAGAGAACCACTGTTTCTTGGCATCAGAGACATCCCCCTTACTACATGATCACAAAAGAGAACAGATGGGGAACTGAGATAACAGAGACAATAAAATTTACAGTAGCATCTTCAGCGCACACACACATGCAGTTGATGTGTGTGTGCAAGTTAGCTGCAGCAAACATCTGTGCTGTCACATCCAGGTGCTCTTCAGGGATAATAAACCTGCAGAAACACTCCTGGGGTGAAATCTGCATGAATGAAACTAAATGAACATATATCTTATCTTTAACAACCAGAATGTTTCTTGTTTATGAGTAGTTTTCTACAGAAAGAGACAGCTTTATTTCAAACGTAAAAAGATTTCTTATTGTCTTTTACTATATGTGTGCTCTGTGGCTGCAACTAACTAACTCATTTACACTTTAGTCTAGAAAATGTCAAATTGCTGTTTTTGTCCATCCAACTTAAAACCCTCATTCACTATGATGAATGATAAAGACGGGCAGCAATTCCTAACATTTAAGAAGTTGGAACCAGAAAATGTTTGACATTTATGCTTCAAAAGTGACATTTAAACACTTATCAGAATTGACTACTCGACTTCTTTCTTTCTTAAGGCTTAGGTAAAGATTACATGAATAAAGGTCAAATCTGTTATTATTTCATTATATCAATTTTCCTTTCTGTGTGCATGCTATCACTGATATCGCTACCTGTTTATAATCTAGATGTGTTTGGCTTACGATGAGGTAGACTTATGCCTGAAAGCATGGGTAGTTTGATGGAGATGTTGCAGGGAAAAGAGGTTGTTGCCCTTTCTGCACCATAATTCACCTTGAATAGTCGTAAAACAGCTAACAGTGCAGACAATCTCCCTCGCTAGTGTTTCTCTGTCGAGGGAAACTCAATGCTGTCAGAGCCACAGGACAAACGACACTTACAATATGTAGTGCAATATAGTCGTAATTAGGAGGACATGGACATGGGTCTGGGGCTCAGGTGACAGTATGTCAGAGCTGATGTGATTGAGACCCGACAGGGGTATAATTTCCACTGTCACAGCAGTGATTAAAGGCCGACTTTACAAATAACAGAAGAGGCGATGACTCAAGATTAGAGGCTGCAACAGTCTGTGGTGGGAAGCATTGAGTCACCTTTTCATGGACAAGATGACAAAAAAGCTTTGTCCTTTCAGCAGAAAAAACACTTGTGGTCAGAACACGCCCAAGACAGAATATCTAAATCAATCGTTTGAGTATGAAACATAAAAAATGGAAAGAATCATTTCAAAACCCAAAGGTATTCAGTATACTATTATGACAAAATAGTATCTGTGTGTGTTGTCTGTTAGTATAGGTTCCATTTGAATACACTCTCACCTACCCCCCTCGTCCTACTTTATTTCTGCCTCTCACTCCCCAGGGGACAGTCTGGGGCCTTCACATCCAATGTGGATCCATTCATCACTATTTTACTGTCAGGCAGGTTCAATGAATGAGGGTTAGAGAAAATGGGCTTTGGGTGATATCACTGAGTCAGCAGGTGGGTGGCAATGAGTGGAAGACTTAATGGGGGGTTGCAGGGGTGTCAGTCTGGTAAGGGTTTCAGTCGCTGACCCCCCCTGACTCCAGCACACTGACAGAAGGAAACAGACTGGTTCAAGTTTCAATCCTGGAAGTGGCCCTGAATGTCAAGTGAGCAGCAGGGGATGAGGCTGCTGGGCCCTGGGGGAGTCTGAGCTGAGATGAGATACAACAGCCGAAAACACTGAGGAAATCTCAGTCTAACACTAGGATGTTTCATGCAATACCAGGAGATCAGACCTGATATGTAACTGCTGTACATGCATGACTGGAATCTACACAAACAAGACCATGAGGGTTTGATTGAACTTTTCTGTCTGTGCCCCTCGGGCAAAGACTTGAGCAATTCTTAATGACACGAAAGAAACAAGTTCCCCTACAGACGATACCACTTTCCCTTCTCAATTACAAGATGGGTGATGGCCACAGATAGATGCTAATGTGCCTACAATTACAAATACAACACAAACTAAAGTGTCTCTCAAGCTGTCCCATGTGGCAAAACAAGTACAGATAGTCAGGTCTCGACTGACACTGAACAAAGTAACGCACCATTTGGACAATTTCATCAACCAGTCAGGAACCACACATGGGCCAACTTGCCAACTATTCTAAAGACCAAAGCATAGTTCAACTCACCTTAAGTTGCTGCTCTTTGAGTAAAGTTTCTACCTTGTCCATATCGCCTCATCAATAACTTGTGTGCAAGAAAAAGATGCTTTTATATTCCACCACCTACAGAGATCTACGTAAACTCCTACGTTCAACTAGGTGTAAAATAGCTTGCATCCGTTTCCATAACTGACCACATGAGAAGTGAAACATTCAAGGTGTGTCATAGTGAGAAAGAGTCGGGTCAACTTCTTTTTAGTTGTGACCAGCAACTCTGTCAGTTGGTCATAGGGATGGGACAAAATATTGATTGGGAAAAAAAAATTTTAAAAATGTAGTGTAGTAAACTTAATTTACACAGATTGAAAATATTTTAGGAGGCAGAGTTTAAAAATAGACAAGAACAAGTTACAGTCACTATATTTGCTAAAGAAGAACAAAGATAAGACTATGCATTGTTTTAAATCATGAATATCATCATATCGTCTCATAACTGTCATTCCAACTCCTCATTGGTCAGTCAACAAAAAATTCCCCTTCGGTATGTTTATGTAAAGGCGTGTGGCAAAGAGGGGGTGTGGCTACAGAAGTGGCCCAGGGAAAGGCACTTAGAGTTTAACTAACTAACTAACTAACTAACTAACTTGCAGAAAGATTTTGGTCAAAAGATTGAGCCAAAGGACAGCTGATTAATTATTTGGGCCACTTTGCAAAAAGGGGGTGGCAAAGTGGGAGTGGGTTCATGTAGCAAGGCAAAACCACTTAAGTGTCTGTGAGGTTGTCTGTTAGCATGAATGCATGGACATGTGAATGCTTGTGTACCTTGCATAATATAACAATGGTAAATATTGCATCTTTCAAGTACCTGAACTCACAGCTATTGCAAACTCATGCCTCTTCAATTTAAAGCTACAATGCACATCTGACATACAGTCTGTGAAAGTTGTGCATGTAGTATAATCACCACCCATCTGTTTCGATCTGACAAGGTACCTCTAATCCTGGTGTCACTTCTGCTGCTTAGAGTACCAGCTTTTGACACCTGAGCCCTGAGAGGAAATACATCAGAGATGTTGCAGTCTCCAGTTTACTTGATTTCAACCACTATTTAGGGTGTAATGCCTCGTACAGTTAATTCTAAAATATCGTTCATGATTTTCTTTTTTTTTTCTCTCTGACCCCTCTTACACTGAGTAACAGTCCCATGTTTCACCACAATTGACTTCCTTCTTCCTTGGTAGCGTTTGTACATCATGTCTCTCTTGGAAGGGTTTGGGGTCCTAATTATGCATGCTTGTTAAAGCATACTGATTAATTTACTTCATTTTCTGCTTGCACAAAAAGAAGAAAACTGGCATATCCGTCCTTCGAGTACGCTAGAACAAAATACAGTGAGGTTTAAGAACAGGATCATTTGCAGTTTAATGGAGGATGTTTTTGTAACATTTCTGTATTTAATGCCACAAGGGCAGACCAGTGATGGACATAATTTTCACGGCAGCAAACATTCCTACTAGAGCCTGTCTTTATGTGGAAGGTGAAGACTATAATCAGTGCTATGATGTTGCACCAAAGGCATTCAACATTTTGGAGTCTACCAACTGCCTGTGGTGCTTTACTCATGGTGACTCACAAACCCTAAACAACAGCCATCGCAGCCACAACCCACCCAACATTCACAATTTCAACTCAAGTAAACTACTTTGATGAATGTAATTGCATTCAGAACACTGGCACAACCTCAGCAGTGTAGTGTACGTGACAGGTTGAGAAACCCAGCTCGACTGTGACTTCACTTCCTGAAATGTCTTTTACTTTCCTGTTCGCGACGAGGAACAACAGGATGTGCATGATAAAATGTGTGGCTCGTGGTGCCTCATCCTTCATCTGTCATGTTGCACCATCCACCAACTTTTGAAGCTAACCTCAAAGAAAGGGATCATAAATGCAGAAAATTTCATTTCGGATTTCTCAAAGCTCATGACTAGAGCTGCAATGATAAGTCTATTTAATTAGTTGATCTATAGAAAATTAAAATCTTAATTGGTTCATACATTCACCAAGCAAAGAATTACTAACATCCTGCCCTTGCTCTACATGAAAGTGCGGGTGCTACCACAGTAACAGTGGTGGTGTCGCTCTATGTTTCAGTGTCTGGTCTGGTTTGGCACGACAAAAAACAAGCCGTGTGCATTCTCCAGTGGCAACAGCCACCTGTAGAGTACCGCTGTGCTGTCTGCTGCGCTGTTGCAGCGACTAAGATTAAAGGAACAAGTGTCTGGATTCCATTCAGCCAGCATCTGGTTGTAATACATTATTCTCTGCGAAAGCTCAGTCTCTGTTAAAAAAACTTTTCGAATGTTTTCCAGACTCAAAGTACACATGAAAGCCTGTGGAATACCTTGAGGCTTTTTTCGCTTTGCATGACTACCTGGGTAGGAGTGCTTTTCGGTCAAGCATTGCAGTAGTAAAGCAAAAATACACTGACATCACCAGGAAAATGCAAAGAATGTGGGGTACTGCTGGTTTTCTTGGTGAACTTTGGACCAGGTAAATTACTGGAGAATTCACGAGTGCCTCCCTCTACCTCCTTTTTTTCTTGGAAAGGAAAACACATCCATGGTTTAACTATCTCCAGACCCCTTTTGCTGCTCAGTAGAAAAGGAAAAAAGAGCCAATTCATAATATTGACTTTTCTATAACTGCAGCTTTACTAGGGAAAGAAAGTGCCCCATGCTGCAAGTATTGTGATCAGGTGTGGCAAAGTATTGATGGCCTACAGGTCAAAATTGAGTTGTTGTCGTTGTACACCGCAAAGGTTGCAACGTCAGTTTAAGTCAATAAAATGTGACCCTTCCTGCAGGTTCAAATGGAGGAGGCTCCGTGTAGTAACTTGCAAGCATACACTTGTGCATGTTTGCACTGAGACTTAAGTGCACATGTACTGAAAACATACCATCAGAATCCTGTAACAACAAGCCAGCACCTCTGCCATGTAATATGTCAGCACGCTGACAGCAGAATGACTGCTTTTCCAGTGGATCATTTCCACAACAAACTAACAACACGAGCCACTGAAACAAAACCCAGACAACAGGAATTCCTCTCACCACAACTGCTTATTATCAGGTTGTACAAATAGTTTGACACAGTCCTGTAATCGGCTTTATACGAATGGTGTAGTTTACAGCGCATTGCCAAGTGTGAGAGTAGCTCAGTGTCTGAATATGGGAAAATACCACTGATAAAGCGGCTGGCCTGATAAGGGATACTGGCAGGATCGTCACTCCTTAAAAGTGAATTTAAGTGGGATGAAAAGTGACATCACTGCACAGGAATTCATTGTAGTAAGGTCACTGGGCCTCGACTGTGTCCTCTGTTGTTGCTCACATGGGAGTGATGAACCAAAGCATGGACGTTAATAACATCATCCTTACATACTTTATATCTTCTTAATAACATGAACAAGATCTAAGTTTATATGATTTTTCCCCTGTGACTTTGTGACTATTGTGAATAGAACTATAGAAGCTCCAGTGAAATGCAGTTTGTTTTCAAATCTGAACTCGACTTACCTGTCAGATACTTCTATATTTTTACTTTTGATACCTTATATAGCCTAAACCAATGCTAAATTTGGGGTCAATATCTACACACATATTAACAGGTATAAAATTACAATAACAATATATCAGCTGATAGATGCTCATTTTTTGAAACGATCCCTTCAAATGAACAATGACACAAAAAAGTAGGTATATTTTAAAGTTTGACAATATGACTCCACTGTAGTCAACTTGACGGGAATTTAACAATAATAATTTCACTTTTTCTGCATTATAATAAATAAAATAAATCGATATACCTGCGATTGGAAAATATCGGCTACTAACATCGGCTAACCAATATATTGGTCAGGCTCAGGCACATTTACTTCACTTTAACTTGAAAATACACGAGTATTTTCCAGTATGGTGGTAGATTTACTTAATCTGATTTCTGCTACTTCTACATTTCATTGACAGAGATTAAAATTGGACATCACACATGATTTTTGCCTCGTGATGATTAAGTAAAGATTATAATTCGCAAGCTGTTAAGTGTGGTTAACCAGCCACTGCTCATCTGTGCACACCAGGGCTTCAGTCTTCTTTCTGTGCAGATAAATTAAAAGAGAACTCGTCCTCGTCTTACTTCCTCCACTGCACGTCCTCGTTTCACATGTATGTGGGGCCACGACGTTTATATTCAACATGACATACACAACATACATGCTCGACAAACAGATGTGTTGTGTTTGTGAGGGGGTGTGTGCGAAACGTGGTTAGAACGCTTAGAATGCGAGACGTTAATGGACGGTTAGCTAGCTAACAACCGTCACGTACAGAATTCCGGGGCAAACGTACATCACAGTGTACATGACGGGTGAACAACACTGGGAATGTACACACAGAAACAGAGAGTGTGAGAGAGAGAGGGGAGGAATAATGCAGCAGTGGTGGTTATTAGCACCACACATTAGTTGGCTAACGTCGCAAGGAGGCTGAACAGCCGCAGAGCAGAGCAGAGCAACGGCGTTGTTTTAGCGGCAAAACACGGAGCCGGAGCCGCCGCGTCTCATCCGAGCTAATTTCATCCGAGGACCGTTATTTCCACACGGGGCGACACACAAGTGCACCGGCTACTCACCCATAGCTCTGACCCCCAGCTCATGGTTCCAGCGCGATGTCCTCGGAATAATCCACAACTGATGTGTTTTTCAGCTCACTCACACACAGCGGCAGGAGACGTGATTGTGTTTGTTTGGGGTTTTTTCTCTCTCTCTCTCTGTCTCTCTCTTTCTCCCCCCCCTCCAGCCTCTCTTCTCTGTTTGCAGTCCGCCTGTCACACGAGAATTTAAAAAAAAAAAAAAAAGAAAAGAAAAGAGAGAAACAGGGATCCTCCTATCCTATCTGAGCTTAGCTGAACACTCGTGTTTTCTCAGCGCCTCATCCTGTCTGTCTCATACAAGATGGCCAGGAGCTGCAGCAGTGTAATCTTCAAACGGGGGGAGTCTCGCGGGCGGCGGGCACGCGCGTTCGACCCGATGACAGCTGCTCGCGTGAGCGCGCACTCACGCCATAAGAGAAGAAGAAGAAGAAGAAGAAGGGGAAAAAAAGAGAAGCGTGGTGGGGGGTGATTCTCTGCAGGGGTTGTCCAATATAGCCTTTACAAATACTCACTCCCTCACTGCTGGTGGTGTTGCATTTGAGCTGAAATGCAGAGGGAACATGGTGGAGGTGGTGGTGGTGGTGGTGGAGGGGGTTCAGAAAGGTCACCACCCATGGCAGATGTTTTATTGAAAACCCCCAGAGGCTTTAATGCTAGCTTCTGGGCAGCCAACACTACTTTCTCCTGCCTTTCTTTCTCCCTGCCTCTCCTTGTTAACATGCAGGCACAACACCCCATATTTTACTTAAAGGATAAGTTCACCCCCCCAAAAAAAAGAAAAGAAAATTCAGTTATTATCTACTAAGTTTTGTAGTCCACAAATCATTCCTGGAGCTTCAAAGCTAAAACTGTGTTGCAGCAAGAACTGAAGTTGATGGGGACAACAAAAAGAGTCTCCATGCTACTTGTCTACGGAAGCCTTGAGATCCAAAACTGATTTAAAAAGACAGGGTCAAGCTCTTGCATCTACTTCAAAATGCCTGCTAATGCTTATAGCTCACAATTTGCAGTTAAAGTTGCAGTGTCAGTTTGGTATATTTGGGCTTCCGTAGCCTCGGATTATGCTGGGCGAGCTGTTTGGAGACATTTCCTGATTTGTCTTTCAGATTTTTTTTTTTTTTTAATTTAGTCAGTTGGTTAATCCTGCATTGAAATGAAGGTCAAGAAAACTTTTTCAAATTTTCCATCTGCATGTGGGTGAGCAGCCTAGATAATGACCAAACTTTTATTTTAGGGTGGATTGTCCCTTTAACATTTCTTCTACAACAGCAACACTTCACACACATCCAGGGGCAGAAATCTATTTATCGATTATCTATCATCGTTATAGACTATAGGTGTAGTCTGGAATATATGTGTGTATATGTTGTCGTGTGTAACAGTTGTTTTAGTGTGTTCATGTCCATGGTCTCCTTTTTTTACCTGGTTAAATACAGGAAAATAATAATTGAAATGAGATGTTCAAGTCGCAAGTATTTATAGAGCATGTGTAAACAACTGTTGACAAAATTAATTTAAACATGGATAAATAGATAAATATCTGCAGTAGACAAAATGAAAGGCATAAAATAATTGAACTGATTATCAAGGGCAGTCAAAAACATTTGATATGAAAATAAATTGACATTATACTTTTATACACTCCATTTATACTGGCCTACATCTCACCCAGACATAACTCTTCATATGGTGTATAGTTTTATCAATATCATGGTTTTCATTGTAATTCATTGCGTGAATTATTACATAAGCATTACCTCTAATGATAACAATAGCTTCCTGTTTAGCTTGAACGGAGAAGATGATTCATTGTATTTGTACAACAGCAGCACCATCTAGTGGTGGGAAATGTTTACAGCGATGCAGGGAGGTGAAGGTCGCTCAGTGATGACTTACCAAAATCACTGTTGAGTGTTCCCACAGCAAACGTGTGTGCTTGTCTAAGACAGGTGTGATAGATGATATTAGTTATGTGGTTATTCTCTTCATGCGTGTCAAAGTTCCTGTGATTTTGCACATCTTACTGACACACTTTTTCTAGTTACACCTGATGCTTCTTCTACTGCGAGAAATCAAATAACCTACGTTAAGAAAAGGTCCATAGTCAACTATTGCATTAAAGCTTACTGATATAATTGGTTGGTAAGATTTAAAAATGAAAGTGGTTTTGAAATAATATAAGATGTCAGTTAGCTGCAGCCAAGTGTATGAACGGGAGACAGCTAGATGTACATTTTTTATTTCATTTCTCTGAAGAATTTCTGCAGCACTTCTGCAAAGCCTTAAAATAGAATAAATCTCTGCAATTTTGTTGAATATAACAGGAATCTAGTTAAAAGTATGGTGTTTGGTCATAATTACTAAGAAGAAACCAAACCATTCAAAGTGTGTGTGCAGTTTCTCCACAGCTCATGCTTGCAGTGTTGTACTGGACTCAAACATATCACAGAGGATCAATGTTTTACTTTTAAATCTATTGTACGGTGAATCACAATTATTGAATTTTGGTCCTCTGAATCTTTTCCATTTGTTGGATTGTACACACTGCGGTTGCATTTGCATACAAATGAAGATTTTATTTTGTTGTCTTTAGCTTACTATTGTGGAGTGACATTACTGATATAAAACCTTTAAGTAAGTAAGTGATCAATTTTGGTGCCATAACAGTTCCTAGTTTTTGTGTTTTTCAGTTAAGACAATAGTGAAAGGTTTGGGTTGTGCCTTTAAAGGGTAACTCCAACAATTGTATATATTAAAGTGTGTTTACAGGTCTTGGAGAGTACTACAACATATGTGAAAAAAGTAGTATAAAGTCTTTTTTGGCCACAAAAGGAACCTATAAGTAATCTCAAAAAAATGTCTAAAGTTAAGTCACTGAGTGACTAAGTTGCATTGTGGGTAATGCAGTCCACTGGGCTAGTGTTGCACTCCTACAACACTGTTGGATTCATTATGCACAGTTTAAAAACATTTGATTAAAATCAATACAGCAGAAACATAGATATCACCTTTTTTATTTCACACATTCTTCTTCCATGCCTACATCTCCCAGAATGCATCTCTGACATCATAGGAAGCAACTATACTGTGTCCAGGTTTTGAAAAGGAGTCCACTGATTACGGAAAGTTTTAAAACAAATTAAGAAAAACTATACATCAGAGTCACAGATGCATTTTTTTATTCCAAGCAATTTTCTTCATTTTCAAAACCTGGTGCCTACATTACCCACAATACAACTTAACCACCAAACATCACTAGAGGACATTTATCAGATTTCATGCAGCTTCATCTGGAGCCAAAAGAAAGGCTTATACTACTTTTTTTTCATATACGCAGTAGTACTCCCCAAGACCTGTAAACATGTAAAATTGCTGGAGTTACCATTTAAAGAAAAGGAACTAGAGAAAATACATCACACTATAAAAAAATAAAGGTGTTTTGTCCAGCAGGGGGTGCACAAGGACCTTCACTGATAGTTTGTGCACAAGATCATAAACTACTGACATCAAATTTTTTAGATTAAAGCACAAACAGTAGATTATCAGTGCAGATTTACAATCATAATAGTAATGCATTCAATCATTTCTTTGATATAAAAAAAAATTCACTGTTATTGTTGGAGGAGCACTGACCTGAGTCTGAGGTCCTCCTGGCTCAACTCTAAAAGGAGAGTGAGCGCAGCCACATGAGATCCTGGAGGTCATATCAACAGCGTTTACCAGATGAGATCATGAAGCTTCTCCTCTGATCTAACACACCACCAGATGGTGGGCAGTTTAAAGCTCCACCTCTTTATTCATCCGAGCACACGTCTCTGATAAAACAACTCCAAATTCAACATCACCTTTCACCCCCGGGCCCTCTGATTCAATGTACAGTCGTGAACCCTCTTGTGAGTTCAGAGACGATGTTTGGCTCGCAGATGTCCAATCACAACAAACCATGATCAGAACCAAAGCTCTGTTTTTCTTAGTCACTCTTCTGAAGGTTTTCTCGGCGTGTTTGCAGCGTGGGCAGTGAGGTTTACTTCCTCTTGTGAGATTATTACACACTCCAGATGGAGGAGTTCGGCTCCAGAGTCAACAGCTAACCTGGATGTGACCCTGACCTCTCAATCTTTCGACACCGGCTCCATTCCGCAGTTTCTCAATAAGGTCTGCACTCTCACTTTTCCCCCCTCACCTTGACACTTCAGTGGGTTCAGAGGTTTCAGGTGAGATGCAGAGCTGGTCCTGTTTCAGTTAGCTAAACTGAGGTGACTTATTTTTACAGAGCCCAGTGAATAAACCTTTGGTTTACACCTGTCTGATGAAGATGTGCAGCTGAGATGAACGAGATTTTACGCACATTCACACTTGATTAAAGATATAGTGTGTAACATTTCTACATTTAAAAACAACATGATTGTTGGCGATAGTGGCTGTTAAACGACAAAGACGGGGACTCCCATGATCCCACACTACATCATGACATCATCATCAACCCTAGTGACAGAAAGCAATTTGTTCAACAGGAAATTGAAAGCAAGGTGTATAACATCCTAATTTCTAATGCGCATTATGATTCAGTGCCTTATGAAATATCTTAATTCCTCAGTGTAGATTTGAGTGGCAGGTTAACAAGGGTACATTCAGCGGCCGCAATCAAATCTGATTGATGGCCTGTTGCTGCTTGCAATCCCCCCTCAGTCTCATCCTGCTTCCTGCCACTTGTCAATAGTTCTATAAAATAAAGCCATAAAAAAAACAGAGACAAAAAAGAAGAGGAGAAAAAAGGCGGAAAAAAACAATGGGTCTCATTTAGGTCATTTCACTAACAAGGGGGATAGACTCCTCCCTCTTCCCACCTCTGATCACCTCCTTTCTGAAAATGACATCACCTACTGTGCTTTTAACGCAATCTGATGATGACTCATCAGAGGAGAGGACACAATTGCGGATTGATATTTGTGTGTATCTCTTCAGTTTCTCGGGGAAACTTTCTCTGAACAGTGGTTTTTGCGGCTCACGCTAATAAGCAGAACTGAAACTGTGTGACAGCAGGACTGTTTTCGTGGTAGGATAATAATAAAAAGGAAGCCTTGCATCGGAATTTTCCTCTAATCTCCTGTTGTATTTGTTATAATGTCTGTGGAAGAGCTACATTTTTGTCCCTACGTTATTAGGTTTGTTAAATCCTCTAAAATGTTCTGAAAACAGTCCCAAGTTGTGCATTGCAGGTGCGTTGTTCCTTAAATTTACAAGCATGTCCCAACTGAAGACACAATAATTATAAACCACGGCCACACGTACCGTAACTGTTGAAAACACACCCATATCTCAAACAATAATACTTGTGCAAATAGTAGAGCTCCAGCATCAGTGTTCTGTATCAGTCTGACAAGTGAATTACATCTTGTCACGACACTTTAGTTGCTCAGTAAACATTACATCTCTCCAAATAAAACAAGTGTTGATTGTGTATCTGTGTAATTAGGCACAGTCGTTTGTGTCAGACTGGACTTTATATCAACAAAAGCATATGTGAACCATGTTGTGATCTTTGCCCAACCACAGAAGTTTTAGTTTAGCATGATAATAAGTCTCAGCCATAAAAATGTGCCCTGAAAGCCTTGTATCAGTGAACTCAGAGGAGCAAAAGTGTGAATATTTTAAGGGTATGTGCAGTCAGCTTGAAAACGTGCTGTGATGTTGTCCAGTCTCAACAAACACGGATCTCACAGCGGCCTCCCGTTTGCTCCCACCTGCACGGCACCTCCCAACCTCCTGCATCATTCACCTCCTCTATCCGTTCCCCATTCTGCAGAGCCCGTATACATCTGTCTTGTATTTGTTTTATCCAAAGGGTAAACACTTTAGCCTGCTAAAGATTTAGGAAATTGCCAGGTCAGACAACATGCCACCCACAATGGTGAGGTCGCTGTTGTGGAAAGAGGCAGAAAACACAGGACGGTGGGCGACAAGTCATCTGCAGCATGTGTTCAAGGAGGAGCCAAAAGCTTAAATTAAAGTGAACGGAACTTAATTGGAAAACACACACTAAATGGGGATGCAAACACAAGCCCTGTACTATAAAAGTGTGCAGATATCTGTAGACTTGTTATCAGTGCACGTCACAGACCAGTAAGTACTCAAACTGTTGGCTGCGCTCAGTATTTCAAGCACCCATGACTCCAGTTTGTTGACCTAAACCTAAAGTTAAACACCATCACGTCATAGCTGTTGAAACGCAAACTTTCCCAACTTGATGTTGACCTGTTCCTGATCATAGGAGGACAGTTTGTGCCGTAGAAGGTTTTTTTTTATTAGTCTGACTTCTTTTGCTGCCGGTGTGACTTGAAGCTCATCTCAGAGCTGTAGACATAATTTGACTCCTGGAGGAAGGTTATAACATGTCTGGGATGTGAAACCAAGTAAATTATCAGAGTTTTACAAATCCACTACTGCAACCTTGAAGCTGAACAAAAACTGGATGGAATAAAAATGTTTATCCTGCAGTAGAGAGCATGTCACCTCATGTCACCACAGAATACAGTTAACAGTGCTGATTAAGTCCAGCAGGATAAAATATATGTCAACAAGCAGATTACAGACACACAATAAAAACCCTACTTGATCATCCTTCACAGGACATGATATGACAGTATAAAATATGTTGGTAATGCACTTCTAAAGATGATAAAACTGTGTATGCTTATACTTAGATTGATCATACTACTTCTAGTATGATGATGCTAAATACAAGTTTAAAAGGTGCAGCAGTGGTATTATTTCCTGCTGCTAAAGGGGTGATGTAAGATTATTAGGTTAAAAGATTCAAAAATAATTTAAAATTATCAACATAATGTAAATAATATAATAATGATTGTGTTGCAGAGATTTATTCTGACATTAGCACGCTAACCCAGCCTGTCCTGGTCCAAAGCTCCTGTGCCAACAGTGTTAACACCGACACCATGTACTCCAGCTATAAGTCAAAACCTCTAGCTGCATGGCTAACTGAGCTAACTAGCTAAGGGCAGCTACAGCTAGCTACACTTACCATTTATTCAAGTGAAATCTGCCTTGTACTTCTCTTTATTTCTGCAGCTGGCTAACATATATTGCACATTTAAGGGGTAATTTCACAAATTTTACACATTAAAGTGTGTTTACAGACACATGTATTAAATCTCACACACGTCTTAAATAGCAGTATTAAGCCTTTTGCAGCTCGTCACTCAGTGGCTAAGTTGCATTGTGGGTAATGTAGGCTCCAGGTTTTGAAAAGCAGTCCACCAGTCTACTGATGGATCATAAAAAGTTTTTTAAAACAAATGATAAAAACTGAGACAACAGAAGCAGAGATTTTGTATTTTTTATTTTCCTTCCTTTCAAAACCTGTTGCCTACATTACCCACAATACTACTTCAAGCTGTATGTTCAAAATTTTACATTTGTTATCCATACATAGCATTGTTCTGTATTCCAGTCCATATAGACTGACCAACAGAGGAGTTTTAAGTGGCAGACCCCGCCACCTTTCTAGTGTCAAACACTGTTCTGGGATTGTTTATTCAGTTTTGGACGAAATAAACATTTCAGAGTTTAAATTGTAAATATAAAAATTAGGAGTTTGAAGGTTTCTTCTCCAAAACTTCATGGCAAGTCTTTTTTGCCTTTTTTTTCTCAAGTGCAAATTAGTCCATTTCTGCAAGATGTGACGCCAAAGAAGGACGCCAAATTCTCAGTCTGCCAATGATTAGGATCACTGCACATATTAAATCAGGATTAATGACTGATTGATCCTAATCTTCCCCAGATCATGTCAAGTAGAGCTCTCCGACATGGCTGCAGCTTCACAGTAGAGGCGACCGGGCGGTGTCAGATTATGGCCAAGGATTGGATTATCACTGCTAATCCAATTACAAATGTTGCTCTGTAATCGGCTGTCAAAAGGAGAGAGTCAGGCCCTGCTACAGCAAAACTGACATTTTAGATGTTTGGGGTCCTGCACAACTTGAGAGCCAGAAAGAGAATTTCAGAGTAAAAGCCTTTTTTTTATAATAAAAAAATAATTTTATTATATATATATATATATATATATATATATATATATATATATATATATATATATATATATATATATATATATATATTTATATATATATATATATATTTATATATATATATATATATATATATATTTATATATATATATATATATATATATTTATATATATATATATATATATATATATATATATATATATATATATATATATATATATATATATATATTTATTTTTTTTTCTGCTGGTGATCTCACATATACAGGTCTAGCAACCGGAAATAGAAAAAATAAAATACACAACCGATGACGACTTGACTCCACCTCATGATGCCATTTAGCAACAGATGAGCAGCGACGCTTCATGTTCATTTGGGGCAGCCACAGACGAGCGGGTACCATCGCAAGGGTGCCCCTGAAGGACTACTTCCGACTGGGTAATGTTTGTCAGGGTCGCGGTGCTTCCCGTCTCTCTCGCACCGTAAACTGGGCACCGTTTTTTTTTTGTTGTTTTTTTTTTTTTTTTACACCTCATCTCCCCCCACTTCATCCCTTCAACCACCGAACCGCGTGTGTATATTGCTGGCAGTGAGTTTTCTTTGCTATGGATGTGCTATGGATGGTACCGCTGCTGCTGATCCCACTCCTGATGTGGACCAGCAGCACGTTTGTTTTCTATTTCAAAAAGTGCTTTTACGTCGCCTGGATGATGTGCCTGGCCCTCATCGCGATCCCCCTGTGCATACTGAAAAGCGGCGGCCGAGACGTTGAAAATATGAGGTGAGTTTTCTGTTGGCATAATAAATGTCGCTCGTCTGACAGCTAGCCAGCGTTAGCATGCTAGTTCGGCTGGCTAGCAGCCGTTAGTTGATATTAAACATTCCGATTACGCTTTGCTAGCAACGCCACCGGTTTCACCCCCGAGCTTTGGGGTTGTGTTAACATAAACAACACTGTGTCTTCCAGGGAGCCTACCAAATGTGTCTGACATTTTAAAAGAGAAGCCAAGCGACAAATTAATAAATACATATGCATTTTTAATCACACATGCTAGCATTAGCACCCACCCTTCTCCCTCCCTCCTTGACACATTGGCTGTTGGAACGTGTTAGCTGAAAACAAGAATGCTAACATCGCTGATGTTTAGCTCTCAGCGAACCAAGTCAGGACGTGTTATGGCTGTTCCAGCTGTGTGTTAAACAATACCGGCCTCTTATAACGGTAATTATATTTATTATATTCAGTGTAGGAATGTGCTAACTTCCCTTTCCCTCCAGGCAAATGCCAGACGCTAGCTAAGTTGCATTAAGGGGGAGCACATAAGTATCATCACACAAAGCTATCCTTGTTTTGCTAGCTGTGGCTGTGGAGCCAGAGCTGCTTTTTTTGTGGTGGGGAGAAATGGCACACATGCGGCGTGCTAAATCAGTTTTGATAACACAATGGAAGCTGTATCCACTGAGCTGTCAGTGTGGGGCTGTTTGAGGTACACATGTTCACTGTCAATGTGCAGCAGCCCTGCAATAAATCCTTTATCTTTATGAAGTGTTTTATCTTCATTTTTACGTTGAAAATGTTTGATTCGAGGCCATAGGTGTATGAATGTTATGCTCAGAGGTGATGACCGAATATTACAACTAAGGACTTCAATATTTAAAGCTGCACTATATGTAGTTTTGGGAAAGACATTTAATCAGAAGAGAAAGACCTTCATTGACTCACTTTTCATGCCTGAACAAACTAAATATACACACAATTTCATACTGTTTCATTTTGTTTGAAGCTAGGGAAGGTGGCAGGGTCCGCCACATGTAAACAACGTTCTGTTGACGGAATAGATATTTCAGATTTTCTATTACAACCTCATTAATATTGTAGTTATTAATATTTTGAGCCCCATTAATGCAGCACCACTAACAGCTATGACTCTCCATAGGAATGACCCCTTGACCGTACCGCTGGAGGAAATATATGTTATTTCATACTGGACACACATGCGGACCAGGTGAACTGATACCTGTCGGGGGAGAAATGTTGTGCGCCTCTCAGTGTCAGTGTCCACTTTGTAGCAAGGGGGGGGGATTTTTTTGTTGTAGTGGTTAAACCCTATCTAGCGAGGATGGATTGCTTGACACAAATGACTGCATTCCAGTAATTACCTTGAAGAGAAGGATGCCAGATGGCAGGTTTCCCTCTGATTAGAGTCGGGTTACTGAATAGTTATGAGGCCCATCCTCAATGCAGCCTCACATGGCCTTGATCTGACAGCAAGCCCCGGTCAGTTACAACGGCAGATTCTCACTGCCTGGCTGCTCTCGGAATAACTGTTTCGAAGTCACGTTAGCTGTGTCGGTGGTGTCGTGTTGCACCAGTGTACCATTCTGTCAGCTCAAAGGTTATCTGGACCTGTTGACTGTGACAAAGGGACTCAATCGGGGTCAGACCTTTTGCACCGGCAGTGAATGGAGTTTTTGGGATGCACATTTTACACGCGGGCCAGCTCTGGCAGAAAGAGCTCAGTGATTCATCAAGGACAGAGCAGTCTGTCACAGACATTTGCTGTCTGACCGGCACACAAAGGCCTGAATTCTAGGCTTTACTGCTTGCTACACAGCTGACTTGGAGGACTTGAATGTAACAGTGAACTATGGTGGGCATGAACAGGCCTCCACAGTCAAATCCATCCATATAACTCAAGTTACTGTTAATGTTCAGCTTGCATCTCCAGATGGGTTTCAGTTTATTTTAAGCATTTGTGTCCACGGACTGGTGATGTTCCTAATGACTAATGTCCCTAATGTTTAAACTTGGAGTAGTAAACTAGTCTAAAAGTAAGAAAAGATTCGAAATTGTGCACAGTTTTATCCATGACATCTGTTTGAGAGCCAGTTGAAACCATTAAAGGAGTCCGGTAACATAAACTAATGTTAGCCACTGTTGCTGTCTGTTAGCAGAGCAGAGAGAGGCACCTAAATGATGCATAAACTCACATCCTCAGACCTGAGTCATACACAAAGAAATCCACATTCCAGCAGCATTAAACTACCTAAACAAATCTTCCACATGCTTGAATTAACGACCAAAAGAGACGGGAAAGGTCTCATTTTTTGTGACATGTTACAATCCACTCGCGTATGTCCAATTTCAAATGCAATTCATGGATTAAGATGGCTCAAAATATTTACCAAACCCCTTTAAATAATGTAATCATAAGTCATTAGGTTGATCTACATTTGCACTCTAACCAAATATTGAGATTATTGATAAATAATCATCAGTAATGTGGATATAATGACTTTATTGGTAAAGGCAAGTACTTGAACACGTAGAAAAGTCTGTCAAGTAGAAGAAAATGATCTTACTTTACTGTGATGCAGAAAACAACATTTGTGCAGATATTATGTAACAACATCTGAATTCCAAGCTATCGTATCTTGTCTCATATCACGATAATTGTATAATCTCAGTTTAATTGCCAGCCCGACAAAGTTTCATCGACTAATCGCCCGCATGCCTGCTCGAGACAGACAGCTCTGCCTGTCACTTCTGTGAATGGCTACTTTTGGCTCCGGCTCAAGCTTTAATTATCAGGAAAGATATCATGACAACAGATAAAGGACAGAGGCTTAGTTTCCTCCCTTACAATTGCTTGAGCTCAGGTTGCATACTGTGTAACAGCTTTTAACAGCGGTGGGAGACCACCAGCGAAGCTGTCTGTTTGACTAAGCTGTACTAATGTTGTCACTCAGACCGCTCAGGGACTGACCTTTTAAAGCCTATGTAGTTTAAACTATTCATTTTCTTGTCCCTGCCTTATTTGAATGAATGAATCCTCTGCTATGCCACTGACCATGTCCCTGTCTTGAACAGCCCTCTGACCTTTATCACCTGAATTAGCTCTAGCGCTGATATCTTTGTTGGTAAAATAAGGATAAGAGGTCAGGCTCACCTGAGCAGCCAGGTTACATTGAATCTAGGCTGGTAACAGATCAGCCTAAATGTCATAATCCCCTGTAGGCACAGAAGGAACTTATTCAAAGATTGAAAATGAAATGAACCAAAGCAAAATCTTTGAGAATTGGCCATAAAAATAATCCAACCAAGGC